>NW_027510810.1:0-601107 GCF_048772815.1 Callospermophilus lateralis
TATGTCTTCTGTAACACATTAATCATTCAGTAACATGTTGTTCATTTTCAATGTGATGTAGGATTTTTCCTTCCTTCTTTTTCATTGGTTTCCAGATTCATTCCATTATAATCCAATAAAATTCATGGTATTAAGTCCACCCTTTATATTTACTGAAGGTTGCTCTATGGCATAATATATGGTCTATTTTTTAGAAGGATCCATGTGCTGCTAAAAAATATTATATCCACTTGATGATGGTTGATATATTCTGTATATGTCAGTTAAGTCTAGGTTATTGATTGTGATATTGAGTTCTATAGTTTCTTTATTCAACTTTTATTTGGAGGATCTGTCCAATGGTGAGAGAGGTGTGTTGAAGTCACCCATAATTATTGTGTTGTGGGCTATTTGATTCTTGAACTTGAGGAGAATTTGTTTTATGAACGTCACAGCACCATTTAATGGTGCGTAAATATTGATAATTTTTATGTCTTGTTGGTGAATGGTTCCTTTTAACAGTATATAATTTCCTTCATTATCCCTTTTGATTAAATTAGTCTTGAAGTCGATTTAATTCGATTTGAGGATGGCCACGACTGCTTGCTTATGAGGACCGTGTGCATGGTATATTTTTTCCCAACCTTTCACCTTCAGCCTGTGTATGTCTTTTCCATTCAGATATGTCTCCTGGAGGCAACATATTGTTGGATTTGTTTTTTGAATCCAAGTTACAAGCCTATGTTGCTTTATTGGAGAGTTTAAGCCATTAATGTTTAGAGTTACTATTGATACATGGTTTCTACTGCCAGCCATGTTTGAATATTTATCGCTTTTTAAAATTTACTTTGTTTCTCCATGATTAGCTTTTCCCCCGCCCTCTGTCATTACTGAGGCACTTCCCACTGATGGTTTTGGTTGTTGTTTTTCATTTCTTTCTCGTGTAGTGTTTTGCTCAAGACACTTTGCAATGGTGGTTTTCTGGCTGCAAATTCTTTTAGCTTTTGTTTATCATGAAAGATTTTTATTTCGTTGTCATACCTGAAGCTGAATTTTGCTGGATACAGAATTCTTGTTTGGCATCCATTGTCTTTCAATGTTTGAAATACGTTGTTCCAGGATCCTCTCACTTTCAGGGTCTGTGATGAAAAATAGGTTGCTAACCTTATTGGTTTACCCCTGAATGTAATCTTCCTCCTTTCTCTTGAAGCTTTTAATGTTTTCTCTTTGTTCTGTATATTGGATAGCTTCATAACAATGTGTCTTGGCGTTGGTCTACTGTGATTTTGTGTGCTCTGTGTCCTGTAAGCATCTTCAATTTGTATATCCATTTCCTTTTTTATTTCTGGAAAATTTTCTGTAATTATTTCATTCAACAGGTTACTCATTCCCATGGTTTGAATCTCTGTACCTTCCTCTATCCAGATGACTCATAAGTTTGGTTTTTTTATGTTATACCATATCTCTTGGATGTTTTTCTCGTGACTTTTTTACCAGCCTTTCTGTGTTGGCTAGACTCTTTTCAAGATGATATATTTTGTCTTCATTATGTGACATTCTGTCTTCTACTTGCTCCACATGGTTAGTGATACTCTCAATTGAGTTTTTAATTTGGTTTATCGTTTCCTTCATTTCTAGAATTATTCTTTGAATATTTATAATCTCTATCTCCTGATAAAGAAGATTAACTTCTTCTTTTATCTGTTTATGTAATTCATTTTCAATGTGTTCTTTCACTGTATTTATTTGCTCTCTCGTATCCTCTTTAAGGTTCCATTTCATCTGTCTAAGGTATTCCTTGAGTTCTTTATATGACCATTTTTCTGATAATTCTAGGTCCTCCTGAATATTTAGGTTATCCTTCATTGTTTGTACTCCTTTTCTTTCTTGCTTTTTGATGCTGCTCATGTTACTTCTTGTTCTGTTTGAGTGCTGAGTTACTTCTAATTCTTATAAATTTATTTGAAGCTTGGGAGGAAAGATATTAGAAGGGATGGGAAGAAGTCACTAAAGAGAATGAGAATAGGCAGGTAGAATTCAAGGATGGGGGAATAAGAAAATTGAAAAGAAATGAAAAGACAAAAGAAAAAAATAGAAAATAAAGAAAGAAATAAATTTTTTTAAAATAATAATGATAATTAAAAAATAAAAATAAAAATTTAAAATAATAATAATAATAGTAAAATTAAAAAAAATAAAAACATTAAAATAAGTTAAAGAACAACACAAAAAATTTAAATGAAAGAAAAAAATAAAAATAAAATAATAATAATAATAATACATGCAGTCATAGAGTTCAATTAACTTCTCTTCCAGTAGGTGGAGCTGTGCTCACTGGGCCAAGCTTCTCCTCTCAATAGGTGGGAACCAATCACTGTGCAGCAGCTCTTCCTCCCAGACTGGGCGGGTCTCTAATCCTGAGTGCCTAGGACCTTCTCTAGTGTTTCCTCAAGCCAGGCTCCGCTCAACTGTGACGCTCACCACAATACTTGCTACACGTCAGGTCTCTGCTCCTGGTAGCCCTGTTTTCATCAACGCTTGGCACTCTCTCCCTGTTTGCCTCCCTCAGACCCTAAGTTTGTAGAGCTTGGGGCTGGGAACCCCCAGCGAATTTGCTTGCTCTCTGGTATCCATGCCCACATTAGCTGGTGTAAGAGACCTCAGTTGTCAGCACTGGTAGGAGCGGTAGCCAGGAATTCCACGCCACAAGTCCCACAGCACACATGATTCCCTCGGTCTGGCCATCTTTCTCACGGGAGACCTGGGAGGGCCCCTTAAGGGAGAGCTGGGAGGGGCCCTTAATGTTTCCCCGCTGTGTGGAGAGAGATGCATATGGAATTACACACCTGTCGTACTGGTTTCAATGAAGTTATCTCCTCTGCCCATGACATCAGTTCTCTTCCATGGTGGTATCCCATGCAAATGGTGACCATTCGTTCCTTTTGCCAGGTGACCAATGCAATGGATGGGTCCTGACTGTGTCTCCAAAGCCCCATTTCAATCCAGTGGCCTTTTACCTCTGTAAATTCAGAAGGGCCGACCAGTTATTTCAGAGGGAACCTTAGTTCTGAGTCACAAGAAGCAGGCAAATCTGAGCTTCTATGCAGCCGATCCGGGCTCTGTGTGTTTTCTCAGGGGCCCAGACTGTTCGCACCAGATCCACGTCAGGTCCGCATTGCCTAGTGATTCTGAACAAACAGCATTTAGACAGTTTACGACTCCCTATGCCTGCGCAGCTAATGAGGTCAGATACTTGATTTCTCCATGTCCGCCACCATGTTGGATCTCTTATATTGCTACTTTTTAATGTCTGTGCGTGTGCGTGTGTGTGTGTGTGTGTGTGTGTGTGTATATATATATATATATATATATATATATATATATATATATATATTATATATATATATATATATATCAATATAAGATTTCTTATATATTTTTAGATATCAATTCAATTCATTATTTAAAGTGGAACCAGTTATATTATTTATTCACAGGATGGTCTATTTATGCATTATCTCTATATTCATAGACACAGGGTACACCTCTGTGTACCCCTAACACTAATGTATATGTCTTCAAAATATTGCTCCCAGAAATGGTGGAAGAAATACTCATGTCACCTGATCCACATATATATTTTATCACAGTAAAATTCTGAACAAAAAATGTAAAGGTCACACTTATGATTGTACCGAAGCCTAAAAGAAAAGTGAAAATGTTTAACTAAAAACATCCATGTGAAGGTTGCCTAATGCTCTCAAATGTCAATCCTATTGGTGACAACATATTTGTTTCTTCCAATGATTATATATTCAAATTAAACCCTGTTGAAAATGTCTAATCCTATAACTCACTTTATACTTTGCCTGATTTCATAATGTCTCTATTGATACCTGCTTTCCTACTTATTTTCCCCAGTTCATCATTGTGACTGACTCTTCATATGTGCTGACATTTTCATTCATTCTCTAACCGAAACCCTATTGCTAAAGAACTTTTGGTCCAAATACTATACTCACTCTTCTTCCTAAACCTACCGACTATCTTCCTAATCCTAACGACTATCCATTTTTGACTGGATGTTCTCTTCTACATTAAATCTACCAAGGTACAAGGTCCTGTGCTTCAAATCATACCTAGATTTCTGTTTCCATACTTATATTTCACCTCTATGTTCTTGTAATTATCGCAAGTTCCCAATACCATTATTCATCGCACAGAATGATTCCTAACCCAAATTGAACCTGTTATTAACCCTAAACATACACTGTTCCCTCAATCTCATTTTACAGAAGAGCAGCGACAGAGTTGTTCTTAAAATACAGGGAATTAGGGGACCTTCCACCTGCTGAAAACCTCAAAGGTCCATGCAGAAATGATACCTGGAGAAGTTGTAGGGAGGTATGAAAGACCTGAGAGAGCAAAAGTCTTATTCCATGGCAAACAACCTGGTCAGGATAAAGGGATGTGTCTGAATCAGCCTCTCTCTACTTATGTTAGAGAAGATGGACTAAACCAGACCTGTGTGGAGAGCTGTTCCCAGGTGCCTATGGTTGATATACCATTCTAACTTGTGCAAGTGTTCCAGGAAGTAGGAGCAGCCTCCATCTCATGGGACCCTTGGAAGCAAGTGTTAGGACAAACTGGTTGCCAAGGAAGTGACCTCATTCATTCAATTCCAAAGAAAGTGACATACCTCATTTCCTTCGTGATGGAACTCTATGATCTTTGTATCCTAGTGGCCAGGCACCCAGACGCTATCCCATTCCCAGTCACAGTGGTCTCACTTATTTGGATTTACCAAGGACAGAGTCAGTATTTCTTGGTACATACTAATGTGAGGATGGCCAAATGCCAGGAGAGCACTGAAGAGGTACCTTTTCTGAGAAAGCCAGTAGTGGCTCACCACTTTTTCCTGACAACTTCACAGAGTTAGCCAAGGAAACCAGACCTGAGAGAGGACAGACTATTTCGAAGGAATATAGTATGGCCGAGCAGTTAGAGGACACTCCAGATAGTCACAGATCTACTTGGGGGAAGGAGGTGCCATTGTGGGAGTGGGTGTGGGTTTGTGGTTTTGTCTCATGTTCTAACAAAAGGTAGGAATGGCGGTTTGTTTGGATTGAAGTGGACTGTTTCGAGTAAGTCATTTGACAAGGTGAGTGTTTCTATGTTTGTGTATCCGACTATGTCCATTGTTGTAGACATTAGAAAAGAGAATGCATTAATGGATGTGTCCTGTCTAGTATAAATCTTACCATAATTCATCCTGCTCAATTTATGAATGGACTGCACCTTGTCTTATCGATGGGCAACACCTGCTATCATCCTAAGTTCCTGTTTTCTTCCTGAATTCTGGCCAGTCTCCAGAATAGGCTCAGGGATTTGTGTCCAAGATATGTACCACCTCCAAGCTCTGTGACATGGCCATATACTGGATAGCTGAAGAGAATGGAGATCATCTCAGAAAACTCAGATATCAGTGTGACCAGGAAAGTCTCAGTGGAGAAACCCTGCTTTGGGCCTTTTGCTTACCTTATGTTCTGTTGCCCTGAATGTCAGGAAGGTCTTTGCCTCAGGCCACTCCTTTGTGAAGCCTGAAGAAAACAGTTTTAAATTTGAAATGAATAGGCATCACCTGTGGCTCTTTGCTTAACTGCTTTGGAAAGGGATGTGTCTGAATTAGCCTCTTGGCCTTGTATGTGGCTGTGATTTTTATTCTCAGCACATGATGGATCCAAAGAATGATCGCATGTGCGCATCCAAAACCAAAATGGCCAAAAGATCAGTCATTGTGGATGAAGTCTCTCGCCTTCTTCTGTTAGGTTCCTGACATCCATCAAGTGAGAATACTGATCCTTTGGGTCAAATGAGTTCTTGAAATCTCTGCCGAGGTGCTTGGCTTTTCTCGTGACTCTATTTCACATAAATATTCCATACCTGAAAGTCAGTAGGCCTCAAATTGGAGAAACAGAGCAGCATGAACGGCAGGCTTATTTGACCACTCCTGGTTCATATTAAGAGTGTCCAGGCCACCCTGACTTTAGGCAAATGAGGGGCAAGTGAGGTTATTTTGGACACTACCAATGGCTGCACCCCTCATGGAAACCTCCAGCCAGAGGTCATGATGAGTGACTATATGGAAGAAGATGAGGGCCATGTGGGAGTGTTTTGGTTTTAATTGTGGTCATTTGTGTGGTGGTTGGAAGAAATGTCTGGGTCCACCTGGGCTTGAACTCTGGTGTGATTCCCCATAGAGACTGAGTTCTGGAACTCACCTCAGAGAAGTATTGCCATGAATTGTTTTGGGATTTTAGGAGGCCACGCATGAGAGTTGCCCTTGGAAACTGAGATCTGGCTTTCCACAGAGCACTGGGAATCTCAGCCAGGATATCACATGATATAATTGTGAAAAACTTGCAGCCATAGTTGAGAGTCAAAACACACATGGACCTCACATTTTACACCTCAATGTGCCTGGCTTCATGTGACCTTTTCCCCACTCTTTGGGAAGCCTTGCCTGTGAGAGTTCTCCAGAGTTTTCATTTAAATTAGCTTTCTCAACATTTAGTGGTTCCTGAATGAATTGAAACCCAGAGTTTCTCCAACTTCATCCTTGAAAAATGGCTTGATAAATACCATGAATTTTTGGAAGTTCCCACAACCAGGTGGCACTGGAGAACATTTGGATGTCCTGTTGCTGATCATGAATATACCAGACAATGCCTTGATTGACTGGGTTTCATGAAAATGGTGTAGAACAGAGATGCCAGTAAGTTGGAGCCTGCTGAGTAGTGGGCCTAGAGCAGTGGTGGGCAGGTGTGTGATGAAACATCAGTGGTAGGGCCATGAGGATCTACCATTGGATTCCAAATGGCTTGTGACTGACATGGTGCAGCCAGCAGTCCCTTATATGTAAAGGCATCTTGTTATATGGTGAGGTTTCAGGTCAATGTTCTGAATCAGGTTGATATGGACGAGGGGGCAATGGGCCAAGCTAGGAGGGATAGAAGCCTGGTTGGTGCATTCTCCTGCAGACCCTGACCCAACACACGTGACAGAACTCCCTCCAGCAATATGTCCCAGTTGAGCTCCTGGTATTTCGTGAAGCAAATACCAAACTCCCAGTGCAGCAGGAAAAACACCACAAAAAGTGTAGGAGGACCAAATGGCTTCGCAGTCAACACGGAGAGACACTTAGTCCTCAGTGGTCACAGTTTACCTACAAAGAGAGGATTCAGCATTGCTGCCTCATCTTCATTGGAAAATAAGAAACCATGTCCTTCAGGTCACATAGATGCAGAACCAGCTTTGATGGTCTCACTACTAAAGAAGCCAAATCTCCTGACAACAACATATATTTCAAGTGCCCAAACTCAGAGGCAGTTTCTCAAAAAGTTTTTAGGCTCTCAGAGCTCCCTGTTTGTGTTGTGTTTACCCTGTCCCTTACTTTTGGAAACTCCTCTACCACCTCCATGGTTATGAACTCTTCAGCATTTTCCATTCCAGATATGTATTCACTGATTTTCTAACTCTTCTCCTCTAATTATGTTTTACCTGGGGTGAAGGTAATGTCAAGGCATTTTTCTGGATGAGAGTGAGAGGATATCAGACCTTAACAGATATTTGTGAAGCACATATTTGCTTACACATTGAATTCATTTTCCAATTTTCCTTTTGAAATACTGAATCCCTGACACTAACCCATACCTACTAGAATCAGACAACTCATCCTAATATAATGGAGAAAAATAACCCAAACAGAATAGAAATTCAAGCAGTTCAGAGGAGGCATCTTGTATAGTTGGACTTGCCTTTTGCATTATATAAGGTAGGAGTTATAAATCTAGTCAATTTTTATTTGAAATAGTTCTCCATGTGTTTTTAAAGATAACAAATGTGTGAAATCCTGTTTCCCTTTCTCTGTAGCCAATTCACACATGTATATTTATATGCACACATAGAATCCTACCAGGAATCCCACATACATTTTTGTGAGGTTTCTCACTTGGCAGATTCAAATTGTGAGAAGAGATCACTCCTCTTAAACGCTGTTAGAACTGAAGATTCAAACTATAGGGGAGCTTTCTAGTAGAACAACATTATACATATACTCATGTTCAGTAAAATAATTATTTTTGCATCTGTGGATGATATATATTTACTGATGAATTTTGATTTTCATATATATTGCTGCTTTTTAATGTCTGTGTGTAGTTGTGTGTGTGTGTGTGTGTGTGTGTGTGTGTGTGTGTGTATATATATATACACACACACACACTATTCAGATTTTTCAATATATAAAATATATGTGTCTTATATACACTTTCTAAATTCATTCATGTTCATGTATATGGATTTATAATCAACTTTTCACAAGATTATTTTCCGAAATATTCATCCACCTGAAATACATATTTGTTTCCTAGTACTGAAAACAAACTTCAGTGAATGGTGCCTACAAATTCTAATAATTTTACAGTAACTGACCCAGTTTACCACCAATGCAAGTAGATTCCTATGGGACATGATATATAATTTGAGGTTCATTTGTATTCAACACTGGTACATTATTATTTCTTCAGTTTTTGCACATCATACTATATATATTTCATCCACAAGTTCACAAATTTACAGGCATTTGTTTCAACTTTAATCAATTCCTGTTTCAGAACACAAGTATTATCAGGGTTTCTGAACTCGTCTTTTCATGACGCTTCTTTCCAAACAAGTTATTTTCGATTTCCATAATCACTGGTGAAGTAAAACTCACACCCTTCGTGATAAACCAAAACACTAATATTACCATTATATGTATACCATTTTGGAAAGAATGATTGTATATCAATATAAGATTTCCTGTAATTTTTCAGATATCAGTTCAATCCATTATTTATAGTTGGAACAAGTTATATTATTTATTCACAGTATGTTCTATTCATGCTTTATCTTTATATTCATAGACACAGTGTACACCTCTTTGGACCCCCAATACTAATTTTACGTCTTCAATATATTGCTACCAGAAATGGTGGAAGAAATACTTATGTCACCTGATCTACATATACATTTTATCACAATAATATTCCGAAAAAAAAATGTAAAGGTCACACTTATGACTGTACCAAAGCCTAATAGGAAAGTGAACATGGATTAATAGAAACATCCATGTCCATGCTGCCTAATGCTCTCAAATGTCAATCCTATTGGTGACAACATATTTGTTTCTTCCTAAGATTATATATTCAAACTCAACCCTGTTGAAAATGTCTAATCCTATCACTCACTTTATATTTTGCCTGATGCAATAATGTCTCTATTGATATCTGCATTTCTACATATTTTCCCAGTTTATCATAGTGACTGACTCTTCATATGTGCCGACATTTACATTCACTCTCTAACCAAAACCATATTGCTAAAGAACTTTTGGTCTAAATCCTATAATCACTCTTCTTCCTAAACCTACCGACAATCTTTCTAAACCTACTGACTATCCCTTTTTACTGGATGTTCTCTTCTACGTTCAATCATCCAAGGTACAAGGTCCTATGCCATTGTATATTGAATTATCTGAGACATCTTTAGAGAACATAATTCAAGCTAAGTATCCCAATCAAGGGCCCAATGCCCTTCTGGGTTTCAAATTATATCTAGATTTTTATTTTCATACTTATATTTCACCTCTACATTCTTGTAAATCTCACAGGTTGCCAATACCATTATTCATTGCACAGAATGATTCCTAACAAAAATTGAACCTGTTATTAACCCTAAACATACACTGTTCCCTCAAACTCATTTTACAGAAGAACAGGGACGGAGTTGTTCTTACAATACAGGAAAGTAGGGGACCTTCCACCTGCTGAAAACCTCAAAGGTCCATACAGAAATGATACCCGGAAAAGTTATAGGCAGCTATGAAGGACCTGAGAGAGCAAAAGTCATCTTCCATGGCAAACAACTTGGTCAGGATGAAGGGATGTGTCTTAATCAGCCTCTCTCTTCTTATTGTAGAGAAGATGGACCAAATCAGGCCTGTGTGGAAAGCTGTTCACGGGTGCCTATGGTTGATATACCATTCTAACTTGTGAAAGTGTCACAGGAAGTAGGGGCAGCCTCCATCTCATGGGACCCTTGGAAGCAACTGTTAGGAAAAAGGGGTGCCAAGGCAGTGGCCTCATTCAGTTCCAAAGAAAGTGACATATCTAATTTCCTTGGTGATGGAACTCTCTGAACTTGCTATCCAAGAACCAAGACACCGAGAGGCAATCCCAGTCCAAGTCCCTGTGGGCTCACTTGATTGGATTTTCCAAGGACAGAGTCAGTCTTTCTCGGTACCTAATGATGTGAGTATAGCCAAATACCAGGAGAGCACTGAAGAGGTACTTTTCCTGAGAAAGCAGGTAGTGGCTCGCCACTTTTTCCTGACAACTTTACAGAGTTGGTCAAGGAAAGCAGATCTGATAGAGGACACGCCATTTCGGGGGAACATAATATGGCCCACCAGTCAGAGTTAACTCCGGAGAGTCACAGACCTACTTGAGGGAAGGAGGTGCCTTTGTGAGTGTGGGTTTGTTGTTTTGTCTCATATTCTGAGAATAGGTAGGGAAGGCGGTTTGTTTGATTTGGAGTGAACTGTTTCTAGTAAGTCGTTTGACAAAATGAGTGTTTCTATGTCTGTGTATCCCACTGTGTCCGTGGTTGTAGACATGAGAAAAGAGAATGCAACAATGGATGTGTCCTGTCTAGTAGAAAGCTTCCCATTATGCATCCTGCCTAATTTATGAATGGAGTGCGGCTTGCCTTATGGATGAGCAATACCTATTACCTTCCTAAGTCCCTGTTTTCTTCTGAATTCTGGCCACTCTCCAGAATAGGCTCATGGTTTTGTGTCCAATATATGCAACAACTCCAAGGTCTGTGACATGGCCATGTACAGGATAGCTGAAGGGAATGGCCAGCATCTCAGAAAACTCAGATATCAGTGTGACCAGGAAAGTCTCAGTGGATATACCCTGCTTTTGGCCTTTTGCTTACCTATTGTTCTGTTGCCCTGAATATCAGGAAGGTCTTTGCCTCAGGCCACCCCTTTGTGAAGCCTGAAGGAAACAGTTTTCAAATGGAAATGAATGGGCATCACTTGTGGCTCTTTCTTAGTTGCTTTGGAAAGGGATGTGTCTTAATTAGACTCTTGGCCTTGTATGTGGCTGTGACTTTGATTCTCAGCAGCTGATGGATCTAAAAATGATCCCATGTGTGCATCCAAAACCATAATTGCCAAAAGATCAGTCATTGTGGATGAAGTCTCTCGTCTTCCTCTGTTAGGTTCCTGACCTCCATCAAGTGAGAATAGGTATTCCTTGGGTTAAATGAGTTCTTCAAATCACTGCAGAGGTGCTTAGGTTTTTGTATGACTCCAAATCACATAAAGAATTTATACTTGAAAGTCAGTAGGCCTCAAATTGGAGAAACAGAGCAGTATTAACGCGAGGCTTATTTGATCACTCCTGGTTCACAGAAAGGGTGTCCAGGCCAACATGACTTTAGGCAAATGAGGGGCAAGGGAGTTTATTTGGACACTGTCTTTGGGTGAGCCCTTCATGGAAACCTCCAGACAGAGGTTACGATGAGTGACTATATGGAAGAAGATGAGGACCATGTTTGAGTGTTTTGTTTTTAATTGTGGTCATTTGTGTGGTGGTTGTAAGAAATATCTTGGTCCACCTGGGCTTGAACTCTGTTGGGATTTCCCTTAAAGACTGCGTTCTGGAACTGAACTCAGAGAAGTATTGCCATGAATAGAAATACAAGCAGTTTAGAGGAGGCATGGTGTATATTTGGACTTGTCTTTTGCATGATACAGAGTAGGAGTTAAATCTAGTCAATTTTTTGTTGAAATAGTTCTCCATGTGTTTTTAAAGTTAAAAAATTGTGAATTCCTGTCTCCCTTTCTCTGTAGCCTATTCAGCACATATATTTTTATATGGATATATAGAATCATACCTGGTACCACACATACATTCTTGTGAGGTGGATGAGTTGGCAGATACAAATTGTGAGAAGAGATCACTCCTACTTAACCGTGTTGGAACTGAATATTCAACCAATGGGTGAGCTTGCTAGTTGAACAACATTATACATAAATCCATGTTCAGTAAAATGAATATTTTTGGATCTTTTTATGATATATATTTTATGAAAATATTGATTGACATATATTTTGCTATTTTTTTTTCTGTGTGTGTGTGTGTGTGTGTTTTGTGTCATTCGCCTGTTCTGTAAAACAACTTCAGAGAGAGAGGTTAAAAATTCATGCAAAGCTCTGATGGAGGTATCTAATATCTTAGTTTTGGTCTATTGCTTCTTCTAATTGGGTCATTTGTTGTGTCCCATGGACGAGGGCAGTGGTTCCTGTGCCCACCCCTGAAGCAACTCCTATTCCGAATAGGATGGCTAAAGTGAGGGATATATGTTCCCAGTGGAAACGGGTTGTATGCCCCTCTATTTCATTTTCAAATGAACCTGCATCATGACAGAGCACTCTGGGAAACATCTGCACCATTACACAATTAATCACATCTGTTGACAATTTCTTTAAAACATAAACAATGTTTAATTATATACAATTATGCTGTTGTAGGGACGGACAAGGCAAGGCACCTAAGATAGCAACGAAGACAGGGAAACCGTCCTATTTGGTTGCAACCAGATTCAGAGGGCATTGCTTCTGTTGTAATCAATTATTCTCCTGAAACTCAAGTTTAGGTAGTTTCAGAATTTTGTACCCAACATGTAAGGGAAGGGGCTCAGAAGTTCACAGTCTGCAGAAGTTCAAAAAAGCTGTTGTTGTTTCTGTTTTTACCTCAGTTCTGGGCAAGTTAACTTTTCAAGGACACCTGGGAGGGAAAGAGCTTTTTCCTACCTTTCTTATTTTTCGCCCCTGACAGCTGTTACCATGGAGCCCTGATGGTAACTTCTTTATCTTAGAAATATAGCCATCTCTGTAAAGCCCCAGCTCATGGCCAGAGGCCTTGTTCATATATTTTGTGGAAAACAAGTAATGGGGTGTCTAGCATAGAAGTGCTTATTTTTTTAGCCAGTGGCCAAGGAGAACAAGGCAACACTAAAAGAGGAAGTTTATCTACATTGAACTCTTTTATAGGGACTCTTTTGCTGAAAGTCCTAAAGTCAGCCATGGTGAAGACTTCTGTAGAAAGTCAGTTAAGAATTTTCTGTAGGCCTGGTACAGAAGGGGAAGACAGGGAAGGTGGGGCTGACAGCAGCTCCGAGGATCTGAGAATAAGGAAGGAGAGATGTAAAAGAATAATGGGAAAGGGGTTTGGGATTTTCCTAGCAACAAATACTTGAGCTGTACAACAGGTAGAGCAGAGGGGAAGACAAGAGTGAGTATCCCAAAATGCATGTGAGGGACTTTAAATGTTTAGTAAACTGTTTTCAGTGATGACAAAGCAACTTTAAAGGCCATTTTCATTACATCTTTGATAGGAGTCTGAGGGCTCTCCTCAGCTAGTTTCAGCTTTGTGTTAGCTGGTAAGAGGACCTGGTGGGACCCGGGGCGGGCACGGACAGGAGAAGAGAGGAGTGAGTCGGTGGATGGGAACCTGAGTACCTGCTACTTCAGCAAGATGGCGATGGTCTGAGAACCAGCAGAGATTTGGGTTTTTGATCTAATAATTGGAGGGGAGAAATCAGGTTGCTGAGGTGAGAGTGACAGCAGAGACTCTGGAGCACAAGGCTGAAGGTGAGGATTGATTGGATAAGCATAGTTCAGGATATGAGTGAAGGATGGAAAAGGTATGCCCATAGGGGAATCTCCTTTCACCCTTTTGAGCACTTGCAGAAGTTAAAAAGGTCACACAGGGCTGGGGATGTGGCTCAATTGTAGCACGCTCGCTTGGCATGCGTGCGGCCCGGGTTCGATCCTCAGCACCACATACAAACAAAGATGTCGTGTCCAGCAAAAAACTAAAAAATAAATATTAAAAATTCTCTCTGTCTCTCTCTCTCTCACCTCTCTCTTTAAAAAAAATGGTCACGCAGAATTTGAGGATCAAGAGACCCCTCTGGGGGCCATCAGTTTTGGTTATCTAATTGGTAATATGGCCAATGCTGTGTACTGAATTTGATAAGGAGTTTGTGTTCCATCAGGCAGCCCCTGTATGCTCACATCCCCATGACGTACAGCAAAAGTCTGCCAGGCATTCTGGGATTACTAAAAAGGAGTGATGGATTTTTCCTTTCCCCAGGTCCATGATCCTCTTAGTTATACAAGTCCGATATTTACTGCCATTAGCCCCTTTAACTAGAGACCTTTTATTTGATAGAGGGCCCAATGGGGCCTTAAGGGCTGAGTTTATTGCCCCTGTATCCACTTCAAAGTTTACTGGTGTCTCCTCCACTTCAAAAGATACGCTGAGCTCAGGGAGGGGATCTGAACCCCGACTTTCGTAGTCATGCTGAAGAGTCAGAATGGCTGGCTGGCGTGGCTGCCTCTTTCTAGGGCACTCTTGAACCCAGTGTCCTCTTTCTTTACAGTAGGCACATTGATCTGAGGTCAGGGATGGCCTCTGGCGTGGGACCAGGTATCCCTTCCTGTCTCCCTGTTTCTTAATTTCTGGCCTTTTTGTTATTGTGACCGGGACCTTAGTCAACTCCTTAGTCTGTCTTTTGTTTCTTTTATCCTCATTTTGCTCCCTTGTCTTCCTCAGTTTCTCTCTTATAGTATACTTTCTCGGCTTCTCTGACTAAATCTCTCAAAGTCATATCTTGTAAACCATCTAAGCATTGTAACTTTCTTTAAATATCCAAGGCAGCATGCCCAATAAAGGCCATTGTGACAGATGATTTTTGATCCTCTGTATGAGGATCGAAAGGAGTATATCTCCTATATGCCTCCGTAATTCTCTCTAGAAACATAGAGGAAGATTCATCAGGCCCCCAGGCGTGGTACCCACGTCACCCCAAATGGAGTAGGGAAAGAGCAGTGCCACTGCCTGCGCCCAGATCAGGCCCAGCCACCAGCAGGTGTGGTAGTCACGTCACCCAAATTGTAGTAGGGGCCAAGCAGGCCGCCCCCCGCGCCTGCCACAAAAGCAGACCTGTGACTGACCTTCGGAACAGGCCCAGCGGCCTGCCACCATGGTAGACATGACACCCCAATTGGAGTAGTGGCAGAGCAGAGCTTTCTCCCGCGCCCAGTACAAGCACAACGGCCCACCGGCGTGGTAGTCACGTCAACCCAATTGGAGTAGGGGCAGAGCAGAGTCTTTGCCCGCACCCGGAACAGGCCCAGCGATCTGCCAGCATGGTAGTCACGACACCCCAATTGCAGTAGGGCCAAAGCAGAGCCACCACCCGCTCCCGCAAGGTAGGCAGACCTGCAACTGACCGGCGGAACAGGACTAGCGGCCTGCAAGCACAGCAGACACATCAACCCATTTGGTTCTTTGAAAAAATAAAAAAAATCTACAGACCCTTAGCCATGCTAACAAAGACAAAAAGAGAGAGAACTCAAATTACTAGCATACAGGATGAAAAAGACAATATCATAACAGATATTTCAGATATACAGAAGATAATCCGAAATTATTTTGAATCTTTGTACTCTAATAAAATAGAAGACAGTGAAGGCATCGATAAATTTCTTAAGTCATATGATCTGCCCAGATTGAGTCAGGAGGATATAGACAACCTAAACAGACCAATATCAATTGAGGAAATAGAAAAAACCATCAAAACACTACCAAGTAAGAAAAGCCCAGGACCTGATGGGTATACAGCAGAGTTTTACAAAACCTTTAAAGGGGAACTAATACCAATACTTTTCAAGCTATTTCAGGAAATTGAAAAAGAGGGAGAACTTCCAAATTCATTCTATGAGGTCAACATAACTCTGATTCCTACACCAGACAAAGACACTTCAAAGAATGAAAACTACAGACCAATATCTCTAATGAACCTAGAGGCAAAAATCCTCAATTAAATTCTGGCAAATCAGATACAAAAGCATATCAAAAAAATTGTGCACCATGATCAAGTAGGATTCATCCGTGGGATGCAAGGCTGGTTCAATATACAGAAATCAATACATGTTATTCATCACATCAATAGACTTAAAAATAAGAACCATATGATCATCTCGATAGATGCAGAAAAAGCATTCGACAAAGTACAGCATCCCTTTATGTTCAAAATTCTAGAAAAACTAGGGATAACAGGAACATACCTCAATATTGTAAAAGCAATCTATGCTAAGTCTCAGGCTAGCATACTTCTGAATGGAGAAAAATTGAAGGCATTCCCCCTAAAATCTGGAACAAGACAGGTATGCCCTCTTTCACCACTTCTGTTCAACATAGTTCTCGAAACACTGGCCAGAGCAATTAGAGAGATGAAAGAAATTAAAGGCATATAAATAGGAAAAGAAGAACTTAAATTATCACTATTGCAGATGACATGATTCTATTCCTAGCAGACCCAAAAGGGTCTACAAAGAAACTAATAGAGCAAATAAATGAATTCAGCAAAGTGGCAGGATATAAAATCAACACTCATAAATCAAAGACATTTCTGAATATCAGTGACAAATCCTCTGAAACAGAAATGAGGACAACCACTCCATTCACAATATACTAAAAAAAAAAAATAATTGGGAATCAACCTAACAAAAGAGGTGCAAGTTTTATACAAGGAAAACTACAGAAACCTAAAGAGAAAAATAGAGGAAGATATTAGAAGATGTAAAAATGTACCCTGTTCATAGATAGACAAAACTAACATCATCAAAATGGCGATATTACTAAAAGTTCTCTATAGGTTTAATGCAATGCCAATCAAAACCCAACGGCATTTCTTGTAGAAATAGAGAAAGCAATCATGAAATTCATATGGAAAAATAAAAGACCCAGAATAGCAAAAACAACACTAAGCAGGAAGTGTGAATCAGTCGGTATAGTGATACCAGACTTCAAACTATACTGCAGAACAATAGTAACAAAAATAGCATGGTACTGGTACCAAAACAGGTGGGTGGAACAATGGTACAGAATAAAGGACACAGAAACCAATCCAAAAAATACAACTATCTTACATTTGATAAAGGGGCTAAAAGCATGCAATGGATGAATGATAGCATCTTCAACAAATGGTGCTGGGAAACCTGGAAATCCATATGTAACAAAAAGAAACTGAATCCCTTTCTCTCGCCATGCACAAAAGTTAACTCAAAATGGATCAAGGAGCTTGATATCAAATCAGAAACATGGTGTCTGATAGAAGACAAAGTTGGCTACGATCTACATACTGTGGGGTCGCCTCCAAATTCCTCAATAGGACACCCATAGCACAAGCGTTAATAACTAGAATCAACACATGGGACTTACTCAAACTAAAAAGGTTTTTTCTCAGCAAAAGAAACAGTAAGAGAGGAAAATAGGGAGCCCACATCCTGGGAACAAATCTTTCCTCCTAACACTTCAGATAGAGCACTAATATCCAGAGTATACAAAGAATTCAAAAAATTAGTCAATAAGATAACAAATAACCCAAACAACAAATGGGCCAAGAACCTGAACAGACACTTCTCAGAGGAGGACATACAATCAATCAACAAGTACATGAAAAAATGGTCACCATCTCCAGCAGTCAGAGAAATGTGAATAAAAACCACCCTAAGATACCATCTCACTCCAGTAAGATTGGCAGCCATTATGAAGTCAAACAATAACAAGTGCTGGCGAGGATCTGGGGAAACAGGTACACTTGTATATTTCTGGTGGGACTGCAAATTGGTGCAGGCAAATGGGAAAGCAGTATGGAGATTTCTTGGAAAGCTGGGAATGGAACCACCATTTGACCCAGTTATTCCCCTTCTCGGTCTAAAACCTAAAGACCTAAAAAGAGCATGCTACAGGGACACTGCTACATCGATGTTCATAGCAGCACAATTCACAATAGCAAGACTGTGGAACCAACCTAGATGCCCTTCAATAGAAGAATGAATGAAAAAAATGTGGCATTTATACACAATGGAGTATTACTCGGCATTAAAAAATGACAGAATCATAGAATTTGCAGGGAAATGGATGGCATTAGAACAGATTATGCTAAGTGAAGCTAGCCAATCCCTAAAAAACAAATGCCAATGTCTTCTTTGATATAAGGAGAGTAACTAAGAACAGAGTAGGGACGAGGAGCATGAGAAGAAGATTAACATTAAACAGGGATGAGAGGTGGAAGGGAAAGGGAGTGAGAAGGGAAACTGCATGAAAATGGAAGGAGAACCTCAGGGTTATACAAAATTACATACAAGAGGAAGTGAGGGGAAAGGGAAAAATAATACAAGGAGGAGAAATTTATTACTGTATAGGGGGTAGAGAGAGAAGAGGGGAGGAGACTGGAGGGGAGGGGGATAGTAGAGGATAGGAAAGGCAGCAGAATACAACAGACACTAGTATGGCAATATATGAATCAATGGATGTGTAACTGATGTGATTCTGCAATCTGTATACGGGGCAAAAATGGGAGTTCATAACCCACATAAATCAAAGTGTGAAATATTATTTATCAAGAACTATGTAATGTTTTGAACAACCATATATAAAAATTTAAAAAAAGAGATAACTAAATTCGGTGAATAATGCACGAGAATCCTAATATTTCTACAGTTTAAAATCAATGCCAGTAGATTCCTATGGGACATGATGTGTATTTTGACGTTCATTTTTATTCAACAATGATACATTACTATTTCATGAGTTTATGCACATTATAGGATATATATTTCATCCACAAATTAGCAAATTTATAGGCATTTGATTGAATTTCAATCGCTTCCTGCTTTACAATATATGCATTCCTCCAGGTTTCCTGACTGGTCTTTTCATGAGACTTCTTTCCAAACATATTATTTTCAATTTCCATAATCACTTTTGAAGCAAAACTCACACACTGTTCATGATAAACCAAAACACTAATATTACCATTAGATGTATAATTGGTGGGAATGAATGATTGTATATCAATATAAGATTTCCTGTAATTTTCCAGATATCAGTTCAATCCATTATTTAATGTTGGAACAAGTTATATTATTTATTCACAGTATTGTCTATTCATGCTTTATCTCTATATTCATAGACACAGGGTGCACCTCTTTGTACCCCCAATACTAATTTTACGTCTTCAATATATTGTTTCCAGAAATGGTGGACGAAATACTCATGTCACCTGATCTACATATACATTTTTTCACAGTAATATTCTGGACAAATAATGTAATGGTCACGGTTATGATTGCACGAAGGACTAAATGAAAAGTGAACATGGATTACTAAAAACATCTATGTCCAGGTTGCCTAATGCTCTTAACTGTCAATCCTATTGGTGACTACATTTTTTTTTCTTCCAAAGATTATGTATTCAAACTCAACCCTGTTGAAAATGTCTAATCCTATCACTCACTTTATACTTTGCCTGATTTCATAATGTCTCTATTGATATCTGCTTTTCTACATTTTTTCCCAGCTCATCATAGTGACTGACTCTTCATATGTGCTGACATTTACATTCACTCTCTAACCGAAACCCTATTGTTAAAGAACTTTTGTCCAAATCAAATACTCACTCTTCTTCCTAAACCTACTGACTAGCTTCATAATCTTACTGACTATCCCTTTTTGACTGGATGTTCTCTTCTACATTCAATCATCCAAGGTACAAAGTCCTATGCCATTGTGTATTGAATTAACTGAGACATCTTTGCAGAACATAATTCAAAGCTAATTATCCCAATCAAGGGCTCAATGCCCTTCTGGGCTTCAAATCATACCTAGATTTCTGTTCTCATACTTATATTTAAACTCCATATTCTTGTAAATATCGAAGGTCCCCAACACTATTATTCATCACACAGAATGATTCCTAACACAAATCGAACCTGTTATTAACCCGAAACATACACTGTTCCCTCAATCTCATTTTACAGAAGAGCAGGGACAGAGTTGTTCTTACAATACAGGAAAGAAGGGGACAGTCCACCTGCTGAGAACCTCAAAGGTCCATGCAGAAATGATACCTGGACAAGTTGCAGGCAGGTATAAAGGACCTGAGTGAGCAAAACTCATCTTCCATGGCAAAACACCTGGTCAGGATGAAGGGATGTGTCTTAATCAGCCTCTCTCTTCTTATTGGAGAGAAGACTGACAAAACCAGACCTGTGTGTAGAGCTGTTCCTGGGTGCCTATCGTTGATATTTCATTCTAACTTGTGAAAGTGTCACAGAAAGTAGGGGCCGGCTCCATCTCATGGGACCCTTGGAAGCAACTGTTAGGGAAAAGTGGTTGCCAAGGCAGTGACCTCATTCAGTTCCAAAGAAAGTGACATACCTCATTATTTGGTGATGGAACTCTCTGAACTTGGTATCCAAGAAGCCAGGCACCCAGAGGCAGTCCCAGTTCCAGTCCCAGTGGACTCGCTTGTTTGGATTTTCCAAGGACAAAATCAATCTTTCTTGGTACCAACTGATGTGAGGATGGCCAAATGCCAGAAGAGCTCTGAAGAGGGACCTTTCCTGAGAAAGCAGGTAGTGGCTCACCACTTTTTCCTGACAACTTCACAGAGTTGGCCATGGAAACCAGATCTGAAAGAGGACAGGCCATTTTGGGAGAACATAGTATGGCTCACCAATCATAGGACACTCCTTCTAATCACAGACATACTTGGGGGAAGGAGCTGCCTTTGTGGGAGTGGGTATGGGTTTGTGGTTCTGTCTCATGTTCTGAGAATAGGTAGGAAAGGCGTTTTTTTTGTTGTTGTTTTTTTTTTTGTTTTTGGTTTTCAGTGGACTGTTCTAGTAAGTCGTTTGACAAGGCAAGTATTTCCATGTCTGTGTATTCCACTGTGTCCGTTGTTGTAAACATTAGAAAAGAAAATGCATTAATGAATGTGTCCTTTAAAGTATAAATATTCCCAAAATTCATCCTGCCCAATATATGAATGAACTGCAGATTGTCTTATCGAAGGGAAACACCTGCTATCTTCCCAAGTTAATGTTTTCTTCCTGTATTCTGGCCAGTCTCCAGAATAGGCTCATGGTTTTGTGTCCACGATATGTACCACCTCCAAGCTCTGTGACATGGTCATGTACTGGATAGCTGAAAAGAATGGCGAGCATCTCAGAAAACTCAGATATCAGTGTGACCAAGAAACTCTCAGTGGAGAGACCCTGCTTTGGACCTTTTGCTTAAGTACTGTTTTGTTACACTGAATATCTGGAAGGTCTTTGCTTCAGGGCACCCCGTTGTGAAGCCTGAAGAATATAGTTTTGAAATGGAAATGAATAGGCATCACCTGTGGCTCTTTGCTTAATTGCTTTGGAAATGGATGTGGCTGAATTAGCCTCTTGGCCTTCTTTGTGGCTGTGATTTAGATTCTCAGCACATGATGGATATAAAGAATGATCCCATGTGTGCGTCCAAAACTATAATGGCAAAAAATCAGTCATTGTGGATGAAGTCTCTCGTCTTCCTCTGTTAGGTTCCTGACCTCCATCAAGTGTGAATAGGGATTTTTTGGGTCAAATGAGTTCTTCAAAGCCCTGATGAGGTGCTTGGGTTTTCGCATGACTCCAAATCACATATAGAATCTATACCTGAAAGTCAGTAGGCCTCAAATTGTAGAAACAGGAGCAGTATTAACGGCAGGCTTATTTGATCACTTCTGGTTCACAGGAGGGCTGTCAAGGCCACCCTGACTTTAGGCAAATGAGGGGCAAGCGAGCTTTTTTTGGACACAGTCTTGGGCTGTGCCCCTGATGGAAAACTCCAGCCAGAGGTTACGATGAGTGACTATATGGAAGAAGATGAGGGCCATGTGGGAATGTTTTGGTTTTAATTTTGGCCATTTGTTTGGCAGTTGGAAGAAATGACTGGGTCCACTTGGGCTTGAACTTTGGTGTGATTCCCCTTAGAGACTGAGTTGTGAAACTGAACTCAGAGAAGTATTGCCATGAATTTTGTTTGTATTTTAGGAGGCCACGCATGTGAGTCGCCCTTGTAAACTGAGATCTAGGGCCAGGGTGGCTTTCCACAGAGCACTGGGAATCTCTGCCAGGATATCACATGATTTTATTCTCAAAGACATGGCAGCCATATTTGAGAGTTGAAAAATACATAGGCCTCACATTGTAGACTTTAATGGGCCTGGCATCATGTGACCATTTTGGCACTCTTTCAGAAGCCTTGCCTGTGAGAGTTCTCCAAAGCTTTTATTGAATTGAGCTTCCTCAACATTTAATGGTTACTGAATGAATTGAAAGCCACAGTGCCTCCAACTTCATCCTTGAAAAATGGCTAGATAAATACCATGGAAATTTTGAAATTCCCATGACCAGGTGGCACTGGAGAACCTTTGGATGTCCTATTGCTGATCAAGAGTATACCAGACAGTGCCTTGATTGACTGGGTTTCATGAAAATGGTGTAGTACAGAGATGCCAGTAAGTTAGAGCCTGCTGAGTAGTGGGCCTAGAGCAGTTTTGGGCAGGTGTGTGATAAATCACCAGTGGTAGGGTCATGAGGATCTACCATTGTATTCCAAATGGCATGTTACTTACATGGTGCAGCCAGCAGACCCTTATATGTAAAGGCATCTTGTTATATGGAGAGGTTTCAGGGTAATGTTGAGAATTAGGTTGATATGGACAAGGGGGCAATGGGGCAAGCTATGAGGGATAGAAGCCTGGTTGGTGCATTCTCCTGCATACCCTGGCACACCACACGTGACAGAACTCCCTCCAGCATTGTGTCCCAGTTTAGCTCCTTGTATGTCATGAAGCAAATACCAAACTCCGAGTGCAGTAGCAAAAACACGACAAAAAGTGGACCAGGACCAAATGGCTTCACAGTCCACATGGGGAGAAACTTAGTCCCCAGTGGTCACAGTTTACCTACAAAGAGATAATGCAGCACTGCTGCTCATCTTTATTGGAATATAAGAAGCCATGTCCTCCAGGTCACATAAATGCAGACCCAGCTTTGATGGTCTCACGCAAAGAAGTCAAATCTCCTGACAACAACATATTTTTCAAGTGCCCAACCTCACAGAAAGTTTCTCAAAAAGTTTTTAGGCCAGAAGAGCTCCATGTTTGTGGAGTGTTAACCCAGTCCCTTACTTTTGGAAACTCCTCTATCACCTCCAAGATTGTGAACTCCTGAGCATTTCCATTCCAGATATGTATTCACTGATTTTCTAACTCTTCTCCTCCAATCGTGTCTTAATTGGGGCAAAGGTATTGACAAGGCATTGCTCTGGATGAGAGTGGAAGAATATTTATGCAGCACATATTTGCATACACATTGGATTCATTTTTCAATTTTCCTATTGAAATAGTGAATCCCTGACACTAACCCGAACCTATTAGGCTCAGACTACTCAACCTAATAAAAAGGAGAAAAATAACCCAAACAAATATAAATACAAGCAGTTCAGAGGAGGCATGTTGTATATTTGGACTTGCCTTTTGCATTATATAAGGTAGGAGTTATAAATCTAGTCAATTTTTAATTGAAATAGTTCTCCATGTGTTTTTAAAGTTAACAGATATGTGAATTCTTGTTTCCAATTCTCTGTAGCCATTTCACCCATGTATATTTATATACATATATAGAATCCTACCAGGTATCACATGTACATTTTTGGGAGGTGGCTGACATGGCAGATACAAATTGTGAGAAGAGTTCACTCCTCTTAAACGCTGTTGGAACTGAAAATTCAACCTACAAGCTTCCTAGTAGAACAACATTATACATAAGCTCATGTTCAGTAAAATAAATATTTTTGCATCTGTGGATGATATATATTTAATGATGAATTTTGTTTGGCATATATATTGCTACTTTTTAATGTCTATTTGTGTTTTTTTTTGTATATATACATACACTCTGAAGATTTTTCAAAATATGAAATATGTGTCTTATATACACTCTCTTAATTCATTCATGTTCATGTACTTGGATTTATAATCAACTTTTCACAAGATTATTCTCAGACATATTCATTTAACTGAAATACATGTTTGTTTCCTAGTACTGAAAACTAACTTCAGTGAATGCTGCATACAAATCCTAATAATTCTACAGTAACTAACCCAGTCTAACATCAATGCAAGTAGATTCCTATGGCACATGATATGTAATTTGACGTTCATTTGTATTCAACACTGGTACATTACTATTTCTTCAGGGTTTGCACATCATAGGATATACATTTCATCCACAAGTTCACAAATTTATAGGCATTTGTTTCAACTTTAATCACTTCTTGCTTCAGAACACATGTATTGTCAGGGTTTCTTGACTGGTCTTTTCATGAGAATTCTTTCCAAACACATTATTTTCAATTTCCATAATCACTATTGAAGCAAAACTCACACACTCTTCATGATAAACCAAAACACTAATATTACCATTTGATGTATAATTGGTTGGAATGAATGATTGTATATCAATATAAGATTTCCTGTAATTTTTCAGATATCAGTTCAATACATAATTTAAATTTGGAACAACTTATATTATTTATTCACATTATGGTCTATTCATGCTTTATCTCTATATTCATAGACACAGGGTACACCTCTTTGTACCCCCAAAACTAATTTTATGTCTTCAATATATTGCTCCCAGAAAACGTGGTAGAAATACTCATGTCACCTGATCTACATAAACATTTTATCACAGTAATATTTGGAACTAAAAATGTGAAGGTCACACTTAAGACTGTACCGAAGCCAAAAGGGAAATTGTACATGGATTACTAAAACATCCATGTCCAGGTTGCCTAATGCTCTCAAATGTCAATCCTATTGGTGACGACATATTTGTTTCTTCATAAGATTATATATTGAAACTCAACCTTGTAGAAAATGTCTAATCCTATCACTCATTTTATACTTTGCATGATTTCATAATGTCTCTATTGATATCTGCTTTTCTACATATTTTCCCAAGCTCATCATAGTGACTCACTCTTCATATGTGCTGACATTAACATTCACCCTCTAACCAAAACCCTATTAGGAAAGAACTTTTGATACAAATCCTATACTCACTCTTCTTCCTAAACCTACTGACTATCTTCTTAATCCTTCCTACTATCCCTTTTTGACTGGATGTTCTCTTCTACATTCAATCATCCAAGGTACAAGGTCCTATGCCATTTATTATTGAATTATCTGAGACATCTTTGCAGAACATAATTAAAAGCTAAGTATCCCAGTCAAGGGCCGAATGATTTCTGGCCTTCAAATCTTACTTAGATTTCTGTTTTTGTACATTTATTTCAACTCTATATTCTTATAAATATCATAGGTACCCAATACCATTATTCATCGCACAGAATGATTCCTAACTGAAATCGAACCTGTTATTAACCCGAAACATACACTGTTCCCTCAATCTCATTTTACAGAAGAGCAGGGAAAGAGTTGTTCTTACAATACAGGAAATTAGGGTACTTTCCACCTGCGAGAACCTCAAAGGTCCATTCAGAAATGATACCTGGAGAAGATTTAGGCAGGTATAAAGGACCTGAGAGAGCAAAAGTCATCTTCCATGGCAAACAACCTGGTCAGGATGAAGGGATGTGTCTGAATCAGCCTCTCTCTTCTTATTGTAGAGAAGATGGACAATACCAGGCCTGGGTGAAGGAACCAGGTTCCTCTGGTTGATATACCATTCTAACTAGTGAAAGTGTCACAAGAAGTAGAGGCCGGCTCCATCTCATGGGACCCTTGGAAGCAACTCTTAGGACAAAGTGTTTGCCAAGGCAGTGACCTCATTCAGTTCCAAAGAAAGTGACATACCTCATTTCCTTGGTGATGGAACTCTCTGAACTTGGTATCCAAGAAGTCAGGCACCCAGAAGCAGTCCCAGTCCCAGTATCAGTGGGCTCACTTGGTTGGATTTAACAAGGACAGAGTCAGTCTTTTTTGGTACCTACTGATGTGAGGAAGGACAAATGGAGGAGAGCTCTGAAGAGGGACCTTTCCTGAGAAAGCAGGTAGTGGCTCACCACTTTTTCCTGACACCTTCACAGAGTTGGCCAAGGAAACCAGATCTGATAGAGGACAGGCCATTTTGGGAGAAGATAGTATGGCCCACAAGTCAGAGAACACTTTGGATAGTCACAGACCTACTTGAGGGAAGGAGGTGCCTTTGTGGGAGTGGGTGTGTGTTTGTGGTTCTGTCTCATGTTCTGAGAATAGGTAGGAAAGTCGGTTTTTTCGTTTGCAGTGGACTATTTCTAGTAAGTCGTTTGACCAGACTAGTGTTCCTATGTCTGTGTATTTCACTGTGTCCGTTGTTGTAGACATTTGAAAAGATAATGCATTAATATATGTCTAGTCTAGTATAAATCTTCCCATAATTCATCCTGGCCAATTAATGAATGGAATGCAACCTGTCTTATCCATGGGCAACACCTGCTTTCTACCTAAGTTCCTGTTTTCTTCCTGAATTCTGGCCATTCTCCAGAATTGGCTCATGGTTTTGTTTCCAAGATATGTACCACCTCCAAGCCCTGTGACATGGCCATGTACTGGATAGCTTAAGAGAATGGCGAGATTCTCAGAAAACTCAGATATCAGTGTGACCAGGAAAGTCTCAGTGGAGAGACCCTACTTTGGATCTTTTGCTTAACTATTTTTCTGTTGCCCTGAATGTCAAATATCAGTGTGACCAGGAAAGTCTCAGAGGAGAGACCCTACTTTGGATCTTTTGCTTAACTATTTTTCTGTTGCCCTGAATGTCTGGAAGGCCTTTGCCTCAGGCCACCCCTCTGTGAAGCCTGAGGAAAACAGTTTTGAAATGGAAATGAATGGGCATCATCTGTGGCTCTTTGCTTAATTGCTTTGGTAAGGGATGTGGCTGAATTAGCCTTTTGGTCTTATGTGTGGCTGTGACTTAGATTCTCAGCTCCTGATGGATCTAAAGAATGATCGCTTGTGTCCATCCAAAACCATAATTGCAAAAAGATCAGTCATTGTGGATGAAGTCACTTGCCTTCCTCTGTTAGGTTCATGACCTCTATCAAGTGAGAATAGGGATTCTTTGGATGAAATGAGTTCTTCCAAGCCCTGCAGTGGTGCTTGGGTTTTCACATGACTCCAAATGAAATAAAGAATCTATATGTGAAAATCAGTAGGGCTCAAATTGGAGAAACAGAGCAGTATTAAAGGCATGCTTATTTTGTCACTCCTGGTTCACAGGAAGGGTGTCCAGGCCACCCTGACTTTAGGCAAATGAGGGGCAAGCGAGCTTATTTTGGAAACTGTCTTTGGCTGCGCCCCTCATAGAAACCTTCGCCAGAGGTGAGGATGAGTCTCTACATGGAAGAGGATTAGTGTCATGTGGAGGTGTTTTGGTTATAATTTTTGTCATTTGTGTGTCGGTTGGAAAAAATGACTGTGTCCACCTGGGCTTGAACTCTGGTGTGATTCCCCTTAGAGACTGAGTTGTGGAACTAAAGTCAGAGAAATATTGCCATGAATTTTGTTGGAATTTTAGTAGGCCATGCATGAGAGTCGCCATTGGAAACTGAGATCTAGGCCCAGGGTGGCTTTCCACAGAGCACTGGGAATCTCTGCCAGGATATAACATGATTTTATTATTAAAGACTTGGCAGGCTGAGTTGAGAGTCAAAACACACATGGGCCTCACCTTGTAGACCTCAATGGGCCTGGCATTATGTGGCCTCTTTGGGCACACTTTCAGAAGCCTTGCCTGAGAGAGTTCTTTAGAGCTTTCATTGAAATGAGCTTCCTCACCATTTAATGATTCCTGAATGAATTGAAACCCACAGTGACTCCAACTTCATCTTTGAAAAATGGTTAGATAAATACCATGAAATTTTTGAAATTCCCATGACCAGGTGGCACTGGAAAACTTTTGGATGTCTTGTTGCTGATCATGAGTATACCAGACAGTACCTTGATTTACTGGGTTTCATGAAAATGGTTTAGAACAGAGATGCCAGTGAGTTGGATCCTGCTGAGTAGTGGCCCAGAGCAGTGGTGTGCAGGTGTTTGATAAAACATCAGTGGTAGGGCCATGAGGATCTACCATTGGATTCCAAATGGCTTGTGACTGACATGGTGTAGCCAGCAGACCCTTATATGTAAAGGAATCTTGTTATATGGAGAGGTTTCAGGGCAATGTTCTGAATCATGTTGCTATTGTCAAGGGGGCAAGCTACGTGGGATAAAATACTGTTTGGTGCATTCTCCTCCAGACCCTTCCCCCCACACCTGACAGAACTCGTCCAGTACTGTGTCCCATTTGAACTCGTATTTTGTGAAGCAAATACCAAACTCCCAGAGCAGCAGCAAAAACACCACGAAAATTAGAGGATGGCCAAATGGCTTCACAGTCCACACGAAGAGACAATTAGCCCTCAGAGGCCACAGTTTACCTACAAAGAGAGAATTCAGCACTGTTGCCTCATTTCATTGGAAAGTAAGTAACCATGTCATCCAGATCACATAGATGCAGACCCAGCTTTGATGGTCTCACTACAAAGTAAGCTAAAGCTCCTGACAACAGCATATATTTCAAGTGCTCAACCTCAGAGGCAGATCCTCAAAAATATTTAGGCCAGCAGAGCTCGAGGTTTGTGGAGTGTTTACCCTGTCCATTACTTTTAGAAACTCCTCTACCAACTCCAATGATGTGAAATCGGGAGCATTTTCCAATCCAGATAGGTATTCACAAATTTTTTAACTCTTCTCCTCTAATTGTGTTTTTCTTGAGGCGAAGGTAATGTCAAGGCATTGTTCTGGATGAGAGTGGAAAGATTTTTCTGTAGCATATGTTTGCATACACATTGGATTCAATTTCCTGTTTTCCATTTAAAATACTGAATCCCTGACACTAACCAATACCCTACCAGACTCTGACTACTAATCCTAATATGATGGAGAAAAATAACCCAAACAGAATAGAAATACAAGTAGTTCAGAGGAGGCACGGTGTATAGTTGGACTTCCCTTCTGCATGATACAGAGTAGGAGTTATAAATCTAGTGAATTGTTTGTTGAAATAGTTCTCCATGTATTTTTAAAGTTAACAAACATGTGAATTCCTGTCTCCCTTTCTCTGTAGCCTATTCAGCATGTGTATTTTAATATGGACATATACAATCCTACCTGGTACCACACGTTTGTTCTTGTCATTTGGCTTACTTGGCAGATACAAATTGTGAGACGAGATCACTCCTACTAAACCCTGTTGGTACTGAATATTGAAACAATGGGTGAGCTTCCTAGTTGAACAACATTATACATAAATCCATGTTCAGTAAAATGAATATTTTTGGATCTGTGGATGATATATATTTTATGATGAATTTTGATTGACATATATTGCTACTTTTTTTGTCTGTGTGTACTCTCCAGATTTTTCTAAATATGAAATATATGTGTCTTATGTACACTCCCTAAATTCATTCATGTTCATGTTTGTGGATTTATAATCAACTATTCACAAGATTATTCTCAGAAATATTCATCCACCTGAAATTTGCCTAATGCTCTGAAATGTCAATCCTATTGGTGACTACATATTTGTTTCTTCCTAAATTATGTATTCAAACTCAACCCTGTTCAAAATGTCTAATCCTATCACTCACTTTATACTTTGCCTTATTTTGTAATGTCTCTATTTATATCTGCTTTACTTCATGTTTTCCCAAGTTCATCATTGTGACTGACTCTTCACCTGTGCTGACTTTAACAATCACTCTGTAACCGAAACCCTGTAGCTAACGAACTTTTGTTCCAAATCCTATACTCACACTTCTTCCTAAACGTACTATCTTCCTATTTCTATCAACAATCCCTTTTTGACTGGATGTTCTCTTCTACTTTCAATCATTATAGTAAATGTCGGGCGAGCTTCGCAGGAGAAAACCACCAACAGACTATCTCATGCAACATCAAAGGGTTTATTGAGTGTCCAGCATGCTGGTTCTCAGAGCTCACTTGAATAGAGCAGATAGCCCTGAGAATCGCTTAAGTAGAGCTTATATACTTTACCTGGAGAGGGCAGGGAGGGAAGTTTATTGATGGATCAGGGCGAGTGGGCGATTTGCGTGCAACTGGGTGAGGCAGCACATTCTGCAGTTGGGCAGTTGGGGACAGCACATACTGGGAACAAGATTTGCAAGCATTTCTCAAGATTTCAACAGTGTTTTGTTAAGCATACAGAAAAACAGGAAGTGACAAGTACCTATTTTATTAACCTTTTATTCCCCACTTCTTCTTCTGGCTACTTTTAATCATAAAAATGATCATTGGGGGGTGTCACATTCTATGTATACTAGTGGGGTATTACCAAAAGTTTAACTCGTCCAATTTGAGCCTGGAGAAAAGAAATTACACGGTTGAGAAAACAGGGTTTAATAGTTAGCAATAATATGAGGATTATTATTGGACCGGCCAGGGTTGATAAAAACGTAGTTAACCAGGAAGACTGTGTGAACCAAGACTCAAACCACCTTTTTTGGGCCTCTCTATCTCTTTGATGCTTTTCAAGGAATCTTTTTAATTTACTCTTAGATTTTATTACAACTCCAGTATGCTCGGCATACAAACAACTTTCTTCTCTCAATGCAGCACAGAGGCCCCTTCTCTCATGACAAGGAGGTCCAACCCTCGAGTGGTCTGAAAAACAACTTCAGAGAGAGAGGTAAAAGACTCATGCAAAGCTCTGATGGAGGTTTCTAATATCTTAGTTTTGGTCTATTGCTGTCGTTTGTTGGGTCATTTGTTGAGTCCCATGGACAAAGGCAGTGGTTCCCGTGGCCACCAGTGCAAAAATTTCTATTCCTAATATGATGGCTAAGTTGAGGGATATATATTTTCAGTGGAACCGGGTTGAATGCCCCCCTATTTGATCTTCAAATGAACCTGCATTGTGATAGAGCACTCTTGGAAACATCTGCATGATTACACAATTAATCACATCTGTTGACCATTTCATGAAAACATTAACAATGTTTAAGTATATAGAATCATGCTGTAGTAGGGACGGACAAGGCAACTCACCTAAGATAGCACTGAAGACAGGGAAACAGTCCTATTTGGTGGCAACCAGATTCAGAGGGCATTGATTCTGTTGTAATCAAGTAATCCTCTGAAACCCAAGTTTAGGTAGTTTCAGAATTTTGTACCCAACATGTAATGGAAGGGGCTCAGAAGTTCACAGTCTGCAGAAGTTGAAAAAAGCAGTTTTGTTTCTGTTTTTTCCTCGGTTCTGGGCAAGTTAACTTTTCAAGGACACCTGGGAGGGAAAGAGCTTTTTCTTCCCTTTCTTATTTTCCCATTGCCAGCTGTTACCACGGAGCCCAGTTGCTAACTTCGTTAACTTAGAAATGTAGCCATCTCTGTGAAGCCCCATGTCAAGGCCAGAGGCCTTGTTCACATATTTTTGTGAAAAACTAGTAAGGGGGTGTCTTGATTAGGAGTGCTAATTTTTTTAGCCAGTGGCCAAGTAGAACAGGGCAACATGAAAATAGGAAGTTTAACTACATTGAACTTTTTTATAGGGACTCTTTTGCTGAAAGTCCTAAAGTCAGCCATGGTGAAGACTTCTGGAGGTCAGTTAAAGACTTTTCTGTGGGCCTGGTACAGAGGGGTAAGACGGAGAAGGTGGGGCTGAGAGCAGCTCAGAGTATCTGAGAATGAGAAAAGAGAGATGTAAAAAAATAATTGGAAAGTGGTTTGGAATTTTCCTAGCAACAAATATTTGAGCAGTAGAACAGGTAGAGCAAAGAAGAAGATGGTTGTGAGTATCCCAAAACACATGTTAGGGACTTTAAATTCTTAGTAAACTGTTTTCAGTGATGACAAAGCAACTTTAAAGGCCATTTTCATTACATCTTGGATATGGGTCTGAGGGGTCTCCTCAGCTCGTTTGAGCTTTGGGTTAGTTGGTAAGAGGACCTGGTGGGACCCGGTGCGGGCACTGACAGCAGAAGAGAGGAGTGAGTGGGTGGAGGGGTACCTCAGTACCTGCTACGTCAGCAAGGGGGCAATGGTCTGAGAACCAGCAGAGATATGGGTTTTTGATCTAATAATTGTAGTGGAGAAATCAGGTTGCTGAGGTGGGAGTGACAGCAGAGACTCTGGAGCAGAAGGCTGAAGGTGAGGATCTATTGGATAAGCATAGTTCAGGATGTGAGCAAAGAAGGGAAAAGGCCTCTACATAGTGGAATCTCCTTTTACCCTTTTGAGCACCAGCAGATGTTAAAAAGGTCACACAAGATTTGAGGATCTAGAGGCCCCTCTGGTTGCCATCAGTTTTTGTTTTCTAATTCGTAATATGGCCAATGCTGTGTACTGAATTTAATGCGGAGTTTGGGTTCCATCAGGCAGCCCCTGTATGCTCACATCCCCATGACTTACAGAAGAAGTCGGCTTTTCCCCCACACAGCCATGGCTGTTTATGGCTTTGACAGTCGGCCGGGTAAACACAGTAATCTAGGCTAGCCAACCTGCATCTGGCTCGTGTGTCCCTACATCCATAATGTTTGTTTCCATTATCTATGGTAAGGAAGGATTTAATGGAATTTTAGTGGGATCCTCTTCATCAGGGATATCCCATTAGGAAAGACCTATAGCCAGCTGACAAATGTCCTGGTGGAGAGATGGTCACCAGGTCCCTAAGTGGGCTGTATGCGAGATAGATTATACTTCTTTTCCAGTAGAATTTGTGATCAGCCAACGCTGCTGAACGGGCTGATGAGGGTTAGGACTACTTGTGGCCGAGGGGAGAGTCTATAGGCTTATCCACATGGTGAATATGCAATTTGAAAGTGTTACCAGTCTTTTCCAGTTTCCAGCCAGAGTGTGGACAGGGCGCAGGCTTGAGATGAGAGGCAAGGATCCAGGAAGTGATTCCGTCTACCTTTACCACTGTAGATGTTATAAGTACCACCTGGTATGGTCCTTTCCAGTGGGGTTCCAGGGATGACACCTGATATCATGTTACGTAGATGAATCTCTTACTTGATATCGATGTGGAGTCCCCTCGTCCCCAGTTTGGTAGGCAGTGGCCAGCTTTTTCCACAGGTATCACTGAGATCTTTCAAGAGCTTTAAGTCTGTCAAGCAAGGGGGTGTGAAAGGGATCGTTAGGTCTTAGAGTTGGGCTTTGGTCCATTACTGGAGGAGAGGCACCCTAGATATTCACAGGGGGTGTGGTTACTCAAAGAAACAGAGGGCGTATTTCTTGCACGAAACATTGTATAAGGCATGAGCATAGTCCAATCATTTATGCTGGTCTCTAAGCTTAATTTTGTTGAGGTCTCTTTAATGGTTCTATTCATTCTTTCTACCTGTCCTGAACTCTAGGGTCTGTAAGCACAATAAAACTTCCAATGAATCCCCAGGTTCCTGGCTAACCCCTGACTTACTTGGGCCACGAACGCCGGTGCATTATCAGACCGTATTACCTTTGGCAGGCCGTATCTTTGAAAAATGTCTTTCAGGATCTGCTTGACCACCATTTGCACTGTTTCTTTTTTTTTTTTTCTTTTAGTGGGGAAGGCTTCAATCCATCCTAAAAATGTATCTACAAAGACTAGAAGATATTTATGTCCATACCTTGCTGGCTTAATTTCAGTAAAGTCAACTGCCCAGAATTGTCCTGGTCTGGTTCCTCGTAGGTGCTTTCCTGCAGGAAGCTTGGAAGGGTAAGCATTTACCAATTGATGGACTCGACAGGCTTTTTTTACCCATTTAGTTATTTCTTTTTGCTGTGAGTCAGTTAGTGGAAAACTCTGTTCTTGATACTTCAGAAATACCTGCAGTTTCTTTGAACCAAGGTGAGTGAGTTGACATATTTAGAGCTGTGATTATAGGAGTTTTTAGTGAAGGATTTAGAAATTCCACTTGGGGGCCTTCAGGGTTAAAAGTTATTTTGGCCCGATACTTGGTGAGCAGATCTCTGCCCATCAATGGGGCTAGGAATTCTGGGATTACTAGGAAGGAGTGATGGATTTTTCCTTTCCCCAGGTCCATGATCCTCTTAGTTGTCCAAGCCCGATATTTACTGTCATTAGCCCCTTGAACTAGAGACCTTTTATTTGATAGAGGGCCCAATGTGACACTAGGGATGAGTATATTGCCCCTTTATCCACTTCAAAGATTACTGGGGTCCCCTCCACTTCAAAAGTTACCCTGAACTCGGGGAGGAGATCTGAGCCCCGACTTTCATAGTCATCCTCCAGAGACAGAATGGCTGACTGGCGTGGCTGTCCCTCTCTATTGCACTCTTTGGCCCAGTGTCCTTTTTTTTGTACAGTAGGTACATTGATCTGAGGCCAGGGGTGGCCTCTGGCATGGGACCAGGTATCCCTTCCTGTCTCCCTGTTTCTTAATTTCTGGCCCTTTTGTTGTTGTGACCAGGACCTTAGTCAATGCCTTATTCTGTCTGTTGTTTCTTTTATCCTCACTTTGCTTCTTTCTCTTCCTCAGTTTCTCTCTTAAGGTATATTTTCTTGGCTTCTCTGACTAAATCTCTCAAAGTCATATCTTGTAATCCATCTAAGCATTGTAACTTTCTTTAAATATCCAGCGCAGCTTGCCCAATAAAGGCCATCATGACAGATGCCTTTTGATCCTCTGCCTGAGGATCGAAAAGAGTATATCTCCTACTTGCCTCCATAATTCTCTCTAGAAACATAGAGGGAGATTCATCAGGCCTTTGAATAATCTCTATTACCTTGGCCAAATTAGTTGGTCGCCTAGTGGCCACTCGGATGCCCACTATTAGAGACTGGCGATAAGTGGACAGATGCTTTCTATCTTCAATGGTGTTGGTGTCCCAGTTGGGTTGTTTCAAAGGAAAACCAGCTTTGATTAAGTTGGGAAGATGTATCACTCTCCAATCTGGTCGGAGGACATTTTTTTATAGCTTCCAGGAAGATTCTCTTTTGTTCCTCTGTCGTGAAGAGAGTCCCTAGGAATAGTTGACAGTCATCCCAAGTAGGCAAATGTGAAAATATCAATGACTCAACCAGACCTGTGAGCCCTGTGGGGTCCTCGGTAAAAGGGGGATTGTTATATTTCCAGTTATATAGGTCGGAAGAAGAGAAAGGCCAATATTTGTAGGCTTGCATTTTCCCCCCATGGCCTTCGTCAATCAATGGTCTGTAGAGACATAGTGGGAGCATCACAGGAGTTCCAGGGATTTCAATCATTCACCACCATCAAGTTTCCTTAGCTGGGCTAGCTTCCTCCTGTGGACGAGGGGCTGTGTGTGCTGCGGGGGAGTTATCTGGATGGCGCTGGGCGAGCTTAGATTCCTCCAGTGGTAGAGAGGCTGAGTCAGCTGCAGGGGAGTCACTTAGAGGGTGTTGGTGGTTGGGGGACGAAGGCAGGGTATAATAAGGGGGAAGAGAGTCCAGAAGAGTCAAATCTTTTGACTCAGGGATTACAAAGGGTGGAGAAGGAGGAGGAGCAGAGGGTTTGAGAGATCATGGGGGAAGGAGTAGGAGCAGGGGAAGGAACAAAGAAAGGCTTCACCCATTGAGGAGGAGATTTGCAGAGGTCCAGCAAAGATATATGGCTGTTGATCCGGATGGCTATGTGTGCCCGGGTGAAAGACAATATCTCTGACTTCTTAAATTAGTGGGAAGTAGAAAGATCCTTCTAGGGGCCGTCCAAATTCAAAGGTGGGCCATTCTGAGGCACAGAGATTCTGAAAGGTCCAGCGTTTAACTAAAAAAGAAAGATTCTGAGCCCTTAAGCGGACTTTGGTCCAGTGATCAAGGGTCAGGGACAGGGGCATTGAAGTGCTGTGTCCCATAATGAAAGATACACAAAGAGTGAATGCAAGACACACGACACAGACAAGACAAGACAATAAAGACATTCAATGGACATCCAAAACTGAGACCAGGACTGAGTAGCCAGCAAAACCCAATGGGCTGGCAATTCTGAATCAGATACAAAATATTACTGAGTCGAGGAGACTATTGTTCCTCGATTTCCCGAGTCTTTGGGAAGTTCCCCAGGGACGTGGCCTGTGGCTCTGTGACACGTCTGTCAGCCACCATCGGAGAGAACTCACGCTCTTCATCGACAGCCATTTTGCCCAGCACTAACCTTAACACTGAAACAAGAAAGAGGCACCTTACTTAACCCAAGAGGAACCCTTTAGGGTCTTTTGTCCGCCGCTGCCAAAACTCGGTGGAATCTCCATATGTAAAGGTCGGGTGAGCATGGAAGGAAGAGACCACTAACAGACTGTCTTATCCAACAGCAAAGGGTTTATTCTGGGTCCAGCATGCTGGGGCTCGGAGCTCACTTGAATAGAGCAGAGAGCCCTGAGAACAGTTTAAGCAGAACATATATATTTTCCTTGGAGAGGGCAGGGAGGGAAGTATACTGATGGGTCAGGGCGAGTGGTCGGTTTGCATGCAACCGGGTGAGGGAGTACATTCTACACTTTGGCAGTTGGGGACAGCACATTCTGGGAACAAGATTAGCAAACAGTTCTCAAGATTTCAACAGTGTTTTGTTAAGCATACAGAAAAACAGTAAGTGACAAGTACCTATTTTATTAACCTTTCACTACCGACTATCCTTTTTGACTGGATGTTCTCTTCTACATTCTATGATCCAAAATACAAGCTCCTATGCCATTGTATATCAATTTTTCAAAGCTAAGTATCCCAATCAAGGGCCCAGTGCCCTTCTGGGCTTCAAATGTTACTTAGATTTCTGTTTTTATACATATATTTCACCTATATATTTTTATACATATTGCAGGTTCCCAATACCATTATTTATTCAGCATAATGATTCCTAACCCAAATCAAACATGTTATTAACCCTAACCATACATGGTTCCCTCAATCTAACGTTACAGAAGAGCAGGGACAGAGTTGGTGTTACAATACAGGAATATAGGGAATCTTCCACCTGCTGATAACCTCAAAGGTCCATGCAGATATAATCTCTGGAGAAGATGTAGGCAACTCTGAAGCACCTGAGAGTGCAAAAGTCATCTTCCATGGAAAACAACCTGGTCAGGGTGAAGGGTTCTGTCTGAATCAGCCTCTCCATTCTTAATGTAGAGAAGATGGACCAAATGATACCTGTGTGGAGAGCTGCTCCTGGGTGCCTATGGGTGATATAGCATTCTAACTTGTGAAAGGGTCACAGGAAGCAGGGGCAGCCTCCATCTCAAGGGAAGCTTGGAAGCAACTCTTAGGACAGATTGGTTGCCAAGGCAGTGAACTCATTCAGTTTCTGACGGAAGTGACCTCACCTCACTTCCTTGGTGATGGAACTCTGTGAACTTGCGATCCAGGAAGCCAGTCAAACATTGACAGCCCCAGTCCCAGTCTCAGTGGTTTTACTTTTTGAATTTCCCAAGGACAGAGTCAGTCTTTCTTGGTACCTATTGATGTTAGGATGGCCAAATGGCAGGAAAACTCTGAAAAGGGGCCTTTCCTGAGAAAACAGGTAGTGGCTCACTGCTGGCTCCTGACAACTTCAGAGACTTGGCAAAGGACACAAAATCTGAGACAGGACAGGCCATTTTGGGGGAACCTAGAATGGCCCACAGTCAGAGGACACTCCAAATAGTCACAACCTACTTGGAGGAAAGAGGTGCCTTTGTGGGTGTGGGTGTGGGTTTGTGGTTTTGGCTCATGTTCTGAGAAGAGGTAGGAAATGAGGTTTGTTTGGTTTGGGGGGAATTGTTTCTAGTAAGTCATTTGACAATGCGAGTGTTTCTGTGTCGCTGTATCCCACTGTGTCCGTGATTGTAGATATTAGAAAAGAGAAAGCATCAATGGATGTGTCCTGTCTTTTAGAAAGCTTACCAGCATTCATGCTGCCCAATTTATAAATAGAATGCGGCTTGCCATAATGATGGGCAACACCTACGATCTTCCTAAGTTCCTGATTTCTTCCAGAAATCTGGTCACTCTCCAGAATAGACTTATGGTTTTGTATCCAAGATATGTACCACCTCCATGCTCTGTGACATGGCCATGTACTGAATACCTGAAGTGAATGGCGAGCATCTCAGAAAACTCACATACCAGTGTGACCTGTAAAGTCTCATTGGAGAAACCCTGCTTTGGGCCTTTTGCTTACCTATTGTTCTGTTTCCCTGAATGTCAGGAAGGTCTTTGCCTAAGGAAAACGCTTTGTGAAGTCTGAAGAAAACCTTTTTCAAATAAAAAAGAATGGGCATCAGCTGTGGCTCTTTGCTTAATTGCTTTGCAAAGAGATGTGTCTGAATCAGCGTCTTGGCCCTGTGTTAGGCTGTAGCTTAGATTCTCAGCAACTGATGGATCTAAAGAAAGATCCCATGTGTGCATCCAAAACCAAAATAGCAAAAGAGCAGTCATTGTGGATGAAGTCTTTCGCCTACCTCTGTAAGGTTTCTGACATCAATCAAGTGAGAATAGGGATCCTTTAGGTCAAATGAGTTCTTCAATTCCCTGCAGAGGCTAGCACATAGGTGGTTGGGTTTTCTCATGACTCCAATTCACATAAAGAATCTAAACCCCACAGTCAGTAGGTCTCAAATTTGAGAAGTGGATCAGTATTAACGGCAGGCCTATTTGATCACTCCTGGTTCACAGGAAGGGTGTCCAGGTCACTCAGAATTTAGGTAAATGAGGGGCAAGAAAGCGTATTTTGGACACTGTCTTGGGCTGCATTCCTCATGGAAATCTACAGTCAGAGGTTATGATGGGTGTCTATATGGAAGAAGGTGAGGGCCATGTGGGAGTGTTTTGGTATTAATTGTGGTTATTTTTGTGGCAGTTGAAAGGGATGACTGAGTCCACCTGAGTTTGAACTCTGGTGTGATTCCCTTAGAGACTGAGTACAGGAACTGAACTTAGAGAAGTATTGCCATGAATTGAGTTGGGATTTTAGAAGGCCAAGCATGAGAGTCACCCTTGGAAACTGAGATCTAGGCCAAGGGTGGCTTTCCAGAGACCACTGGGAATCTCAGGCTTGACATCACATGATTTTATTCTTAACGACTTGGCAGTCTTAGTTGAGAGTCAAAACACACATGGACGTTACATTGTAGACCTCAATGGGCCTGGATTTATGTGACCCTTTGGCCAATCTTTGGGAAACCTTGCAAGTGAGAGTTCTCCAGAACTTCATTTGAAATGAACTTCCACAACATTTAATGATCCCTGAATGAATTGAAACCCACATGCTGCCAACTTCATCCTTGAAAAATTGCTAGATAAATACCATGAAATTTTTGAAATTCCCATGACCAGATGGACTGGAGAAACTTTGGTTGTCCTGTTGCTGAACATGATTATGCAGGACAGTGACTTGATTGACTGAATTTCATGAAAATGGTGTATAACAGAGATTCCAGGAAGTTGGACCCTGCTGAGTAGTGGGACTAGTGCAGTGATGGGCAGGTGTGTGATAAAAAAACATCTGTGGTGGGGCCATGTGGATCTGCCATTGGCTTCCAATTGGCTTGTGACTGACATGATGCATCCAGCAGACGCTTCTATGTAAAGGTATCTTGTTATATGGAGAGGTTTCAGGCCAATGTTCAGAATCCGGTTGCTATGGTCAAGGAGGCAAGCTATGTGGAAGAGAAGCCTGGTTGGTACATTCTTCTGCAGACCCTGACTCACCACAGGTGACAGAACTCCCTCCAGCACTTTGTCCCAGGTGAATTCCTTGTAATTCGTGAAGCAAATACGAAACTCCCAGTGCAGCAGCAAGCAACACCAGGAAAACTGGAGGATGACCAAATGGCTTCAGAGTCCACAAGAGTAGACAATTAGCCCCCAGTGGCCACAGTTTACCTACAAACAGAAAATTAAATACAGCTTCCTCATGTTTATTGGAAAATAAGAAATCATGTATTCCAGGTCACATAGAAGTATACCCAGATTTGATGGTCTCACTACAAAGGAAGCTGAATCTCCTGACTACAACATATATTTCAAGTGCCCAACCTCAGAGGCAGTTCCTCAAGAAGTCTTTAGTCCAGCAGAGCTCCATGTTTGTGGAGTGTTTACTCTGTCCCTTACTTTTGGAATCTCCTCTACCACCTCCAAGTTTGTGAACTCGTGAGCATATTTGATTCCAGATATGTATTCACAGATTTTCTAACTCTTCTCCTCTAATTGTGTCTAACTTGGGGCCAAGGTAATCTCAAGGCATTGTTATGGATGAGAGTGGGAAGATACTTTTGTAGCATATATTTGCATAAACATTGGAATCATTTTCCAAATTTTCATTCAAAATACTGAATCCCTGACACAAACCCATGCCAACTAGACTCTGACTACTAATTCTAATATGATGGAGAAAATTAACTCAAACAGAATAGAAATACAAGCAGTTCAGAGGAGGAATGGTGTATCATTGGAATTGCCTTTTTCATTATATAGGGTACGAGTTATAAATCTAGTCAATTTTTTGTTGAAATGGTTCTCCATGTGTTTTTAAAGTTAACAAATATGTGAGTTCCTGTCTACCTTTCTCTGTATCCTATTCAGCACATGTATTTTTATATGCACATATAGAATCCTACCTGGTACCACACGTACATTCTTGTGAGGTGGCTGACTTGGCAGACACAAATTGTGAGAAGAGATCACTCCTCCTAAACGCTGTTGAAACTGAAAATTCAAACTATTGATGAGCTTCCTAGTACAATAAAATTATACATGAATCCATGTTCAGTAAAACAAATTTATTTGGATCTGTGGATGACATATATTTCGTGGTGAATTTCAATTGGCATATATTGCTACTTTTTAATGTCTGTTTGTGTGCGTGCATGTGTGTGTGTGTGTGTGTGTGTGTGTATGTTTATATATATATACACACACACTCTACAGATTTTTCAAAATATGAAATATATGTGTCTTATTATACACTCCGTAAATTCATTCATATTCATGTATGTGGATTAATAATCAACTTTTCACAAGATTATTCTGAGAAATATTCATCCACCTGAACTACATATTTGATTCCTATTACTGAAAACTAACAGTAAATGGTGCATACAAATCCTAATATTTCTGCAGTAACTGACACAGTTTTATATCAATGCAAGTAGATTCCTATGGGACGTGATGTGTATTTTGTCATTCATTTTTATTCAATACTGGTACATTTCTTTTTTTCAGTTAATGCACATGATAGGATATATATTTAATCCACTAGTTCAGAAATTTATAGGCATTTTGTTTTACTTTTCATCACTTCCTAATTCAGAAAACATGTTTTCCACAGGGTTTCATGACTGGTCTTTTCATGAGACTTCTTTCACAAAATGCAAAGGTCACACTTATGTTTGTACCGAAGTCTAAATGGAAAGTGAGTATGGATTACTAAAAACATCTATGTCCAGGTTGCCTAATGCTATCAAATGTCAATTTTATTGGTGACTACATATTTGTTTCTTCCTAAGATTATATATTCAACCTCAACACTGTTGAAAATGCCTGATCCTATCACGTACTTTATACTTTGCCTGATTTCCTAATGTCTCTATTGATATATGGTTTCCTACATACTTTCCAGAGTTCATCAATGTGACTGGCTCTTCACATGTGTTGATATTTACATTCATTCTCTACCCGAAACCCTACTGTTATAGAACGTTTGGTTCAAATCCTATACTCACTCTGCTTTCTAAACCTATGAATATCTTCCTAATCCTACTGACTATCCTTCTGACTGGATGTTCTTTTTGACATTCAATCATCCAAGGTACAACGTCCTATGCCATTGTATATCAATTTATCTGAGACATCTGTGCAGAATATAATTCAAAGCTGAGTATTTCAATCAAGGGCCCAATGCACTTCTGGGCATCAAATCTTACCTAGATTTCTGTGTTCATACTTATATTTCACCTATATATTCTTGTAAATATCGCAGGTTCCCAAAACCATTATTCATTTCACAGAATGATTCCTAAGCCAAATCAAACTTGTTATTAACCCTAAGCATACACTGTTCCATCAATCTATCTTTACAGTAGAGCAGGGACAGAGTTGGTCTTACAATACAGGTATGTAGGGGATCTTCCACCTGCTGAAATCCTCAAAGGTCCATGCAGAAATGATCCCTGGAGAAGACTTAGGCAGCGATGAAGGACCTGAGAGCACAAAATCATCTTCCATGGCAAAAAAACCGGTCAGGATGAAGTATTGTGTCTGAATCAGTCGCTCTGTTCTTAATGTAGAGAAGATGGACGAAACCAGGCCTGTGTGGAGAGCTGTTCCATGGTGCCTGTGGTTGATATACCATTCTAACTTATGACTGAGTCAGAGAAAGTAGGGGCAGCCTCCATCTCATGGGACCCTTGTAAACAACTGTTAGGACAAAGTGGTTGCCAAGGTATTGACCTCATTCAGTTCCTGAAGGAAGTGACCTACCTCACTTCCTTGGTGATGGAACTCTCTGAACTTGGGATCCAGGAAGCCAGCCACCCAGAGCCAGTGCCAGTCCCATTCCCAGTGGGCACACTTGTTTGAATTTTCCAAGGACAGAGTCAGTCTTTCTTGGTACCTCCTGATGTGAGGATGACCAAATGCTAGGAGAACTCTGAAGAGGGGCCTTTCCTGAGGAAGCAGGTAGTGGCTCATTGCTGGCTCCTGACAACTTAACAGAGTTGGCAAAAGGGACCTGATCTGATAAAATACAGGCCATTTTGGGGGAACATAGTATGGTCCACCAGTCAGAGGACACTCCGGACAGTCACAGACCTTGTTGTGGGAATGAGGTGCCTTAGTGGGTGTGGGTGTGAGTTCGTGCTTTTGTCTCATGTTCTGAGAATAGGTAGCAAAGGTTGTTTGTTTGGTTTGGAGTCGACTGTTTCTAGTAAGTCATTTGAGAAGGCGAGTTTTTCTATGTCTGTGTATCCACTGTGTCCGTGGTTGTAGTTATTAGAAAAGCGAATACATCAATGGAGGTGTCCTGACTAGTAGGAAGCTTCCAGGCATTTTTTCTGCCCTTTTTATGAATGGACTGTGGCTTGCCTTATGGATAGACAACACCTACTATCTTCCTAAGTTCCTGTTCACCTCCTGATTTCTGGCCTCTCTCCAGAATAGGCTCATGGTTTTGTGTCCAAGATATGTACCACCTCCAAACTCTGTGACATAGCCATGTACTGGATAGCTGAAGGGAATGGGAACATCTCAGAAACCTCAGAGATCAGTGTAACCAGAAAAGTCTCAGTGGAGAAACCCTGCTTTGGGCAATTTGCTTACCTATGGTTCCCTTGCCCTGAATGTTAGGAATGTCTTTGCCTCAGGCCACCCCTTTGTGGAGCCTGAAGAAAACAGTTTTCAAATTGAAATGAATGGGCATCACCTGTGGCTCTTTGCTTAATTACTTTGGAAAGGGATGTGTCTGAATCAGCCTCTTGGCCCTGTGTGAGGTTGTGGCTTTGATTCTCAGAACCTGATAGATCTAAAGAAAAATCCCATGTGTGCATCCAAAACCAAAATTGCCAAAAGAGCAGTCATTGCTGATGAAGTCTTTCGCCTCCCTCTGTAAGTTTCCTGACCTCTATCAAGTGAGAATAGGGAAGATACACCAAGTCAATTGATGGCTCCTATTGGAAAAATTCTATCACTGATGACAGCATCAGCATAAGTACCCCAACACTGCCACAATTCGCTGCACCAGCAGATAGTTCACAATGCATACAAGTGAGTTCACAATGCATACAAGTGATACATAATCCAGGCAAGTTCTACAAGCAGTTCAGTGATGGCTATTGCAGAATCTGTAGATTGATTTTATCTTTGTCTTCACCGGCACTGGGATGAAGATAGGAATTCTGGCAATAATGGCTAAAGAAAAAATTCTGTAACATTCCTGAAAGCACTAAAAGAAAACAATTTTCTTAACAATTTACGTTATCTTGAAGAGAATAATTAAATATAATGAAAAGGAAAAGTGAAAGTAAACAAACACGTCTGTTAACCTCCTATTTTTTCACATATTAAAACAATCCTGAACAGTTGTTTACCCAATTTAAATTAAACAATTTAATTCACGTGAATAAAAAAAAAATGGATATATTATTTCATTAGCACTCATCATATGTGATATATGGACATACGCAAATTCAAATATATATCACAAAACACAAGTGTGCACACATAATAAATACATACAACACATAATATAATAGTAAAGGCCTTATAACATTTTACATGTGAAATCATCATTGCAATGTTTAAAAACTCTACAGTCAAAAAATAGAACTGATAAGCAAAACATTAACCTAGGTCTGTATGAGCTCAAAAAAACAAAAGAGAACTTCATGATTTGAGAAAGGGCAATAATAAAATAGATATTGAAAAAAGCATCCCTGTTCTGTCGCAGATGTAAGGATAGCCAAACTGGAGTTTTGGATATCAGCTGTTATGGATTTGAGCCAAATCATCTTATTTTGGTCTATCGAAATCGCTTCAGTTAATCTCTGTGGAATCCAAATCGGCTGCTGTTCTCCCTGTGGAAACACATAAACAGACCCCCGACTCCAGGCAATCACTGGGTCGGGATCTTAGTTAATCTCTCTGGAATCCAAATCGGCTGCTGTTCTTCCTGTGGAAACCCACAAACAGACCTCCAACTCCAGAAAATTAATGGGTCAGGACCTTTCCATTGTCCTGTTAGAATATCCTTCCAAAGTACCTCGGGCTTATACACATTTTTTGGACACTTATGCCTTTCTGCAGCACTAAGTCCTGAAAATCCAAATTTAAAAAGTTTAGAGTAAAAAGGGTTATTTTAAGTTTATCTTTGGGGAATTTATATCCCTTCCCAATTCTGTCTTCTTACTTTAATGAGTACATTTTAATAGTGTGATGTGCTCTTTCAACTATGGCTTGTCCCTGTGGATTGTATGGGTTTCCTGATATATGAGTAATGCCAAATGATGAGCAAAATGGTTTAAAAGAGGTAGAAGTATAACCGGGGGCATTATCAGTTTTTAACTGCTTTGGAATGACCACAGTGGCAAAATTTTGTAAGCAATGAGCTATAACATCTTTAGTTTTTTTCCCCCATGAAGGGAGCCCATCAAAAATCCAGAAGAAGTATCAACTGTAACATGCAAATATTTTAATTTTCCAAATTCTGGCAAGTGTGTGACATCCATCTGCCATATATGGTAAGGTATCAATCCTCTACGATTGACTCTAAGATTAAAATGTGGTAAAATGGTCACACAATTTTGACATTGTTTTATTATTTGTCTAGCTTGTTCCTTAGTTATTTTAAAATTCTTTTGTAAAGTATTAGCATTGATAATGAACTTTTTATGAAAATTTATAGCTTCTTCTAGTGTACAGAAAATATGTATGTATGTCATGTGTAGTTTTACCTGCTAAATCATTGCCCAAACTAAGGGCTCCAGGCAATCCTGTATGTGCCCAGATATGTCCTATTAAGAATGGATATTTTCTGTCCCAGATTAGACTTTGTATACTGGAAAGCAAAGAGAAAACAGTAGAGGAAGGGGAAATCCTACCAGCATCTTCAAGAGATACTATAGCATTAACTATATACTGACTATTGGAAAATAAATTAAACACAGAATCTTTAAACATCACAAAAGCTTATAATACTGCATTAAGCTCTACCTTTTGAGCTGATTTTTGGGGTGCTAAAAATGTAAAAATTTGATCAGGTGTAACTATTGCTGCTGTACCATTATTTGACCCATCAGTGAATATATTTGGAGCATTCATGATAGGAGTTTTCTTGTAATTTTTGGAAAAATTACAGGATGCAATGACCCAAAAGACAATAAAAGATTAGATGGTAAGTGGTTATCAAATAAAACATTAGATTTACACATGATTATTGCCCAAGTATTTAACTCATTAGCTAATTCATCAATTTGATTCAAGGTGTATGGAGTAATAATTTTATTGGGAGAAATTCCAAACACTCCCTTTGCTGCTTTTATTCCTATGAGTATTAATTGTCCCTCAGCCTCAGGATACCTAGTAATAATAGTGATAGAAGAATAAGATAAATGTATCCATAATAATGGACCTTCTTGCCAAAATACTCCTGTAGGAATATTTTTTGTTGGTAGCACAATAAGTAATAAAGGCATTATTTTATCAAATCTATCCAAATGCATATTTCCCATATATGTTTCAATGATTTTTAATGCCTTTATTGCTTCAGGCGTTAACATTCTGGGTGAATTTGGATCAGATGGACCTTTTAGGATATCAAATATAGGTCCCAACTCTCCTGTTGGTATACCTAGATAAGGCCTTATCCAATTAATGTCTCCTAATAACTTCTGAAAGTCATTAATTGATTTGTGTTGATCTACTCGTATTTGAATTTTTGGTGGACTGACCATGGTTGAGGATAATAGAACTCCTAAATAATTAATTGGAAAATTTAATTGTATTTTATCAATTGATATCCCTAGATTATAATTTTTTAATAAGTTTGTAAGTGTGGCATAACATTCTAGCAATGGGTTTTTAACTTGTGTGCTAATAACACATCATCCATATTGTGAAATATTTGTAGTTCAGGATTTTGATTTCTAAGTGGCTGGATTACTTTGTTAACATAAATATGACAAATAGTTTGGCTGTTAGCCATCCCTTGAGGGAGTACATTCCACTCATACCTCTGATCAGGACCTTCATGATTCAGTGCAGGGATAGTAAATGCAAAACTTGGACTATCCTCAAGAAGAATTGGAAATGAAAAAAAAAAACAATCTTTAATATGTATAACTAAAACATACCAAGTTTGTGGCAAAGCAGACAATTGAGGAATCCTTGATTGAGCAGGTCCCAAAATAACCATCTCATTATTAATGGCTCTTAAATCTTGCAATAATCTCCATTTACCAGATTTCTTTTTGATGACAGAAATGAAAGTATAATGGGGAGATACAGAAGGTTGTATATGTTCTTCCGCTAATTGTTGTTTGACCAGGAACTGGGCTGCTTGTATCTTTTCTTTAGTCAGGGTCCACTGAAGAAGCCATACTGGTCTTTCTGATTTCCAAGTAATTTTTATTGTCTCAGTGGCCCTTTCTGAAAATCCAACCCATGTCTGTCTGTTGCTTGGTCTATTTGTATTGGCGCTGCTATACCTTGTTCTTGTTTTTCTAATCTTTTTCCTTTCCTAAAACCTTCTCTAGCCATAATAGTGGGTACATTTTGATTGATGTTATTTGTTAATGTCAAACCTAATTGATCTAGGACATCTCATCCCCATAAATTTAGGGGAAGATTATCCAATACATATGGCTGTATAGTTCCTTCACATTCTTCAGGATCCTTCCAATCCAATACCATTGCACTTCTATGGGAATTAGTTGCCACTCCTAGGTCTCAAAGTGTTTGAGTGTATTGTTGTAATGGCCAATGTTTTGGCCATTCTTGATGAGAGACAATGCTAACATCTGCACCTGTATCAAGTAGCCCATTAAATTCATGTCCTTGAATATTTAGTTTTAGCCTGGGGCGAGAATCTAAATTTAAAGAAAGCATAACCAAATCTACACCTGTGGAGCCTAATCCCTTGGAACCTCTTTCTACAGCACGACTGGAAAATTTATCATGCAGACTGAGTATTATTAGTAACTGTGCTATTCTATCTCCTGGTGAAATTACTGATATGTCCTTTGGAGAACTGGCTATAAATTTTATTTCACCTTCATAATCGGGATCAATTACCCAAGGACTTATCATAAGTCCTTTTAGATTAGAAGAGCTGCGTCCCAATAATAAGCCTACTGTTCCTTTGAGAAGAGGTCCTTTCACCATGTGTGAATGATTTGAACCCCCATCTCTACAGTTAGTACTGATCTGACGGAGGTGCAGATGTCTAACCCTGCGCTCCCTCTGATTTGTCTGATGAGGCGTCTGATGCACAATGTGTCCTGGGCACTACACTGATGGGGTTGCTGGGTTCCTCCAGTGCTCCGTATATTTGTGGTTTTGGGCCCCAGAGCATTGGGCTCCCCTGTCCATTTTTTGGCAATGGAGCCCGGTGCCTTTCTCCATGATATCGTGGATAAACAGCTAGTCCTTGTTCGTTTTTGATAATGAAGTACCCTCTATGGTGGTTTGAGAACGGCATTCATTAGCCCAATGTCTCCCTCTATGGCATTGTGGGCAAATACCCAGTATTCTACTCCTTTGGTACCTATTTTTGTTAAACCCTCTTCCTATGGAGCAATTCCTTTTAAAATGTCCTGTTTGTTCACAATTGTAGCATGTTCCTGGCCTTGCATCTAAAGCCTGTTTAATGCAGCTGCCACAAATTGCCCTTGTTCATTGATGTCTCTGGCATCTAAAGCCTGTTTTACTGCAGCTGCCATGACTTCCTCTTATTCATTAATGTCTTTACATAATTTAATATATGTGTTTAAATCTTCATGTTTCCATGGTCTAGTGATATCTCTGCACCTACGATTCGCTTGGTCATAAGCCAGTTTTTTATTAATGGCATTGCTTGTTCTGTATTCCCCAAAACTCTGGTAGCTGTTTGAATAAGCCTATCTACAAATTCAGTGTAAGATTCATTAGCTCCTTGTATTACCTTAGATAATTGACCTTGTAAACCTCCATGTCCTTGTAAAGTCTTCCATGCCCTAACCGCCTCTGCAGCAATTTGTGCGTATACGCCAGGATCATATGCAATTTGTTGCTGCTGGTCCTCATAAGGTCCCTTTCCTAACAACATATCTAGATTTCTCTGAGGATAACCAGCTTCTGCATTTCACCTAGCCGTCTCCTTGCAAAATTCCTCATTGGCAACCTTCCATAAAAGGTATTGACCTCCATTTAGCACAGCTTTACACATATTAGCCCAATCTACTGGCATCATATTCAAGTTGTTAATGGATTCGACCAAGCTTACAATGAAGGGTACTTGAGGACCATAGGTTGTTACAGCCCCTTTTAGCTGCTTCACTATTTTGAAATTTAAAGCATGGTGAATTCGCTGCCCTCCTACCTCAAATACAGGGCATGTTAATACTTGAGATCCTGTCTCAGGAACCGAACTATCAACTGCGGGGTTTGGGGGCCTCCTAGCATATGGAGGTGGCCTTGTTATTTGGACATTTACATACTCTGATGATAGAAAGGTGTTAGTAACAGTCTCCTGTAGAGGAGGCGCTGTTGGTTGGACACTTACGCCCTCTAGTTATTGAAAGTTGTTAGTAGCAGTCTCCTTTTGTAACTTTGCCCCTGATGGCTTTTTCTGACCTAAGCTTTGTTCCTCTATCTTTGTCTGATCTGAAGTCTTTGGACTAAGCAAACTAGATATAAACGTCCTCAATGGCAATGTGCCAACTGTCAGAGTCCCTGGGCTGTTCTTTTCCCCCCTTTTAAATCTTCACCATGATGGTTCCATTATGGTATATTTAACAACTCCTTAAAAATCCATGGGCTACATTTTTGTATTGTATCAACGTATGCCCTGACTGTTCTTGACTTTACTGAGGTGCCTCCTTCCTCTAACAATTTACTTAAAACTCTTTCAGTTTGTTTTTTTACTAATTTCTGATCCTGTATTTCTACTATAATACAACCCAACAAGACGATGCCAAACAAAACCGAGACAGAATAAAATAAAAAGGGAACAACAAAAAGTCATTATAGCCTTTATATCCTACTGACATGTGCATCCGTCCTTTCTCCCTATCTGTTCCTCAGAAGTAAATAATTTTTTTCTCAGATGTGAGCGGTTTTTCATCCATCTCACTCATCTCCATGGACAGGCAACAAAAGTGAAGCAAAACAAAAGAGGAATCTTAAAATGGCTACCGATCCTCTCGCCCTTCCCTCAGGGGCTAGCAGTTTACCTTATCACTTACCCTCAGTGGCTCCCCGTGCGAGCCACCAAATGCTGCAGTCTGGCTGGGCACGATTCAAGAGCGACTTTTCAAAAGAAACAAAGTTTATTTTTAGAACCACACACGCCAAGCAAAACAGCTCCTTAGGAAAAACCCTCAGAGCCCAACTGCCACCACTGGCTTCCTTGCAAAGTTTCTGTCACACCCACAAGCCTCTCCACCTCCCACAATCCTCCTGCTCTTGAGGCCATATGGCTGGGTCAGGTGGGTGGAGCCAAAAAAGTCCCACAATGAGCAGGTCTGTGGTCTGAAAGGGCAGGGAAACTGCCCAATGTGCATCATGGCAGAGGAGCCAATCAGCTTGATGTTGCTGGGGCTGCTGTGAGCCAATCATCAGCTGGCAGTCGGAAAGAGCGGGGAAAAAGCTCAATGAGCATCTCCATTGTGCATCACCACAGAGGAGCCAATCAGCTAGATGTTGCTGGGGCCGCTGTGAGCCAATAATCATCTCACAGGGGAATGTTGCTGGTAACTGGAAGTTTGATGGGGCCCCTTAAGCTGTGGCTCTCAACAAATTGGTGTCTCCTTTCTCTGTAGACTATTCAGCACATGTATTTTTATATGCACATATAGAATCCTACCTGTTATCAAACGTACATTTTTGTGAGGTTGCTGACTAGGCATATACAAGTTATGAGAAGAGATCACTCCTCTTAAACACTGTTGGAATTGAGAATTCAACCTATGGGTGAGCTTGTTATTAGAACAACATTATATATAGATCCATTTTCAGTGAAATCAATATTTTTGCACCTGTGGATGTTACATATTTCATGATGAATTTCAATTGGCAAATATATTGCTAGTTTAAATGTCTGTCTCTGTGTGTGTGTGTGTGTGTGTGTGTGTGTGTATATATTTATTTATATATATATATATATATATATATATATATATATATATATATACTCTCCAAATTTTTCAAAATATGAAATATATGAATCTTATTATACACTCCTTAAAATCATTCATATTTATGTATGTGGATTTATGATCAACTTTTCACAAGATTATTCTCAGAAATATTCATCCAACTTTAATACAGATTTGTTTCCTAGTACTGAAGACTAACTTCAGTGAATGGTGCACACAAATCCTAATATTTCTACAGTAAAACCAAGTTCAACATCAATGCAAGCATTTTCCTATGGGACATGATGTGTATTTTGCGGTTCATTTTTATTAAACAGTGGTACATTACTATTTCTTCAGTTTTTGCACATCATATGATATATCTTTCATCCACAAGTTCACAAATTTATAGGCATTTGTTTCAATTTCAATCACCTCCTGCTTCAGAACACATATATTCCTCCAGTGTTCTTGACTGGTCTTGTCATGAGACTTCTTTCCAAACACATTATTTTTGATTTTCATAATCATATTTGAAGCAAAACTCACACACTCTTCATGATAAACCATAACCCTAATATTACCGTTAGATGTATACCTGGTTGTAGTGAATGTATGAATATCAGTTTAAGATTTCCAGTATATTTTCAGATATCAAATCAATCCACTATTTAAAGTTGGAACCAGTTATATTATTTATTCACAGTATCGTCTATTCATACATTATTTCTATATCCATTGACACAGGGTACTCCACTTTGTTCCCCCAATATTTATACGTCTTCAAAATATTGCTCCCAGTAATGGTGGAAGAAATGCTCATGTCACCTGATCTACATATAAATTTTAACACAGTAATATTCTGGACACAGAAAGCAAAAGTCACTCTTATGATTGTAGCAAAGCCTAAAAGGAAAGTGAGCATGGATTACTAAAAATATCCATGTCCCGGTTGCTTAATGCTCTAAAATGTAAATCCTATTAATAAATCCTATGTATTTGTTTCTTTCTAAGATTATATATTCAAACTCAACCCTGTTGAAAATGTCTAATCCTATCCCTCACTTTATACATTGCCTGATTTGTTAATGTCTCCATTGATATCTGCTTTCCTACATATTTTCCCCATTTCATCATTGTGTCTGACTCTTCACATGTGCTGATATTTACATTCACTCTCTTATTGAAAACCAATTGCTAAAGAACGTTTGGTCCAAATCCTATACTCACTGTTGTTTCTAAACCTAGAGACTATCGTCCTAAACCTACGGACTTTCCCTTTATGACTGGATGTTCTCTTCAACTTTCAATCATTAAAGGTACAAGGTCCTATGTCATTGTATATCGATTTATCTGAGACATCTGTGCAGAACATAATTCAAAGCTAAGTAACCCACTCAAGGGCCCAAAGCCCATCTGAGCTTCAAATCTTGCCTAGATTTCTGTTTTCATACTTTTATTTTACCTATATATTCTTGTAATTATTGCAGATTCCCAGTACGAATATTCATCCTGCAGAATGATTCCTAACCCAAATCGAACGTGTTATTAACCCTAACCATACACTGTTCCCTCAATCTAACTTTACAGAAGAGCAGGGACAGTGTGACCAGGAAAGTCTCAGTGCAGAAACCCTGCTTTGGGCCTTTTGCTTACATATTTTTCTGTTGCCCTGAATGTCAGGAATTTCTTTACCTCAGGCCAACCCTTTGTAAAGCCTGAAGAAAACAGTTTTCAAATGGAAATGAATGGGCATCACCTATGGCTCTTTGCTAAATTTCTTTGGAAAGGGATGTGTCTGAATCAGCCTCTTGGCCCTGTGTGAGGCTGTGACTTAGATTCTCAGCACCTGATGGATCTAAAGAAAGATCCCATGTGTGCATCCAAAACCAAAATGGCAAAAAGTTCAGTCATTTTGGATGAAGTATCTTCCGTTCCTCTGTTAGATTCCTGACCTCCATCAATTGAGAATAGGGATCCTTTGGGTCATATGAGTTCTTCAATCCCTGAAGAGGTGCTTGGGTTTCTCATGATTCCAATTCACATAAAGAATCTGTACCTATCAATCAGAAGTAGTCAGTCAATATTGCTCCCAGAAATGGTGGAAGAAATACTCATGTAACCTGATCTACATATACATTTATTCACAGAAATATTCTGGACACTAAATTCAAAGTTCACATTTATGATTGTACCAAAGCCAAAATGGAAAATTAACATGGATTACTAAAATCATCCATGTCCAAGATTACTTATGCTCTCAAATGTCAATCCTATTGATGACTACATATTTGTTTCTTCCTAAGATTGCATATTCAAACTCAACCCTGATTTCATAATGTCTCTATTGATATCTGCTTACCTACATATTTTTCCCACTTCATCATTGTGACAGACTCTTCACATGTGCTGACATTTAAATTCATTTTCTATCCGAAACCCTGTTGCTAAAGAAATTTTGTTCCAAATCATACACTCACCCTTCTTCCTATACCTACCTACTATCTTCCTATTCCTACTGACTATCCCTTTTTGACCGGATGTTCGCTTCTACATTCAATCATCCAAGGTACAATGTCCTATGCCATTGTATATCAATTTATCTGAGACATCTGTGCAGAATGTAATTCAATGCTCAGTATCACAATCAAGGGCCCAATGCACTTCTGGGCTTCCAATCTTACTTGGATTTCTATTTTCATACACACAGTTCACCTCTATATTCTTATAAATTTCACAGGTTGCCAATACCATTATTCATCCAGAAAATGATTCCTAATCCAAATTGAACCTATTATTAACCCTAAACATACAGTGTTCCCTCAATCTTACTTTACAGAAGAGCAGGGACAGAGGTGGTCTTATAATACTGAAATGTAGGGATCCTCTACCTGCTAAGAACTTCAAAGGTCCATGCTGAAAGTATCCCTGGAGAATATGTAGGCAGCTATGAAGGACCTGAGAGACCACAAGTCATCTTCAATGGCAAACAACCTGGTCAGGATGTAGGGTTGTGTCTTAATCAGCTTCTCTCTTCTTAATGTAGAGAAGATGGACCAAATCAGGCCTGTATGGAGAGCTGTTCCCGGGTGCCAATGGTTGATATACCATTTTAACTTGTGAAATTGTCACATTAAGTAGGGGAAGCCTCCATCTCATGGGACCCTTGGAAGCAACTGTTAGGACAAAGTAGTTGCCAAGGCAGTGACCTCATTCAGATCCTGAAGGAAGTGACCTCACCTCACTTCCTCGGTGATGGAAATTGGCATCCAGGAAGACAGGCACACAGAGCCAGTCCCAGTCCCACTCCCAGTGGTGTCACTAGTTTTGAATTACCAAGGACAGAGTCAGCCTATCTTGGTACCTACAGATGTGAGAATGGCCATATGCCAGGAAAGCTCTGAAGAGGGGGCTTGTATGAGAAAACAGATAGTGGCTCACCACTGGCTTCTGACAAGTCTCAGTGAAGAAACCCTGCTTTGGTACTTTTAATTACCTATTGTTCTGTTGCTCTGAATGTCAGGAAGTTTTTGGCCTCAGGCCACTCCTTTGGGAAGCCTGAAGAAAAGAGTTTTCAAATGGAAATGAATTGTCATCATCTGTGGCTCCTTGCTTAATTGCTTTGGAAAGGGATGTGTCTGAATCAGCCTCTTGGCCCTGTGTGAGGCTATGGCTTAGATTCTTAGCACCTGATGGATCTAAAGAAGAATCCCACGTTTGCATCCAAAACCAAAACAGCCAAAAGAGCAGTCATTGTGGATGAAGTCTCTCACCTTCCTCTGTAAGGTTCCTGATGTCCATCTATGAGAATAGGGATCCTTTGGGTCAAATGAGTTCTTCAAAGCCCTGCAGAGACTAGATCATACGTTCATAGGTTTCTCATGACTCCAATTAACATAAAGAATCTAAACCCCACATTCATTAGGCCTCAAAATGGAGAATCAGAGCAGTATTAAGGGCAGGCCTCTTTGATCACTCCTGGTTCACTAGAAGGGTTTCCCAGCCACATTGACTTTAGGCAAATGTGGGCAAGGGACCTTATTTTGGATACTGTCCTTGGCTGTGCCCCTCATGAAAAACTACAGCCTGAGGTTATGATGAGTGTCGATATGAAAGAAGATGAGGGCCATGTGGAAGTGTTTTGGTTTTAATTGTGGTCATTTTTGTGGCTGTTGGAAAAGATGATGGGTCCACCTGGTCTTGAACACTGGTGTGATTCCCCTTAGAGACTGAGTTTTGTAATGGACCTCAAAGAAGTATTGCCATGTATTGTGTTGGGATTTTAGGATGCCACACATGAGAGTTGCCCTTGGAAACTGAGATCTAGGCCCAGGGTGGCTTTCCACAGAGCACTGGGAATCTCAGGAAGAATATCACATAATTTTATTCTTAAAGAATTGGCAGCCATAGTTGCAAGTCAAAACACACATGGACCACACATTGTAGACCTCAAACGCCTGGCTTTATGTGACCTTTTTGCCTGTCTTTGGGAAGCCTTGCCTGTTAGAATTCTCCAGAATTTTCAATGAAATGAGCTTCCTCTCCATTTAATGGTTCCTGAATGAATTGAAACCCACAGTGCCTCCAACTTCATCCTTGAAAAATGTCTGATAATTACCATGAAATTTTTGAAATTCCCATGACCACTTCGCACTGTAGAATCTTTGGATGTTCTATTGATGATCACGAGTATACCAGACAGTGCCTGTTTGATTGGGTTTCATGAAAATGGTGTAGAACAGAGATGGCAGTAATTTGGACCCTGCTGAGTAGTTGGCCTAGAGAAGTGGTGTGAAGGTGTGTGTTAAAACATTTGTGGTTGGGTGATGTGGATCTGCCATTGGCTTTCAAATGGTTTGTGACTGACATGGTGCAGCCCCCAGACCCTTGTATGTAAAGGTATGTTGTTATATGGAGAGGTTTCAGTGCAATGTTTAGAATCAGATTGCTATGGTGAAGGGGGCAAGCTATGTGGGATAGAAGCCTGGTTGGTGCATTCTCCCGCAGACCCTTAACCATCACATGTGACAGAACTCCCTCCAGTACTGTGTCCCAGTTGAACTCTTCGTATTTCATGAAGCAAATACCAAACTCCCAGTGCAGCTGCAAGAAACACAACAAAATTGGAGGATGAGCAAATGGCTTCCAAACTGGAAGACACTTAGCACTCAGTGACAACAGTTTACCTACAAAGAGAGAATTCAGCACTGCTGCCTCATGTCCTTTGGAAAATAAGAAACCATGTCCTCCAGGTCACATACATGCAGACCCAGCTTGATGGTCTCACTACAAAGGGAGCTAAAGCTCCTGACAACAACATATATTTCAAGTGCCCAACCTCAGAGGCAGTTTCTCAAAAAGTCTTTAGTCTAGCAGAGCTCCATGTTTGTGGAGTTTTACCCTCTCCCTTACATTTGGAAACTCCTCTACCACCTCCAAGGTTGTGAACTCCTGAGCATTTTCCATTCTTGATGTGTATTCACAGATTTTCTAACTCTTCTCCTCTAATTGTGTCTTACTTGGGGTGAAGGTAATGTCAAGGCATTGTTCTGGATGAGAGTGGGAAGATTTTGGGGTAGCCATATTTGCATACACATTGGATTCTTTCTCCAATTTTCCATTTGAAATACTGAATCCCTGACTGTAAGGGGTAGAAGGAATTCTCCTTCAAAGAATAGCCTGACACTTTCAAGAAACAGCCCCCAGGGAGACATCCTGTCTGGGAGACATCCTGTAGTCATCTGTGTTCCTGAGACATCCTGTGGCCATCTGTCTTCCTGAAATATCCTGAGGTTATCTCACCTTGTGAAGACATCCAGGAACTGCTGATAAGAGAGCTTTCAAATCTCCAGCATATAAATTCCTCTGTGTGAACAATAAAAGTTTGCAGCTTGATCAGAACTTTTGTCTTGCTGTCATCTCTCGTGTCTCTTGTCCTTTCATTCCTCCCCATCTAGGTTTGCTACCCACGTTGATGTGTCCTGCAGGCCAGGACAACTGGCGCCCAACGACTGGGGCTCAAGCCTTTGACTGAGGGGGAACCCTGTCCTCCTGGAAGATTTGGACAAGTGGAGCTCGCGATTGCCTCAGCAGACACCACTGAGAGACAGATCCAGGAGGAGAGTGGGGATGACGCACAGTGAGTGACCCACCATGGGACAAGCAGTTTCGTCACATGATTTGTTTTTGTCAGGCCACAAGGAATCCTTAAATACATGGGGGGCACGTGTTAAGAAAAATGACTTAATATTTTTCTTTTCATACATCGAAGAATTTTTTCCATGGTTTCCCCTTGAAGGTACCATTGATGGTAAAAGATGGCTTAGAGTAGGAGACATTTTAAAAGATTATTATGAATCCTTTGGCCCAGAAAAAGTGCCTGTTCCTACCTTTTCTTTCTGGAAATAAATTAGTGAAATTCTTAAAAGTTCACCCTTTGACAATGGTACCTTAATACTTGTCAGGATTGGGGAAGAGACTATGCAAAAGACCTCTCGTCCCTTCTCGGCATGCCCATCAGTTAGTATAGACATAGACCCTTCTTAGTCTCCCCAGGACCCTGGGACCTTCCTGATCTTCCTCAAAATCCCACCCTAATGAATAAGGCTCCAATGGTTTCCAACCGCCTTTATGCAGTTTTAAATCCCGGAGAAACATTGACCCCTGGGGAGGAGGCTACCTTGGAGAAGGAAGCAGCTCGCTACCATTCAGAAGACTCTCCACCTCTCAGGACCCTGCCACAGACTATAGGACTTACACATTCTCCTCCCTCCTATATCCCTCCTGCCTTTTGTGCTCTGGCCCTTCAGGGGCCAAATGTCCCCCCAGATATTTTTTCCCCACTTCCCTTGCCTAACCTGGCTCCCTTGAGAGAGTCTCTCCAACATGGACGGGAACAGATCCAATTTTTAAAAGAATAAAGATCCCTTGACTCTGAGCTCTCTTCATTAGCCTTAGGAATGGAGTCAACACAAGCTGGCCCACAGTGGTCTAATACAAAGGCGAAGCCACTCCATCGGCCTGTGCTCGCCTTCCAGTCACCACCAGTCAGATAGATAAGCCTGCCCAGGCTGAGGTCAAACACTTAGAAGAGGAAAAAGAGGAGGAAGCGGGGGAAATGGATCAAGGAGATCAGGACTTAGAGGATGAGGAGTTCACCCCTAGGCAGGAAGGAACCCAGAGTGTCTACAAAATTTTAGCCTCCATTTTCTTGAAAAACTTAAAAAGGCTTGTGCTCACTATGGCCCCACTGTGCCCTATACGTTGGCTTTATTAGAAAGCTGCAGCACACAATTTCTTACTCCCAATGATTGGAAATTTTTAGACCTAGCTGCCCTCAGTGCCGGAGACTTCCTGCTATGGAATGCAGATTTCAAAGAGCCCTGTCAGAAACTACTCAAAAAAAATTAACAAAGGCCTCCTCTAAATCCTGGACTTATGTTAAGCTAGTGGGCAATGCAACTTTTGACACTAAAACTAAATGGGCACGTTTCCCTGCTGGACTTTTTGCGCAGATTTAGATGGCTGGCTTAGTTGCTTGGAGACGCCTCCCTGAAAGGGCCTCGGCTATCACTTCCCTGGCAAGAACTCGACAAGGGCCCGACGAGCCTTATAGCGACTTTGTTCCCCGGCTTTACCTAGCTGTGGAATGCTTGCTTGGACCAAGCGAAAGCGAAAGCACCTTTGTAAAACATCTTGCCTTTGAAAATGTCAACCCGGCATGTCAGGATGTTCTTCGACATCATAAGGATAAAGGGAAACTTTCTGACTTTATTAGAATCTGTGCAGGCATGGGTGCAGCCCATGCCATGGGTCTCAAATTAGTGCCGCATTTACCAAGGCCTTTTACAATACTGGCTCAAGTACTTGCTTTACTTGTAAACAACCAGGCCATTTTGCACGCAGGTGTCCGACAGGCAAACAAAGAGTAAGAATAGTGTCTCCTCAAACTGGAGCTAAACCGACCCCAGCTACACTTTGTCCTTGATATGGTAAAGGTCATCACTGGGCCAGTGAGTGTAGATCAATGACAAATGCCCTCAGACAGCCTATTTCTTCCTACTTCTCAGGAAACTCCCTGGGGCAATGAGGTTTGTTCTCTCCCAAACTCCCAACCTACCTCAAAATCCTTCTCCACAATTGGCTCCCTCCAACTACGCACTCCAGGCAGTGCAGGATTGGACCTCTGTGCCACCACTGATACAATATTAGACTCAATGCAAGGGCCCCAGATAATACCAACTGGAATTATGGGTGTCCCTCCATCTCATACGTGTGCCCTTATTCTTGGAAGAGCCTCTACTACCTTACAAGGTGTTCAGGTCTTCCCTGGCATTAATGATAATGATTTCACTGGAGAAATAAAAATACTGGCCACAGTTATTAATAGAATTGCGGCCATCCCAGGAGGAAAAAGTCTTGCACAATTAATACTTCTTCCCTTAGATTAAGGGGCATTTCCACCTCCCAAACCTACTGTGGGGGACTGCCTCCTTGGGCTCCTCTGAGGTATATTGGGTTCATCCCATTTCTCATATTAGACACACCCTTACCTTACTTATTGAAGGAAAGGAATACCAAGCAATTGTAGTTACTGGAGCTGATGCGACAATTATTTCTCAAAAATACTGGCGATCAGGTTGGCCCCTCACCCCATCCTTGACTGACCTTAAAGGGATAGGAAAGTCAAAAAATCCTCTGGTCAGCTCTACTGCTCTTAGCTGGACTGATAAAGAGGGTAATAAGGGAACTGTCACTTCTTTCGTTGTTCCTGACCTCCCTGTTTACCTATGGGCTGGAGATATTTTGAGTCAAATAGAAGTTATTCTTGCCAGTCCCAATTCCATGGTGACTCATCAAATGCTCCGTATGAATTTTGTCCCTGGTACAGGCCTTGGGAGGCTGAGACAAGGACTGGTGGAGCCTATACAACCCATAAAAAAAAATACATATGGACTTGGATATTTGGATTTTTAGTGTCGGTTCCTGACCCTCCTGTTCCCATGGAGATAAAATTATTTGGGAGCCTCAGACTCTTGTGTGGGTGGATCAGTGGCCCCTTACCCAAGAAAATTTGGAGGCTGCCTCCATGTTAGTGAAGGAACAGCTGGCAGCCCGCCATGTAGAGCCCTCAACCTCACCATCGTACACTCCTATTTTTGTTATCAAGAAAAAATCAGGCAAGTGGTGCCTTTTGCAAGATTTGTGTGCCATTAATAAAGTTATACTCCCGATGGGAGCACTACAGCCAGACATTCCCACACCAGTGGCTATTTCCAAAAACTATTGTAAAATGGTTATGGACATAAAAGATTGCTTTTTTACCATTCCTTTGCATCCTGTGGATAGACCCTATTTTGCCTTTAGTCTTTCTTGCATTAATATTCAGGGCCCTATGCAGAGACTTCAATGGAAGGTTCTTCCCCAAGGTATGGCCAACATCCCTACTCTTTGCCAAAAATACGTTGCTCAAGAAGTAGACCCTGTGAGAGAGCGAGGGCCACAAATTTATATTTTACATTACATGGATGATTTGTTAATTGCTGCACCTAATACCCATGATCTTAATAATTGTTACTTGGACTTTTACAAAATCCTCACTACCTTGGGACTACAGATAGCTCCTAATAAGGTTCAAACACAGGACTCTTATAAAAGTTTGGGCCTTAAAATTCTACAGAAATCAGATCCAAATTTCTAAAATACAACTACGTGTGGACCATCTTCACACCCTTAAAGATTTTCAGAAATTACTGAGGCATATTCAATGGCTAATAACATATTTAAAATTATGCACTTGTGTACTTTTGACCCTTAATGATATTTTGAGAGGTAATTCCCACCCCTCCTCCCCTCAAAATCTTACTCCCAAGGCATGACAGGCATTAAACCAAGTCACAGAAGCCATTGCCCAACAATTTGTTACGCAAATTTCTTATAACCTTCCTCTGGTCTGGTTATTTTACACACTCCTCATACACCCACAGGAATATTTTGGCAGCGAGATCCATATTTTAAAAATAAAGACTGCCCCTTGTTTTGGGTCCATTTACCCACCACATCCTCGAAGGTTATTACTGTTTATCTTGCTCAGGTAGCTTCTATTATTTTTAAAGGTCATTTGATTTCTCTACAACATTTTGGCAAAGACCCTGATAATATTTTTATTCCATATACTAAGGACCAAACCCAATTTTTACTAGAGACAAGGGATGAATGAGGTATTTCCCTATCAGGCTTTTGGGAACAATTGATCACCACCTCCCCAATGACCCCCCTTTACATTTTGTCCAGTTACATCCATTTACTTTTCCTGAAATTACTCAAAATGCTTCCATTCCTCAAGCCCTTACTGTCTTTACAGACGGTTCCTGTAATGGCCGAGCGGTCTTTGTTGTCAATAACCAGCCTACCACCTTTGATACTGTCTATCAGTCACCACAGTTTGTGGAATTGTTTGACATAACACAAGTTTTTATAACATTTTTTATAATCCTGTTAATATTTATAAAGACAGTGGCTACATTGCTCATTCTGTGCACCTGCTGGTGATTTCACCCCCCATTAAGGCTTCTAACAATGCGGCCTTTCTGTTTCACCAACTTCAGCAGCTAATTCAGGTCAGACAACACCCATTTTTCTTAGGACACATAAGGGCACACTCTGATCTTTCCAGCCCTCTAATTCAAGGTAATGCCCAAGCTGATGCAGCAACTCGTTCCATCTTTCCAATTTTTGTTGGCTCCATTCAAAAGGCCACGGAGTTACACAATCTACACCATTTAAATTTCCAGAGCCTTTGATTACTTTGTAAAATTACCAGGCAACAGGCACGAGAAATAGTAAAAGAATGCCCTAGTTGCGCTGTCTCCCTCCCCATTCAACACTTGGGAGTTAACCCCCGAGGATTACTGCCCGATCAGTTTTGGCAAATGGATGTTACTCATTTTCTTGAATTTGTAATAGCCAAATATATATACACATTTCTGTAGATACCTTCAGCGGCTTTATTTTTGCATCACCACATTCTGGAGAGGCTACCAAAGATGTCCTTTCTCATCTTGTTTCAGCCTTTTCTGTTATGGGTAAACCAATACATATTAAAACAGATATTTATCCTACATATACCATTGCCAAGTTTAAACAGTTTTGTGCTACCTTGCAAATTTGTCATACTCCTGGAATTCCATACAACCCTCAGGGCCAAGGCATTGTGGAACTTGCCCACCTTACCTTAAAAACTTGGCTAACCCTCCTTAAGGCTTCCTCCCTTGTATTTACCACACCCAGGCATGGCCTTAACAATGCATTATTTGCCCTTATTTTTCTTACCCTAGACAATGAAGGCCATTCGGCAGCAGACAGACACTGCCATCCCTCTTCCAATTCTGTTCGCCCACCTGTTATGTGACACAATCCCCTTACAAATAAATAAAAAGGCCCAGATCCTGTCCTCATCTGGGGAGGAGGCTCAGCTTATGTTTTGGACCAAGATCAAACAGCCCCAAGATGGTTACCAGAACTCCTGGTTAAACAGGTTAATGACTTACCTCAAAACAGGGACAGAGGGACTCCTCATGAGGACAAAATTTCTTCTTTTTCAGATGCAGCCAACAATCTGCCAGCCTTGGAATAACAGTTCCTGTGGGCACAGGTACACTGGCTTAGGCACGTCTATTCACTCTTACCATCGCCTGTCTCAACAAATTATAAACTCTATCAGTAACAACTGATAAAAACTCTATCATGAACCATTAAAGATTTGCAGGACCAAATAGACTCCCTGGCAGAAGTGTTCCTTCAAAAAAGACGAGGCTTAAATTTGCTGACAGCTAACCAGGGAGGTATTTGCTTGGCCTTAGGGGAATGATGCTGCATTTATGCCAATAATTCTGGCATAGTATGCACTAAAATTAAGCAGCTTCAAGAAGATCTAGAAAAGAGACGAAGGGAAATATTTGAAAATCCCCTCTGGACTGGGCTTAATGGATTTCTGCCCTATCTTCTTCCCCTATTAGGCCCTTTGTTGGGTTTACTTTTAATGGTGTCCCTAGGACCCTGCATTATAAACAGGCTGTTACAATTTATTAAAGAACAGATTAATATTTTGGCCTCTAAGCCCATACAGGTCCACTATCATCGCCTGGATATGGAAGACCGTGCTGCCAACATTTAAAAGAATGTTCTACCCTCCTCACAAGCTTATTTCTTAAGGTTACATGCCCACAGATCTCTCTTTCTTATATAAAACTCTAAGTAACAGCTCTGACCAACCATCTTCTGCCCTTGCCATAAGGGTTCGTCCTCCATGGGCCCCTCTGTTTGGGGGAGGACGCACCCATGGAGTGAGGACGTTAGGCCATAATAACAGAGGGTGCAGGAAGGACTGCAGGAGGATGGATCCATGGTTCCCAAAACCCAAGTCTTCTGAGTGACACGCTCTGGTGCATGGCAGTTGGCATGCTTCCCCCTCAAAGCCGTCTCCTTAAAAAACATGCCTAGGCCACCACGAAATCTCCTAGTAAACATGCTCGATCAGATCAGTAGATATTCTAAGGCCTGTTAGAGAAACAGAGCCTCTATAACCCCCTAAAACATTGGCCTGTAAGGTATGGTCAAATATTTTATATAAGAAAGGGGGAAGATGTCAGGGGCTAGAAGGAAGTTCTCCTTCAAAGAATAGCCTGACACTTACAAGAAATAGACCCCTGCGAGATTTCCTGCCTGGGAGACATCCCGCAGCCATCTATCACCCTGAGACATCCTGCGGCTATCCGTCTTCCTAAAATATCCTGAGGTTATCTCACCCTGTGAAGAAATCCAGCAACTGCCGATAAGAGAGCTTTCTCATCCGCAGCATATAAATACACTGTGAGAACTATAAAAGTTTTCAGCATGATCAGAACTGTTGTCTTGATGTCTTCTCTCATCACTCTTGTCCCTTCATTCCTCCCCAACAAGGTTCAACGCCCACGTTGAAGTGTCCAGCCGGCCCGGACACCTGACACTAAACCATAACCTACTAGACTCTGACTACTAATCCTAATATGATGGAGAAAAATAATCCAAACAGAATGGAAATACAAGCAGTACAGAGGAGGCATGGTGTATAGTTGGACTTGCCTTTTGAATGATATAGGGTAGGTGTTATAAATCTAGCTAATTTTTAACTGAAATAGTTCTCCACATGTTTTTAAAGTTAACAAATATGTGAATACCTGTCTCCCTTTCTCTGTAGCCAATTAAGCACATGTATTTTTATATGCACATATAGAATCTTACCTGGTATCACACGTATATTCTTCTGAGGTGTCTGACTTGGCAAATACAAATTGTGAGAAGAGATCACTTCTCCTAAACTCTGTTGGAACTGAAAATTCAACCTATGGGTGAGCCTCCTAGTAGAACAAAATTATACATAAATCGATGTTCGGTAAAATAAATATTTTTGCATCTGTGGCTGATGTACATTTCATGAAGAATTTCGATTAGCATATATATTGCTACATTTTATTGTCTGTGTGTGTTTTTTAATATATATATATATATATATATATATATATATATATATATATATATACTCTCCAAATTTTTCCAAATATAAAATATATGTGTCTTATATACACTACCTAAATTTATTCATGTTCATAAATATATGTGTCTTATATACACTACCTAAATTCATTCATGTTCATGTATGTGGATTTATAATCAACATTTCACAAGATGATTCTCAGAAATATTCATCCACCTGAAATACATATTTGTTTCCTATTACTGAAAACTAACTTCAGTGAATGGTGCATACAATCCTAATATTTCTACATTAACTGACCCTGTTTAACATCAATGCAAGTAGATTCCTATGGGACATGATGTGTATTTTGAAGTTCATTTTATTCAACACTGGTACAATAGAATTTCTACAGTTTACGAACATCATAGGACATATATTTCATCCATAAGTTCACAAATTTATAGGCATTTGATTCATTTTCAATCATTTACTGATTCAGAACACATGTATTCCTCCAGGTTTCTTGACTGGTCTTTTCATGAGACTTCATTTCAAACACATTATTTTTGATTTCCATAATCATTTTGAAGCAAAACTCACACACTCTTCATGATAAAACATAACCCTAATATTACCATTAGTTGTATTACTGGTTGGAATGAATAATTGTATATCAATATAAGATTTTCTGTATATATTCAGATATCAATTCAATCCTTTATTTAAAGTTGGAACCAATTATATTATTTATTCACAGTATGGTCTATTCATGCATTATCTCTACATTCATAGACACAGGGTACATCTATTTGTAACCCCAATACTAATTTATTCGTCTTCAAAATGTTGCTCCCAGAAATGGTGGAAGAAATACTCATGTCACCTGATCTACGTATGCATTTATCACTGTAATATTCTGGACACAAAAAGCAGAGGTCACACTTATGATTGTACCAAAGCCTAAATGGAAAGTGAGCATGGATTACTAAAAACATTCATGTCCAGGTTGCCTAATGCTCTCAAATGTCAATCCTATTTATGACAACATATTTGTTTCTTCCTAAGACTATATATTCAACCTCAGCCCTGTTGCAAATGTCTAATCCTATCACTCACTTTATACTTTCCCTGATTTCCTAATGTCTCTATTGATGTCTGCTTTCCTAAATATTTTCACCAGTTCACAATTTTGACTAACACTTCACATGTGCTGACATTTACATTCACTGTCTATGTGATACCCTATTGCTAAAGAACTTTTGTTACAATTCCTGTACTCACTTTTCTTCTGAAACCTACAGAATATCTTCCTAATCCTACCGACTATCCCAGTTTGAGTGGATACTCACTTCTACATTCAATCATCCAAGGTACAAGGTCCTATGCCATTGATTATTGATTAATCTGAAACATCTATGCAGAACGTGTATCAAAGCTAAGTATCCCAATCAAGAGCGCAATGCCCTTGTGGGATTCCAATCTTACCTAGATTTCTGTTTTCATACTTATATTTCACCTATATATTCTTATAAATATCACAGGTTCCCAATACCATTATTCATCAAGCAGAATGATTCCTAACCCAAATCAAACCTGTTATTAAGCGAAACGATACACTGTTCCCTCAATCTAACTTTACAGAAGAGCAGGGACAGTGTTGGTCCTAAAATAGAGGAATGTAGGGAATCTTCCACCTGTTGAAAAACTCAAAGTTTCATTCAGAAGTGATCCCTGGAGAAGATATAGGCACCACTGAAGGACCTGAGAGAGCAAAAGTCAACTTCCATGGCAAACAACCTGGTCAGGATGAAAGGTTGTTACTGAATCAGCCTCTCTGTTCTTTTTTTTATTATTGGTTGTTCAAAACCTTACAAATCTTTTGACATAACATATTCATACATTAGCATACATTAGCTTCAAGTGATTTATGAACTCCCATTTTTACCCCAGATACAGATTGAAGAATCACATCTGTTACACATCCACATTTTTACATAATTCCATACTAGTAATTGTTGTATTCTGCTACTGTTCCTATCCTCTACTATCCCCCCTCCCCTCCCCTCCCATCTTCTCTGTCCACCCCATCTACTGTAATTCATTTCTCACCTTGTTTATTTTCCCATTCCATTCACAATCTCTAATATGTAATTTAGTATATCAATGAGGGTCTCCCTCCATTTCCATGCAATTCCCCTTTTCTCTCTCTTTCCCTCCCACCTCATGTCTCTGTTTAATGTTAATCTTTTCTTCCTGCTCTTCCTCCCTGCTCTATTCTTAGTTGCTCTCATTATATCAAAGAAGACATTTGGTATTTGTTTTTTAGGGATTGGCTAGATTCACTAAGCATAATCTGCTCTAGTGCCACCCATTTGAATATGGACTCAAACAGTCCTGTTTGGAGAGCTGGTCCCGGGTGCCTATGGTTGATATACATTCTAACTTGTGAAAGTGTCACAGCACGTAGGGGCAGCCTCCATCTCATGGGACCCTTGGAAGCAACTGTTACGACAAAGTTGTTGCTAAGGCAGTGACCTCATTCAGTTCCTGAAGGAAGTGACCTCACCTCACTTCCTTGGTGATGGAACTCTAAGAACTTGGGATGCAGGAAGACAGGCACCCAGAGCCTGTCCCAGTCCCAGTCCCAGTGGTCTCACTTGTTTGGATATACCAAGGACAGAGTCAGTCTTTCTTGGTACCTACTGATATGAGAATGGCCAAAAGCCAGAAAAGCTCTAAAGAGGGGCCTTTCCTGAGAAAGCAGATAGTGGTTCACCAGTGGCTCCTGACATCTTCACAGAGTTGGTTAAAGAGACCAGATCTGAGACAGGACAGGCCATTTCGGGGGAACATACTATGGCCCACCAGTCAGAGGACACTCTGCATAGTCACAGACCTACTTTGGGGAAGGAGGTGCCTCTGTGGGTGTCGCTGTGTGTTTGTGGATTTGCCTCATGTTCTGAGAATAGATAGAAAAGGCGGTTTGTTTGGTTTTGAGTGAACTGTTTCTAGTAAGTCATTTGACAAGGCGAGTGTTTCTATGTCTGTGTATCCCACTGTGTCCATGGTTATAGACATTAGAAAAGATAATGCATCAATTGATGTGTCCTGTCTAGTAGAAAGCTTCCCATCATTTATTCTGCCAAATTGATGAATGGATTTTGGCTTGCCTTATCGATGGGCAACACGCGCTATCTTCCAAAGTTCGTGCGTTCTTCCTGAATTCTGGCCACTCTACAGAATAGGCTCATGGTTTTGTGTCCAATATATGTACCATTTCCAAACCCTGTTACATGGCCATGTACTGGATAGCTGAAGGGAATGGCGAGCATCTCAGAAAACTCAGATATCAGTGTGACCAATAAAGTCTCAGTGGAGAAACCCTGCTTTGCTTACCTATTGTTCTGTTGCCCTGAATGTCAGGAAGGTCTTTGTTTCAGGCCACCCCTTTGTGAAGCCTGAAGAAAACAGGTTTCAAATGGAAATGAATGGGCATCACCTGTGGCTCTTTGCTTAATTGCTTTGAAAATGGATGTGTCTGAATCAGCCTCTTGGCCCTGTTTGAGGCAATGGCTTAGATTCTCACCACCTGATGTATCTTAAGAATGATCCCATGTGTGCATTCAAAACCAAAATGGCCAAAAGAGCAGTCATTGTGGATGAAGTCTCTCCCCTTCCTCTTTTAGGTTCCTGACCTCCCTCAAGTGAGAATAGGGATCCTTTGGGTCAAATGATTTCTTCAAAGCCCTGCAGAAGCTAGCCGATATGTGCTTGGGTTTTATAATGATTCCAATTCACATAAAAAAATAAACCCCACAGTCAGTAGGCCTCAAATTGGAGAAGCAGAGAAGTATTAACAGCAGGCCTATTTGATCACTCCTAGTTCACAGGAAGTGTGTCCAGGCAACCCTGATTTTAGGCTATTAAGGGGCAAGGGAGATTATTTTGGAGACTGTCTTGGGTTTCGCCCCTCATGGAAACATCCAGCCAGAGGTTATGATGAGTGTCTATATGAAAGATCATGAGGGCCATGTGGGAGTGTTTTGGTTTTAATTGTGGCCATTTGTTTGGTGTTTGGAAGAGATGACTGGGTCCACCTTTACATGAACTCTGGTGTGATTCCCCTTAGAGACTGTGTTCTGGAACTGAACTCAGAGAATTATTGCCATGAATTGTGTTGGGATTTTCGGAGGCCATGCATGAGAGTCCCCCTTGAAAACTGAGATCTATGTGCAGGGTGGCTTTCAACAGAGCACTGGGAATCACAGCCAAGATATCACGTGATTTTATTCTGAAAGACTTGTCAGCCATATTTGAGAGTCGAAACACACATGGACCTCATTGTAGACCTCAATGGGACTGGCTTCATGTGACCATTTGGCCACTTTTTGAGAAGCCTTGCCTGTGAGAATTCTCCAAAGCTTTCATTGAAATGTGCTTCCTCTACATTTAATGGTTCTGGAGTGAATTTTAACCCACAGTGCCTCCAACATCATCATTGAAAAATGGCTACAAAAATACCATAAAATTTTTGAAATTCCCATGACCAGGTGGCAATGGAGGACCTTTGGATGTCCTGTTGCTGATCATGAGTATACCAGACAGTGCTTTGATTGACTCGGTTTCATGAAAATCGTGTAGAACAGAGATGCCAATAAGTTGGAGCCTGCTGAGTAGTGGGCCTAGAGCCGTGTTGGTCAGGTGTGTGAGAAAACATCTGTGGTGGGGCCTGTGGAACTTCCATTGGCTTCCAAATGGCTTGTGACTGACATGGTGCAGCAAGCAGTCCCTTCTATATAAAGGCATCTTGTAATACTGAGAGATTTCAGGGCAATGTTCAGAATCAAGTTGCTATGGTCAATGGGGCAATATATGTGGGCTAGAAGTGTGTTTGGTGCATTCTCCTGCAGAAACTGACCCACCACATGTGACAGAACTCCCTCCAGCACTGTGACCCACTAGAACTCCTTGTATTTTTGAATCAAATAGCAAACTCCCAGTGTAGCAGCAAGAAACACCCTGAATTTTGGAGGATGACCAAATGGCTTCACAGTCCACATGGGGAGACACTTAGTCCCCAGTGGTCACAGTTTACCTACAAAGAGCAAATTCAGCACTGCTGCCTCATCGTCACTGGAAAATAAGAAACCATGTCCTCCATGTCACATAGATGTAGACCCAGCTTTGATGGTCTCACTACAAATGAAGTTAAAGCTCCAGAAAACAACATATTTTTCAGGTGCCCAACCTCAGAGGCAGTTCTTCAAGAACTCTTTAGGCCAGCAGAGCTCCATGTTTGTGGAGTGTTTACCCTATCCCTTACTTTTGGAAACTCCTCTACCACCTCCAGTGTTGTGAACTACTGAGCATATTCCATTCCAGATATGTATTCACAGATTTTCTAACACTTCTCCTCTAATTGTGTCTTACTTGGGGCAAAAGTAATGTCAAGCCATAGTTCTTGATGAGAGTGGGAACATTTTTGTGTAGCACATATTTGCATACACATTGGATTCATTTTCCAATTTTCCATTTGAAATACTGAATCCCTGACACTAACCCCTACCCTACTAGACTCTGACTACTAATCGTAATATCATGGAAAATAATAACCCAATCAGAATAGAAATACAAGCAGTTAAGAGGTGGCATGTTTGGTATTCTTGGACTTGCCTTTTGCATTATATAGGGTAGGAGTTATAAATCTAGTCAATTTTTTTTGTTGAAATAGTTCTCCATGTGTTTTTAAAGTTAACAAACGTGAATTTATGTCTCCCTTTCTCTGTAGCCTAGTCAGCAAATGTATTTTTATATGCATATATAGAATCCTACCTAGTATCACACGTACATTTTTGTGAGGTGGCTGACTTGGCAGATACAAATTGTGAGAAGATATCACTCCTCCTAAATGCTGTTGAAACTGAAAATTCAACCTATGGCTGAGCCTCCTATTTGAACAACATTATACATAAATCCATTTTCAGTAAAATTAATATTTTTGGATCTCTGGATGATATGTATTTCACGATAAATTTCGGTTGGCATACATAATGCTACATTGTAATGTCTCTGTGTGTGTATATATATATATATATATATATATATATATATATATATATTCTCAAGATTTTTCAAAAAATGAAATATTTGTGCCTTATTGTGCACTCCCCAAATTCATTCATATCATGAGTGTGGATTTATAATCAACTTTTCAAAAGATAATTCTCAGAAATATTCATCAACCTGAAATACATATTGGTTGCCTAGTACTGAAAACTATCTTCAGTAAATGGTGCATACAAAACCTAATATTTCGACATTGCAAGTTGGCCGCGAATAGAGTGCATCACACCCAGTGTACCACGCCACATTGCAGGTGAATAACGAGTTAGAATGACAAAAGACTATCTTGTTAGGATCTTACAGAAAAATGGGTGTGCACCGAAACCTAAAAGAGTGATTTCCACCAACGAGGTCCGGTAATTGAGTCTCAAACGCGAGCCAAATATGCAACCGGAGATCTGGGCTTACTGATCCGTGCGGCCCACCCCGTGGCTACAGACGTCGGGGCACCACCGAGAAGCGACTAGCATCCAGGGAGAAACGTTGCTGCAGATTCTGTGGAATCTTGCCGGCTGACCCCCCACTGAGCCCCAGGCGGAGTTCGGGATCTCAGTCAGGGAAGGAAGCGCTACAGTTCTATCCCCCACAACGGAAACTCCACCAAGGAAACCAACGGCAACCATCTTGGAGAGCTGAAGTAACCACCGCCACTCTCCGACAGATTGCAACAATAAAACAGTTGTGTGTTTTCCGCTCATCTCCCATACAGTAGGATATTTGCATAAAATCTTTCCTAAGCTTTCCAGGGGAGGGATTATCAGAGAGAGCCTGAATAAAGATGGGGGGGGAACTAGAGGCACCTGACCTTCTACTCCCCCTCCCATCAGTGGTGAAAACAGAATCTGTCTAGCCAGCGATGGGGAAGGGGCAAACGGAAAAAAAAAAAAAAAACTATAGAGTGCTGGGGTTCCCAATAGACACAATCCACACCCAAGAAACGGCAGGCCAGAGTACAGTTTGAGCTGCCGAGGGCATTACTCAGGGGAAAACTGGTGTAGCAGGAGAAACCAGGACTAGCAGGAGAAACCAGGGGACTAGAGGCCAGGCCCGCGTGACTGGGCGCCTCCAGAACGCTCGCCCGCCGGCAACAGCCGGCCCGCTGCAGGTGCGACTGGACGGCTGGAGACCGCCTGCCCACCAGCGACCAATCACCTGCCATATGCCCGCCCTAATGGGTGGCTAGAGATCGCACAACCGCCGGTGACAGCCCACCCGCTGACTGCGTGACTGGACAGCTTGTGACCGCCTGCACACCCGCAACCAGGAGCTGAAAACAAACAGAGACAGTACAGTCCCACACCCCCATGCGAACACCCGGGCAAAGAGCCTGGGGCCCACCATAGCAGAGAGGTGACATCACTGGAGCTCGGCCGTCGGAATTCCTTCCCAGTGGAATCCACTTTAGCATGCACAGTCTACCAACACAAAGGAGCTACAATAGAGATATATAAAACCAAAACAAATATATAGAAGAGAGCAGAAACACAGCAATCAAACGGAGCTGGAAAGTAATGTGAACTTCATGAAAAAACAAGGGAAAAAGGTGTACAAATAATGCCGGACAACTTAATTCTACAGGAGGACCTAGAATCATCAGAAACAGGGATAGGGAAAAAACTCAATGCATCCCTAACTCAGATGGAAAGAAATATTAGAGAAGACATGAGGCAGCAAGTCCAAGCAATAAAAGAATATTTTGAAAATGAATTAAACAAACAAATTCAAATGGCAAAGAACGAGCTTTACCAAAAGACAGAGTTCTTAAAAAAATCAAACAGTAATCCTAGGAATGCAGAAAAATATAAACCACATTAAAAACTCAAACGAGAATATTGTAAATAGACTAGATTAAGTAGAAGTCAGAAGATCAGATAATGAAGACAAAGTTTATCAACTTGAAAAGAATATAGTCAACACAGAAAAGATGCTTATATCCCATGAGCAATCTATTTAAGAGATATGGGATGTCATAAAAAAACAAATTTGAGAGTCATCAGGATAGAAGAAGGCATAGAGATTCAAACCAAAGGAATGGACAACATATTAAATGAAATAATTCTAGAAAACTTCCCAGAGATAAAAGATGGAATGGATTGCCAAATCCTTGAAGCCTACATGACCTCAAACATTCAAAACCATAATAGACCAACTCCAAGACATAGAATTATCAAGATAGCTAACATACAGAACAAGGAGAGAATATTAAAAGCTAAAAGAGAAATGAGGCAGATTACATTCTGGGGTAAACCAATTAGGTTAACGACTGATTTTTCATCACAAACTTTGAAAGCGAGTAGATCCTGGAACAATGTATTTCAAACGCTGAAAAATAATGGATTCCAACCAAGAGTACTGTATCCATCAAAATTAAGTTTGGGATTTGACAATGAAATTAGTGTCTTTCACGATAAACAAAAGCTAAAAGAATTTGCAGAAAGAACACCAGCACTGCAAAGCATTTGAGCAAAATACTAGAAGAAGAGAAATTGAAAAATAGTGCCCCAAACTAACAGCAGGAGGTATCTCAGTAAAGGGGGAGGAAAATAACCAAAAAGTAAAAACTAGCCAAACTAAAAATAAATAAATAAATAAACATGAATGAAAGTAAAAATCATATTTCAATTGTAACCTTAAATGTTAATGGCATAAACTCACCAATCAAGAGACATAGGTTAGTAACCTGAATCAAAAAAACAAATCCTACAGTCTGCTGCCTTCAGGAGACTCATATGATAGGTAAAGACATACACAGGCTGAAAGTAAAAGGTTGGGATAAATCATACCACTCACATGGCCCTCGGAAGCAAGCAGGAGTAGCCATACTCATATCAAATAAAATCAATTTCAAACCTACGTTAATAAAAAGGGATAACGAAGGACACTATGTACTGTTAAAAGGAACCATCCACCAACAAGGAATAACAATTATCAATTTGTATGCACCAAACAATTGAGCTGCAATGCTCATGAAACAAACTCTCCTCAAGTTCAAGAGTCAAATAGACTACAACACAATAACTACGGGTGACTTCAACACACTGATCTCGCCATTAGAAAGATCCTCTAGACAAAAACTGAATAAAGAAACTATGGAATTCAACAGCACAATAAATAAAATAGGCTTAACCAACATATATAGAATATATCAACCATCCTCAAGTGGATACACGTTCTTCTCAGCAGCACAAGGATCCTACTCAAAGATAGTTCACATATTATGCCATAGGGCAACCCTTAGTAAATATAAAGGCTTGGAGATAATACCATGCACCATATCTGATCATATTGGAATGAAACTGGAAATAAATGATAAAAGAAGGAAGGAAAAATCCTACATCATATGGAAAAATGAACAATATTCTACTGAATGATCAATGGGTTACAGAAGACATAGAGGAGGATATAAAAAATTCTTATAGACAAATGACAATACAGACACAACATACTGGAATCTATGGGACACAATGAAAGCAGTTTTAAGAGGGAAATTCATTTCTTGGAGTTCTTTCCTCAAAAAAATAAAATAAAATAAAATAAATGAACTCACACTACACCTCAAAAACCTAGAAAAAGAAAAGAAAAACAACAGCAAATGTAGTAGAAGACAAGAAATAATTAAAATTAGAGCAGAAATCAACGAAATTGAAACAAAAAAAAACATTGAAAAAATTGATAAAACTAAAAGTTGGTTCTTTGAAAACATAAATAAGATCGACAGGCCCTTAGCCATGCTAACAAAGAGAAGAAGAATGAGAACTCAAATTACTAACATACGGCATGTAAAAGGCATTATCACAACAGACACTACAGAAATACAGAAGATAATTAGAAAGTATTTTGAAACCCTATATTCAAATGAAATAGAAGATAGTGAAGATATCAATAAATTTCTTAAGTCATACGATGTGCCAAGATTGAGTCAGGAAGACACACACAATTTAAACAGACCAATAACAAAGGAAGAAATACAAGAAGCCATCAAAAGACTACGAACCAAAAAAAGCCCTGGAGCGGATGGGTATAGAGCGGAGCTCTACAAAACCTTAAAAGAAGAATTAATACCAATACTTTTCAAGCTATTTCAAGAAATAGAAAATGAAGGTGCTCTTTCAAATTCATTCTATGAGGCCAAAATCACCCTGATCCCGAAACCAGACAAAAACACTTCAAAGAAAGAAAACTACAGACCAATATCTCTAATAAACTAGGATGCAAAAATTTTCAATTAAATCTTGGTGAATGTAATACAAAAGCATATCAAAAAATTGTGCACCATGATCAAGTAGGATTCATCCCAGGGATGCAAGGCTAGTTCAATATACGGAAATCCATAAATGCTATTCACCACATCAATAGACTTAAAGACAAGAACCATATGATCATCTTGATAGATGCAGAAAAAACATTCGACAAAGTTCAGCCTCCCTTTATGTTCAAAACACTAGAAAAACTAGGGATAACAGGAACTTACCTCAACATTGTAAAAGCTATATATGCTAAACCTCAGGCTAGCATCATCGTAAATGGAGAAAAACTGAAGGCATTCCCTCTAAAATCTGGAACAGGACAGGGATGCCCTCTATCACCACTTCTATTCGATTTAGTTCTTGAAATACTAGCCAGAGCAATTAGACAGACAAAAGAAATTAAAGACATGAAAATAGGAAAAGAAGAACTTAAATTATCGCTATTTGCAGATGACATGATAATATATTTAACAGACTCTAAAGGGTCTACAAACAACTGCTAGAGTTAATAAATGAATTCAGCAAAGTGGCAAGATATAAAGTCAACACGCATTAATCAAAGCCATTCCTGTATATCAGCAGAAAAACTTCTGAAATGGAAATGAGGAAAACCACTCCATTCACTATATCCACAAAGAATATAAGATACTTGGGAATCATCCTAACGAAAGAGGTGAAAGATTTATATAATGAAAACTACAGAACCCTAAAGAGAGAGATAGAAAAAGATCTTAGAAGATGGGAAAATGTACTTTGTTCATGGATAGGCAGAACTAACATCATCAAAATGTTGATATTACCCAAAGTTCTCTACAGGTTTAAATCGGTGCCAATAAAAATCCCATCGGCATTTATTGTAGAAATGATAAAGCAATCATGAAATTCATATGGAAAAACAAAAGACCCTGAATACCAAAAGCAATTCTAAGCAGGAAGTGTGAATCTGGAGGTATAGCGATACAAGAGTTCAAACTGTACTACAAAGCAATAGTAATAAAAACATCGTGGTACTGGTACCAAAACAGGCAGCTGGACCAATGGTATAGAATAGAGGACACAGAAACCAATCCACAAAATTACAACTTTCTTATATTTGATAAAGGGGCTAAAAACATGCAATGGAGGAAAGATAGCATCTTCAACAAATGGTGCTGGGAAAATTGGAAATCCATATGCAACAAAATGAAACTGAATCCCTTTCTCTCACCATGCACAAAAGTTAACTCAAAATGGACCCAGGAGCTAGATATCAAATCAGAGACACTGCATCTAATAGAAGAAAAAGTTGGCTACGATCTACATACTGTGGGGTCGGGCTCCACATTCTTTAATAGGATGCCCATAGCCAAAGAGTTAATAACAAGAATAAACAAATGGGACTCACTTAAACTAATTTTTTTTTCTCAGCAAGAGAAACAATAAGAGAGGTAAATAGAGAGCCTACATCCTGGGAACAAATTTTTACCCCTCACACTTCAGATAGAGCCCTAATATCCAGAATATACAAAGAACTCAAAAAAATTAAACAATAAGATAACAAATAACCCAATCAACAAATAGGCCAAAGACCTGAACAGACACTTCACAGAGGAGGACATTCAATCAATGAACAAGTACATGAAAAAATGCTCACTATCTCTAGCAGTCAGAGAAATGCAAATCAAAACCACCCTATGATACCATCTCACTCCAGTAAGATCGGCAGCCATTATGAAGTCAAACAAAATAAGTGTTGGTGAGAATGTGGGGAAAAGGGTACACTTGTACACTGCTGGTGGGACTGCAAATTGGTGAGGCCAATTTGGAAAGTACTGTGGTGATACCTGGGAAAGCTGGGAATGGATCCACCATTTGACCCAGCTATCACCCTTCTCGGACTATTTCCTGAGGATCTTAAAAGAGCGTACTGTAGAGATACTGCCACATCAATGATCATAGCTGCACAATTCACAATAGCTAGACTGTGGAACCAACCTAGATGCCCTTCAATAAATGAATGGATAAAAAAATGTGGCTTTTATACAAAATGGAGTATTACTCTTCATTAAAAAATGACAAAATCATAGAATTTGCATGGAAATGGATGGCATTAGAGCAGATTATGCTAGGCGAAGCTAGCCAATCCTTAAAAAAACAAATGCCAAATGTCTTCTTTGATATTAAAAGAGCAACTAAGAACAGAACATCGAGGAAGAGCATGAGGAAAAGTTTATCATTAAACAAAGACGAGTTGGGGGAGAGAGAAGGGAAAGCATATGGAAATAGTAGGAGACCCTCAATGTTACACAAAATTACATATAAGAGGATTTGAGGGGAAATTGGGGGGAAACAATGGAGAGAATTGAACAACAGCAGATGAAGTAGAGAGGGAAGATGGGAGGGGAGGGGAGGGGGGATAGTGGGGGATAGGAAAGGTCGCAGAATACAACAGTCACTAATATGCTATTATTCAAAAATGTGAATGTGTAACCAATGTGATTCTGAAATTCATATTTGTGGAAAAAATGGGAGTTCATAACCCATTTGAGTCAAATGTATCAAAGATGATATATCATGAGCTTTGTAATTTTTGGAACAACCAATATAAATAAATAAATAAATAACGGTTTAAAATTGAGTGGGAAGAAATCAGCTAAAAATGGGTTGAGATGCATTCATTTTGCTAAGCAGAAACTTTGTTTCGTTTAGTTGTAATTATCACAAATTTATTTTACCAGGAAATTGGCTTTTGAAAATTCACATAAATTGAGATTAAAGGATAATTCACCTACCTTCATGAAAAATTCATAGCATTTTCTATATTTTTCATATTTCATTTTTTTCGTGAATATTTTGTCATGGACCAGGTCTAGTCTTAGGCTATTCTTCCAGAATACTACCTCATCTGACAAATTCGTACAATGTGTTGGATTGTTGTTTTCACCTTTTATTTAATAGTTTCTAGCTGATAATGTGTATTTTCTTTATCTTTATTTGCACATATATACCCAACAATATCTTTGCATTTTATGTTTTACTGGGGAAGAGACTCATCAAAAGCTCTTTGTTATATGTATCAACAATCAGACATTTAGAGCACACAATTATTCTTAATTTTGCATGAAAATATCTTTGTACTATTTTCTTATACAGATTTAGAATTATTAATTATGTCCCTACTGTAATAAGTAATTACTTACAAGAAGAATTAAACAATTGACTTTATATCAATTATGAATATGAAAAGTACTAAAATAAGCATTTGGCAATTAATACACAATTGATAGAAATTGAAATCACAAGAAAGCCTTTAAAATGTCAGTGCATATGGTCCTTAAATAATAGGTTATTCAAAAAACTTTTTCTAATTCATAAGATTTAATATGCCGTATTATAGCTTAATGTGATATAAAACTTTAAATTATCAGTATTGATAAAAAGAATGATACCTGTTTATTTAAATATGTTTATTTGATTTTCACTGTAAGATGTTAATTCTGGAAGGCTTGAGAATTAAGAAAGTTTTGGTCTATATTATTTTTAACAGGCTAATCAAAGTACTTTTAAATGTATATGTATGTATATATATATAATATGTAATGCATATGCATGAATATAGATACATATGTATAAAAATTTATTTTAATATATCTATCAGGTGATTATAATTATTAAATTTTCTCAAGAAAAGAACAATGACTATAAAAAACAGTCTTAAATTTAAATTTCATAGCATACTACTATTTGTAATGACATGAGAGAAAAACAGATATGAAAGGAAAATGAAAAAGCAAGAGAGAGAAGGGGGAAAATGAGGAAGAAAGTGAGTAAAGATGAGGGAGAGGCATGTTCGATGTAAAGATAAAAGTGGAGGGGCTGGGTTTGTGGTTCAGTGGTAACATGCTTTTCTAGCATGTGTGGGACACTGGGTTCTATTCTAAGCACCACATACAAATAAACAAAATGAAGGTCAATCACAACTGAAAAAATTAAAAATAAAAAAGTAGAAATATTACCAAAACTCCAAGCTTTTATGAATGTTAAATTAAAAAAATTATGTTACATAGCCTTATGTAATTTCTAGACTATCCAAAAGAGTCATTAAATGTTAGATTATTAGTGCGATAACTAAAAATCCATTGCTCTTTCCTCAACATTCTGTGGCATGCTAGTGGTAAAATAAATTCTATTATAACACCAAAAAAAAAAAAAATCTAATATTTCTATAGTAACTGACCCAGTTTAATATCAAGGCTAGTAGATTCCTATGGGACATGATGTGTATTTTGACATTCATTTTTATTCAACACTGGAACATTACTATTTCTTCAGTTTATGCACATCATAGGATATATATTTCATCCACAAGTTCGCTAATTTATACGCATTTGTTTCACTTTCAGTCACTTCCTGCTTCAGAACACATGTATTTCTCTATGTTTCTTGACTGCTCTTTTCATGAGACTTCTCTCCAAACTCATTATTTTCGAATTCCATTATCACATTTGAAGCAAAACTCACACACCCGTCATGATAAACCAAACCCTAATATTACCATTAGATGTACAACTAGCTGGAATGAATGATTGTATATCAATATAAGATTTCTTACTTAGTTTCAGATATCAATTAAATCCATTATTTAAAGTGGAACCAGTTATATTATTTATTCACAGTATGGTCTTTTCATGCATTATCTCTATATTCATAGACACAGGATACACCTCTTTGTACCCCCAATACTAATTTATACGTCTTCAAAATATTGCTCCCAGAAATGGTGGAAGAAATGCACATGTCACCTGATTTACATATACATTTTATCACAGTAATATTCTGGACACAAAACGCAAAGGTGACACTTATGATTTTACCAAACCTAAATGGAAAGTGAACATGGATTACTAAAAACTTCCATGTCCAGTTTGCCTAATGCTCTCAAATGTGAATCCTATTCTTGACTACATATTTGTTTCTTCCTAAGATTATATATTCAACCTCAAGCCCGTTGAAAATGTCTAATCTTATCACTCACTTTTTCATTTGCCTGATTTCCTAATGTCTCTATTGATATCTGCTTTCCTACATATTTTCCCCAGATTATCATTGTGACTGACTCTTCACATGTGCTCACATTTACATTCAATCTCTACCAGAAACCCTATTGCAAAAGAACTTTTGGTCCAAATCCTATACTCACTCTTAGTTCTAAACCTACAGACTATCTTTCTAATAATACCGACTATCCCTTTTTGACTAGAAGTTCTCTTTGACATTCCATCATTCAAGGTACAAAGTCCTATGCCATTGAACATTGATTTATCTGAGACAATTCTGCAGAACATAATTCAAAGCTAAGTATCCCAATCAAGGGCCCAATGCCCTTCTGGGCTTCAAATCTTACCTAGATTTCTGTTTTCATTCTTATATTTCACTTTTACATTCTTGTAAATATTACAGGTTCCCAATACCATTATTCATGCCGTAGAATGTTTCTTAACCCAAATTGAACTTTTATTAACCGTAACCATACACTCTTCCCTGAATCAAAGTTTACAGAAGAGCAGGGACAGAGTTGCTTTTACAATACAGGAATGTAGGGGTTCTTAAACCTGCTGAGATCCTCAAAGGTCCATGCAGAAATGATCCCTGGAGAAGACGTAGGCAGCTATGAAGGAGTTGAGAGAGCAAAAGTCATCTTGCGTGGCAAACCCCCTTGTGAGGATGAAGGGATGTGTCTGAATCAGTCTCTCTATCTAAATGTAGAGAAGATGGACTAAACCAGTCCTGTGTGGGGAGATGTTCCCAGGCGCCTATGTTTGTTATACCATTCTATCTTGTGAAATTGTCACCGAAAGTAGGGGCAGCCTCTATCTCATGGGACCCTTGGAAGCAAATGTTAAAACAAAGTGATTGCCAAGGTAGTGACCTCATACATTTCCTGAAGAAAGTGACCTACCTCACTTCCTTGGTGATGTAACTCTCTGAACTTGGGATCCAAGATGCCAGGCTGCCCGAGCCAGTCCCAGTCCCAATCCCAGTGGGCTCACTTGTTTGGATGTACCAAGGACAGAGTCAGTATTTCTTGGTATCTACTGATGTGAGGATTGCCAAATGCCAGGACAGATCTGAAGAGGGGCCTTTCCTGAGAAAGCAGGTAGTGGCTCACCGCTGGCTCCTGAGAACTTCACAGAGTTTGCAAAGGAGACAGATCTGAGACAGGACAGGACATTTCATTCGAACATAATATGGCCCAACAGACAGAGGACACTCCAGATAGTCAGAGACCTACTTGCGGGAAGGAGATGCCTTTGTGAGTGTGAGTGTCAGTTTGTGGTTTTGTCTCATGTTCTGAGAATAGGTAGGAAAGACAGTTTGTTTGGTTTGGAATGGACTGTTTCTAGTAAGTCTTTTGACAAGGTGAGTGATTCTATGCCTGTGTATCCCACTGTGTCCGTGGTTGTAGACATTAGAAAAGAGAATGCATCAATGGATATGTCCTGTCTCGTAGAAAGCTTCCCAGCATTCATCCTGCCCAATTTATGAATGAACTGCAGCTTGCCTTGTGGAGGGACAACACCTACTATCTTCCTAAGTTCCTGTTTTCTTCCTGAATTCTGGCAACTCTGCAGAATAGGCTCATGGTTTTGTGTCCAAGATATGTACCACCTCCAAGCTCTGTTACATGGCCATGTACTGGATAGCGGTAAGGAATGGCGAGCATCTCAGAAAACTCAGATATCAGTGTGACCAGGAAATTCTCAGTGGAGAAACCCTGCTTTGGGCCATTCTCTTACCTATGTTTCTGTTGCCCTGAATGTCAGGAAGGTCTTTGCCTCAGGCCACCCCTTTGTGAAGCCTGAAGAAAACAGTTTTCAAATGAAAATGAATGGTCATCACCTGTGGCTCTTTGCTTAGTTTCTTTGGAAATGGATGTGTCTTAATCAGCCTCTTGGACCTGTGTGAGGTTGTGGCTTAGATTCTCAGCACCTGATGGATCTAAAGAAAGATCCCATGTGTGCATCCAAACCAAAATGGCAAAAAGATCAGTTATGGTGGATGAAGTGTCTTGCCTTCCTTTGTTATGTTCCTGACCTACATCAAGTGAGAATAGGGATCATTTGGTTCAAATGAAATCTTCAAAGCTCTAAAGAAGTGCTTGGGTTTTCTCATTATTCCAAATCACATAAAGAATCTATACCTGACAGGCAGTGGGCTTCAAAATGGAGAAGCAGAGCAGTATTAACTGCAGTCCTATTTTATCACTCCTGGTTCAAATGCAGGGTGTCCAGGCCCCCATGACTTTAGGCAAATGAGGGGTAAGAGAGCTTATTTTGGACACTAACACATACCCCACTAGACTCTGACTACTAATCCTAACATGATGGAGAATAATAACCAAAACAGAATAGAAATACAAGCAGTTCAGAGGAGTCATGTTGTATAATTGGACTTGCCTTTTGCATTATATAGGGTAGGAATTATAAATCTACTCAATTTTTAATTAAAACAGTTCTCCATGTGTTTTTAAAGTTAACAAATATGTGAATTCCTCTCTCCCTTTCTCTGTGGCCTATTCAGCACATGTGTTTTTATATGCACATATAGAATCCTACCTGGTATCACATGTATATACTTGAGAGGTTGCTGACTTGGCAGATGCAAATTGTGAGAAGAGATCACTCCTCTTAATGCTGTTGGAACTGAAAATTCAAACTATTGGTGACCTTTCTAGCTGAACAAAATTATATATAAATCCATGTTCAGTAAAAAGTATATTTTGGGATGTGTGGATTATATATATTTCATAATAAATTTCGATTGGCATATATATTGCTACTTTTTAATGTCTGTGTGAGTGTGTGTGTGTGTATATATATAGGCATATGTATATATACGTATCTATATATATATCTATATATCTATATATATCTATATCTATATCTATATCTATCTATCTATCTATCTATATATATATATATATATATATATATACACACTCTCCAGATTTTTGAAAATATGAAATTTATGTGTCTTATTATACACTCCCAAAATTTATTCATGTTCATGTATGTGGATTTATTATCAACTTTTCACAAGATTATTCTCAGAAATATTCATCCACCTGAAATACATATTTGTTTCCTAGTACTGAAAACTAACTTCAGTGAATGATGCATACAAATCCTAATATTTCTACAGTTACTGACCAAGTTTAACATCAATGCAAGTAGATTCCTATGGGACATGATATGTATTTTGACGTTCATTTGTATTCAACACTGGTACATTACTATTTCTTCAGTTTATGCACATCATGGGATATATATTTCATCCACAAGTTCGCTAATTTATATCAATTTGTTTCACTTTCAATTACTTCCTGCTTCAGAACACATGTATTCCTCCATGTTTCTTGACTAGTCTCTTCATGAGACTTCTTTACAAACACATTATGTTCGATTTCCATAATTACTTTTGAAGCAAAACTCACACACCCTTAATGACAAACCATAACCCTCATATTACCATTGGATGTATAACTGATAGGAATGAATGACTGTGTATCAATATGAGATTTCTTATATATTTTAAGATATCAATTTAATCCATTATTTAAAGTGGAATCAGTTATATTATTTATTCACAGTATCATCTATTCATGCATTATCTCTATATTCATAGACACAGGGTACACCTCTTTGTACCCGCAATACTAATTTATACATCTTTAAAATATTGCTCCCTGAAATGGTGGAAAAAATACTTATGTCACCTGATCTACGTATACATTTTATCACAGTACTATTTTGGATACAAAATGCAAAGATCACACATATGTTTGTATAAAAGCCTAAATTGAATGGGAGCATGGATTACTAAAAACATTGATGTCTAGGTTGCCTAATTCTCTCAAATGTCCATCCTATTGGTGACTACATATTTGTTTCTTCGAAGATTATATAGTCAACATCAACCCTGTTAAAATGTCTAATCCTATCACTCACTTTATACTTTGCCTGATTTCCTACTGTCTCTATTGATGTTTCCTTTCCTACATATTTTCCCCAGTTTACCTATGTGACTGACTCTTCACATGTGCTGACATTGACATTCATTCTATTACCGAAACCCTATTGATAAAGAACTTTTGGTCCATATCCTGTACTCACACTTCTTGCAAAACCTACCGACTATCTTCCTAATCCTATGGACTATCCCTGTTTGAGTGGATGTTCTTTTCTACAATCTATCATCCAAGGTACAAGGTCCTATGTCATTGATAATCAATTTATCTGAGACATCACTGCAGAACGTAATTCAAAGCTAAGTATCCAAATCAAAGGCCCAATGCCAATATGGACTTTAAATCTTACTACATTTCTGTTTTCATACATATTTTTCAACTCTATGTTCTTATATATATCACAGATTCCCAATACCATTATTCATCCAGCAAAATGATTCCTAACCCAAAACAAACATGCAATTAACCTTAACCATAAACTGTTCCCTCAATCTACATTTACAAAAGAGCAGGGACAGAGTTGGTCTTACAATACAGGAAAGTAGGGGATTGTCCACCTGCTGAGAACCTCAAAGGTCCATGCAGAATTGATCCCTGGAGAAGATGTAGGTAGGTATGAAGGTCCTGAGAGATCAAAAGTCATCTTCCATGCCAAACAACCTGGTCAGGATGAAGGCTTTTGTCTGAATCAGCCTCTCTCTTCTTAATCTAGAGAAGATGGACCAAATGAGGCCTGTGTGGAGAGCTGTTCCCAGGTGCCTATGGTTGATATACCATTCTAACTTGTGAAAGTGTCACAGAAATACGGTCAGCCTACATGTCATGGGACACTTGGATGCATGTGTTAGGACAAACTGGTTGCCAAGGCAGTAACCTCATTCAGTTCCTGAAAGAAGTTACCTCACCTCACTTTTTTGTTCATGGCACTTTCTGAACTTGGGATCCAGGAAGCCAGGCACCTAGAGCCTGTCTCAGTCCCAGACCTAGTGGTCTCACTTGTTTGATATAACAAGGACAGAGTCAGTCTTTCTTGGTATCTACTGATGTGAGAATGGACAAATGACAGGAAAGCTCTTAAGAGGGGCCTTTCCTGAGAAAGAAGGCAGTGGCTAACTGCTGGCTCCTGACAACTTCACAGAATTGGCCATGGACACCAGATGTGAGATAGGAGAGGCCATTTCGGGGGAACATAGTATGGCCTATCAGTCAGAGGACACTCCGGATAGTCACAAACCTACTTGGAGGAAGGAGGTGCTTATCTGGCTGGGGGTGTGGGTTTGTGGCTTTTTTCTCATGCTCTGAGAATATGTCTGAAAGGCGGTTTGTTTGGTTTGGAGTAAAGTGTTTCCAGAAAGTCGTATGAAAAGGCGAGTGTTTCTATGTCTGTGTATCTCACTGTGTCAGTGGTTGTAGACATTAGCAAAGAGAATGCATCAATGGATGAGTCTTGTCTAGTAGAAAGCTTCCCAGCATTCATCCTTCCCAATTTATGAATGGACTGCAGCTTGCCTTATGGATCGGCAACACCTGCTATCTTCCTAAGTTACTGTTTGCTTCCTGAATTCTGGCCACTCTCCAGAATAGGCTCATGGTTTTGTGTCCAAGATATGTACCACCTCCAAGCTCTGTGACACGGCCATGTATTGGTTAAATGAAGGGCATGGCGAGCATCTCAGAAAACTCAGATATCAGTGTGACCAGTAAAGACTCAGTGGAGAAACCATGCTTTGGGCCTTTTCCTTACCTAATGTTCTGTTGCCCTGAATGTCAGGAAAGTCTTTGCCTCAGGCCACCCTTTTTGAAGCCTGAAGAAAAGTTTTCAACTGCAAATGAAGGGGCATCAACTGTGGCTCTTTGCTTAATTGCTTTGGAAAGGGATATGTCTTAATCAGCCTCTTGGCCTTGTGTAATTCTGTGGCTTAGATTCTCTGCACCTGATGGATCTAAAGAGAGATCCCATGTATGCATCCAAAAGCAAAATGTCCAAAAGAGCAATCATTGTGGATGAAGTCTCTCTCCTTCCGTGGTAAGGTTCCTGACCTCCATTAAGTGAGAATAGGCCTCCTTTGGGTCAAATAAGTTCTTCAAAGCCCTGCAGATTCTAGCCCATAGGTGATTGGGTTTTCTCATGACTCCAATTCACATGAAGAATCTAAATCCCACCATCAGTAGGCCTCAAATTTAAGAAGCAGAGCAAAATAAACGGCAGGCCTATTTGATCACTCTTAGTTCACAGGAAGGGTGTCCAGGCCGCCCTGACTTTAGGCAAATGAGGGGCAAGGAAGCTTATTTTGGACACTGTCTTGGGCTGCACCCCTCACGGAAACCTCCAGCCAGAGGTTATGATGAGTGTCTGTATGGAAGAAAATGAGGGCCATGTGGGAGTGTTTTGGTTTTAATTGTAGTCATTTTTGTGGCGGTTAGTAGAGATTACATGGTCCACCTTGGCTTGAACTTTGGTGGGATTCTGCATAAAGACTGAGTTCTCATACTGAACTCAGAGAAGTATTGCCATGAATAGTGTTGGAATTTTAGGAGTCCACGCATGAGAGTCGCCCTTGGAAACTGAGATCTAGGCCCAGGGTAGTTATTCACAGAGCACTGGAAATCTCAGCCAGGATATCACATGATTTTGTTTGAAAAACTTGGCAACCATTGTTGAGAGTCAAAACACACATGGACCTCACATTGTAGACCTCAATGTTCCTGGATTCATGTGACCTTTTGGCCACTCTTTGGGAAGTCTTTCCTGTGAGAGATCTCCAGATATTTCATTGAAATGAGCTTCCTCACCATTTAAAAGTTCCAGAATGCCTCCAACTTCATCCTTGAAAAATGGCTAGGTCAATATATCATGAAATTTTTAAAATTCCCATGACAAGTTGGCACTGGAGATTCTTTGGATATCCTGTGGCCGATCATAAGAATAGCAGTCAGTGCCTTGATTGACTGGTTTTCATAAAAATTGTGCAGAACAGTAATGCCAGGAAGTTGGAGCCTGCTGAGGAGTGGGCCTAGAGCATTGGTGGGCAGGTGTGTGATAAAACATCTGCGGTGTGGTCATGTGGATCTGCCTTTGGCTTCCAAATGGCTTGTGACTGATGTGGTGCAGCCAGCAGTCCCTTCAATGTAAAGGCATCTTGTTATATGCAGAGGTTTTAGGGAAATATTTAGAATCAGGTTGCTATGGTCAAGGGGGCAACTATGTGGGATATAAGCCTGTTAGGTGCATTCTCCTGCAGACCCTGACCCACCACACGTGATAGAACCCCCTCACGCACAGAGTAACAGTTGAATTCTTTGTATTTCGTGAAGCAAATACCAAAATCCCAGTGCAGCAGCAAGAAACACCACGAAAAGTGGAGAATGACCAAATAGCTTCACAGGCCCATGTGGATACACTTAGCCCCTCGTGTCCACAGTTTACCTACAAAGAGAGTATTCAGCACTGCTGACTCATGTTCAGGGAAAATAAGAAACCATGTACTCCAGGTCACATAGATGAAGACGCTGATTTGATGGTCTCACTACAAACGAAGCTGAAGCTCCCGACAACAACATATATTTCAAGTGCCCACCCTCAGAGGCAGTTTCTCAAGAAGTCTTTATGCCAGCAGAGCTCCATGTTTTTGGAATGATTACACTGTCCCTTACTTTTGGAATCTCCTCTACCTCCTCCAAGGTTGTGAACTCCTGAGCATATTCCATTCCAGATATTTATTCACAGATTTTCTAACTCTTCTCTTCTAATTGTGTCTTACTCTGCGCGATTGTAATGTCAAGGCATTGTTCTGGATGAGAGTGGGAAGACTTTTGTGTACCACATATTTACATACACATTGGATTTATTTTCCAATTTTCCTTTCAAAATACTGAATACCTCACACTAACACTTACCCTACTAGACTCTGACAACTAATCCTAATAAGATGGAGAAAAATAAACCAAAATAAATAGAAATACAAGCAGTTCAGAGAAGGCATGGTGTATAGTGGAATTGCCTTTTGCATTATTTAGGGTAGGAGTTATAAATCTAGTCAATTATTTGTTAAAATATTTCTCCATGTGTTTTAAAGTTAACAAATATGTGAATTCCTGTTTCCCTGTCTCTGTAGTCTATTCAGCACGTGTATTTTTACATGAAATTATAGAATCTTACCTGATACCACACGTACATTTTTGTGAAGTGGCTGACTTGGCAGATACAAATTTTAAGAGATCACTCCTCCTAAACGCTTTAGAACTGAAAATTCAACCTATGCGTGAGCTTCCTAGTTGAACAACATTATACATAAATCCATGTTAAATAAAATAAATATTTTTGGATCTCTGGATGATATAAATTTCATGGTGAATTTCATATAGCATATATTATGCTATTTTTAATGTCTGTGTGTGTTTGTGTGTGTGTATATATATATATATATATATATATATATATATATATATATATATATATTCTCCAGATTTTTCAAAATATGAAATATGTGTCTTATTATACACTCCCTTAACTCATTCATATTCAAGTATGTGGATTTATAATCAAATTTTCTCAAGAGTTTTCTCAAAATATTCATTCTCCTGATATACATATTTGTTTCTTAGTACTGAAAACTAACTTTAGTGAATGGTGCATACAAATCCTAATATTTCTACAGTAACTGACCTAGTTTAACATCAACGCAAGTAGATTCCTATGGGACATGATGTGTATTTGGATGTTCATTTTATTCAAAACCGGTACATTACTATTTCTTCAATTTATTCACATCATGGGATATATATTTCATCCACAAGTTCGCAAGTTTATAGGCATTTGTTTCACTTTCAATCATTTTCTTCTTCAGATCACATGTATTCCTCCATGTTTCTTGACTGGTCTTTTTATGAGACTTCTTTCCAAACACATTAATTTAGATTTCTATGATCACTTTTGAAGCAATACTCACACACCTTTCATGATAATCATAACCCTAATATTACATATAGATGTATTACTGGTTGGAATGAATGATATTATATCAATACAAGATTTCTTATAATATTTCATATATTAATTCAATCCATTATTTAAAGTGGGAACAGTTAAATTATTTATTCAAAATGTGGTCTATTCATGCAGTATGTCTATATTCATGGACACAGGGTACACCTCTTTTACCTCCAATAGTAATTTATAGGTCTTGAAAACATTACTTCCAGAAATGCTTGAAGAAATGCTCATGTCATCTGATCCACATATACATTCTATGACAGTAATATTCTGGACAAAAAATGCAAAGGTCACACTTATGATTGTACCAAAGCCTAAAATGAAAGTGAACATGGATTACTAAAAGCATCCATGTCCAGGTTTCCTAATGCTCTCAAATGTCAATCCTAATGGTCACTGCATATTTGTTTCTTCTTAAGATTATATATTCAAACTCAACAGTGTTCAAAATGTCTAATCCTATCACTCACTTTATACTTTGCCTGATTTTCTAAAGTCTCTATTATTATCTGCTTTTCTACATATTTTTCAAAGTTCATCATTGTGACTGAATTTTCATATGTGCTGACATTTACATTCACTCTCTAACTGAAACCCTATTGCTAAAGAAATTTCCGTCCAAATCCTGTACTCACTCTTCTTCCTAAACCTACCGACTATCTACCTAATCGTACCGACTATCCCTTTTTGACTGGATGTTCTCTTCCTCATTCAATCATCCAATGTACAAGGTCCTATGCCATTTTAAATGGATTTATCTTAGACATCTGTGCAGAACCTAATTCAACACTACGTATCCCAATCAAGGGCCTAATGCCCTTCTGGGCTTCAAATCCTAGATTTCTGTTTTCATACATATATTTTACCAATATAATTTAATAAATATCGCATGTTCCCAATACCATTATTCATCGTGCAGAATGATTCCTAACCGAAATCGAACCTGTTATTACCCTAACCATCATCGCCTGGAGGTCATTCCTCAAAAAAAGGAAAAACCAACAAATAAATGAGCTCACACTTCATCTCAAAGCCCTAGAAAAGGATGAACAAAACAACAGCAAATGCAGCAGAAGGCAAGAAATAATTAAAATCAGAGCGGAAATCAACAAAATTGAAACAAAAGAAACTATTGAAAAAATCAACAAAACTAAAAGTTGGTTCTTCGAAAAAATAAACAAGATTGACAGACCCTTAGCCATACTAACGAAGAGGATAGAGAACTCAAATTACTAACATACAGGATGAAAAAGGCAATATCACAACAGATGCTACAGAAATTCAGAAGACAATTAGAAATTATTTTGAAAACCTATATTCCAATAAAATAGAAGATAGTGAAGACATCGATAAATTTCTTAAGACATATGATTTGCCCAGACTGAGTCAGGAGGATACACACAATTTGAACAGACCAATACCAATGGATGAAATTGAAGAAGCAATCAAGAGACTACCCACCAAGAAAAGCCCGGGACCGGATGGGTATACAGCGGAGTTTTACAAAACTTTTAAAGAAGAATTAATACCAATACTTTTCAAGTTATTTCAGAAAATAGAAAAAGAGGGAGCTCTTCCAAATTCATTCTATGAGGCCAACATCACGTTGATTCCGAAACCAGACAAAGACACATCAAAGAAAGAAAACTTCAGAACAATAACCCTGATGAACCTAGATGCAAAAATCCTCAATAAAATTCTGGTGAATCGGATACAAAGGCACATCAAAAAAATTGTGCTCCATGATCAAGTAGGATTCATCCCTGGGATGCAAGGATGGTTCAATATACGGAAATCAATAAATGTTATTCACCACATCAATAGACTTAAAGAACCATATGATCATCTCGATAGATGCAGAAAAAGCATTCGACAAGTACAGCATCCCTTGATGTTCGAAACATTAGAAAAACTAGGGATAACAGGAAATTACCTTGACATTGTAAAAGCTATCGATGCTAAGCCTCAGGCTAGCATCATTCTGAATGGTGAAAAATTGAAGGCATTCCCTCTAAAATCTGGAACAAGACAGGGATGCCCTCTATCACCACTTCTATTCAATATAGTTCTCGAAACACTGGCCAGAGCAATTAGACAGACGAAAGAAATTAAAGGCATAAAAATTGGAAAAGAAGAACTTAAATTATCATTATTTGCGGATGACATGATTTTATACATAGAAGACCAAAAAGGGTCTACAAAAAAACTACTAGAACTAATAAATGAATTCAGCAAAGTAGCAGGATATAAAATCAACACGCATAAATCAAAGGCATTCTTGTATATCAGCAACAAAACTTCTGAAATGGAAATGAGGAAAACCACTCCATTAACAATATCCTCAAAAAAAATAAAATAGTTGGGAATCAACCTAACAAAAGAAGTGAAAGATTTATACAATGAAAACTACAGAACCCTAAAGAGAGAAGTAGAAGAAGATCTTAGAAGATGGAAAAATATACCCTGTTCATGGATAGGCAGAACTAACATCATCAAAATGGCGATATTACCAAAAGTTCTATATAGGTTTAATGCAATGCCAATCAAAATCCCAAAGGCATTGCTTGTAGAAATAGATAAAGCAATCATGGAATTCATATGGAAAAATAAAAGACCCAGAATAGCAAAAGCAATTCTAAGCAGAAAGTGCGAATCAGGCGGTATAGCGATACCGGATTTCAAACTATATTACAGAGCAATAGTAACAAAGACAGCATGGTACTGGTACCAAAACAGTCGGGTGGACCAATGGTACAGAATAGAGGACACAGAGACCAATCCACAAAGTTACAACTATCTTATATTTGATAAAGGGGCTAAAAGCATGCAATGGAGGAAGGATAGCATCTTCAACAAATGGTGTTGGGAAAACTGGAAATCCATATGCAACAAAATGAAACTGAACCCCCTCCTCTCACCATGCACAAAAGTTAACTCAAAATGGATCAAAGACCTTGATATCAAATCAGAGACTCTGCGTCTGATAGAAGAAAAAGTTGGCTACGATCTACATATAGTGGGGTCGGGCTCCAAATTCCTTAATAGGACACCCATAGCACAGGAGTTAATAGCAAGAATCAACAAATGGGACTTACTTAAACTAATAAGTTTTTTCACAGCAAAAGAAACAATAAGAGAAGTAAATAGGGAGCCTACATCATGGGAACAAATATTTACTCCTCACACGTCAGATAGAGCCCTAATATCCAGAATATACAAAGAACTTAAAAAATTAGACAATAAGATAACAAATAACCCAATCAACAAATGGGCCAAGGACCTGAACAGAAACTTCTCCGAGGAGGACATACAATCAATCAACAAGTACATGAAAAAATGCTCATCATCTCTAGCAGTCAGAGAAATGCAAATCAAAACCACCCTAAGATACCATCTCACTCCAGTAAGATTGGCAGCCATTATGAAGTCAAACAACAACAAGTGCTGGCGAGGATGTGGGGAAAAGGGTTCTCTTGTACATTGCTGGTGGGGCTGCAAATTGGTGCGGCCAATTTGGAAAGCAGTATGGAGATTCCTGGGAAAGCTGGGAATGGAACCACCATTTGACCCAGCTATTGCCCTTCTCGGACTATTCCCTGAAGACCTTAAAAGAGCGTATTACAGGGGTACTGCCACATCGATGTTCATAGCAGCACAATTTACAATAGCTAGATTGTGGAACCAACCCAGATGCCCTTCAGTGGATGAATGGATTAAAAAAATGTGGCATCTATACACCATGGAGTATTACGCAGCACTAAAAAATGACAAAATCTTGGAATTTGCAGGGAAATGGATGGCACTAGAGCAGATTATGCTTAGTGAAGCTAGCCAATCCCTAAAAAACAAATACCAAATGTCATCTTTGATATAATGAGAGCAACTAAGAATAAAGCAGGGAGGAAGAGCAGGAAGAAACGATTAACATTAAACAGAGACATGAGGTGGGAGGGAAAGGGAGAGAAAAGGGGAATTGCATGGAAACGGAGGGAGACCCTCATTGTTATACTAAATTACATATAAGAGGTTGTAAGTGGAATGGGAAAATAAACAAGGTGAGAAATGAATTACAGTAGAAGGGGCAGAGAGAGAAGATGGGAGGGGAGGGGAGGGGGGATAGTAGAGGATAGGAAAGGTAGCAGAATTCAACAGTTACTATTATGGTATTATGTAAAAATGTGGATGTGTAACCCATGTGATTCTGCAATCTGTACTTGGGGCAAAAAAGGGAGTTCAAAACTCACTTGAAGCTAATGTATGCTAATGTATGAAATATGATATGTCAAGAGCTTTGTAGGGTTTTGAACAACCAATAAAAAAAAAAAAAAAGAAATTTCCGTCCAAATCCTGTACTCACTCTTCTTCCTAAACCTACCGACTATCTACCTAATCATACCAACTATCCCTTTTTGACTGGATGTTCTCTTCCTCATTCAATCATCCAATGTACAAGGTCCTATGCCATTGTAAATGGATTTATCTGAGACAACTGTGCAGAACCTAATTCAACACTATGTATCCCAATCAAGGGCCCAATGCCCTTCTGGGCTTCAAATCCTAGATTTCTGTTTTCATACATATATTTTACCAATATAATTTAATAAATATCGCAGGTTCCCAATACCATTATTATTCATCGCGCAGAATGATTCCTAACCCAAATCGAACCTGTTATTAAACTAACCATACACTGTTCCCTCAATCTAACTTTACAGAAAAGCAGGGACAGAGTTGGTCTTACAATACAGGAGTGTAGGGAAACTTCCACCTGCTGAGAACCTCGAAGGTCCATGCAGAAATGATCCATGGAGAAGATGTAGGCAGCTATGAAGGACCTGAGAAAGGAAAAGTCAACTTCTATGGTAAACAACCTGGTCAGGATGAAGGGATGTGTCTGAATCAGCCTCTTTCATCTTAATGTAGAGAAGATGGACCAAACCAGGCCTGTGTGGAGAGCTGTTCCCGGGTGCCTATGGTTGATATACCATTCTAACTTGTGAAAATGTCAGAGCGAGTAGGTGCATCCTCCATCTCATGGGACCCTTAGAAGCAACTTTTAGGAAAAAGTTGTTGCCAAGGCAGTGACCTCATTTAGTTCCTGAAGGAAGTGACCTCACCTCACTTCCTTGGTGATGGAACTCTCTGAACTTGGGATACAGGAAGTCAGGCACCCAGAGCCAGTCCCAGTTCATGTCCCAGTGGTCAAACTTGTTTGGATTTTCCAAGGACAGAGACAGTCTTTCTTGGTACCTACTGATGTGAGGATGGCCTAATGCCAGGAAGGTCTGAGGAGGGGCCTTTCCTGAGAAAGAAGGTAGTGGCTCACCACTGGCTCCTAACAGCTTCACAGAGTTGGACACGGAGACCAGATCTGAGAGAGAACAGCCCATTATGGGGGAATATATTATGGCCCACCAGTCAAAGGACACTCCATATTTTCACAGACCTACTTGGGGGTCTGTGTGGGTGTGGGTGTGGGTGTGGGTTTGTGGTTTTGTCTCATGTTCTGAGAATAGGTAGGAAAGTCGTTTTGTTTGGTTTGGTGTGAATTGTTTCTAGTAAGTCTTTTGACAAGGCGAGTGTTTCTATGTCTGTGTATCCCACTGTATCCGTGGTTGTAGACATTAGAAAAGAGAGCGCATCAATACATATGTCCTATCTAGTAGAAATCTTACCAGCGTTCATCCTGTCCTATTTATGAATGGTCTACGGCTTGCCATATGGATCGGCCACTCCTAATATCTTCCTAAGATCCTATTTTCTTTCTGAATTTTGGCCAAACTCCAGAATAGGCTCATGGTTTTGTGTCCAAGATATGTACCACCTTTAAGCTCTGTGACATGGCCATGTACTGGATAGCTGAAGGCAATGGTGAGCATCTCAGAAAACTCAGATATCAGTGTGATCAGGAAAGTCTCAGTGGAGAAACCCTGCTTTGGGCCTTTTGCTTACCTATTGTACTATTGCCCTTAATGTCAGGAAAGTCTTTGCCTCAGGCCACCCCTTTGTGAAGACTGAAGAGTTTTCAAATGGAAATGAATGGGCATCACCTTTGGCTCTTTGCTTAATTGCTTTGGAAAGGGATGTGTCTGAATCAGCTTCATGGCCCTGTGTGAGGTTGTGGCTTAGATTCTCAGCACCTAATGGATCTAAAAAAATCCCATGTGTGCATCCAAAACCAAAATACCCATAAGAGCAGTCATTGTGGATGAAGTCTCTCACCTTCCTCTGTAAGGTTCCTGACCTCCATCTTTGAGAATAGGGATCCTTTGGGTCAAATGAGTTCTTCAAATCACTACAGAGGCTAGGCCATAGGTGCTTGGGTTTTCTCATGACCCCAATTAACATAAGGAATCTAAACCCCACAGTAATTAGGCCACAAAATGAAGAATCAGAGCAGTATTAAGGGCAGGCCTCTTTCATCACTTCTGGTTCACAGGAAGGGTCTCCCTGCCACACTGACTTTAAGCAAATGGGGGAAAGGGACCTTATTTTGGATACTGTCTTTGGCTTTGGCCCTCATGGAAACCTACAGCCTGAGGTTATGATTAGTGTCTATATGGAAGAAAATGAGGGCCATGTGGGAGTGTTTTGGTTTTAATTGTGGTCATTTTTGTGGCCGTTGGAAGAGATGACTGGGTCCACCTGGGCTTGAACACTGGTGTGATTCCCCTTAGAAACTGAGTTATGTAACTCACCTCAAAGAAGTATTGCCATGTATTGTGTTGGGATTTTAGGAGGCCATGCATGAGAGTCGCCCTTGGAAACTGAGATCAAGGCCCAGGGTGGCTTTCCACAGAGCACTGGGAATCTCAGGAAGGATATCACATGATTTTATTTTTAAAGAATTGGCAGAAATAGTTGCAAGTCAAAGCACAAAAGGATCACACATTGTAGACCTCAAATGCCTGGCTTAATGTGACCTTTTAGCCTGTCGTTGGGAATCATTGCGTGTTAGAATTCTCCAGAGATTTCATTGAAATAAGCTTCCTCTCCATTTCATGGTTCCTGAATGAATTAAACCAAACAGTGCCTCAAACTTCATCCTTGAAAAAAGGCTAGATAAATACCATTAAATTTTTGAAATTCCCATGAACAGGTGTCAGTGGAGAACCTTTGGATGTCTTATAGATGATCATGAGTGTACCAGACAATGCCTTGATTGACTGGGTTTCATGAAAATCATGTAGAACAGAGATGCCAGTAATTTGGAGCCCGATGAGTAGTCGGCCTAGAGCAGTGGAGTGTAGGTGTTTGTTAAAACATCTGTGATGGGGTCATGTGGATCTGCCATTGGCTTCCAAATGGTTTGTGACTGACATGGTGCAGCCCCCATACCCTTGTATGTAAAGGCATCTTGTTATACGGAGAGGTTTCAGGGCAATGTTTAGAATCAGATTGCTATTGTCAAGGGGGCAAGCTATGTGGGATAGAAGCCTGGTTGGTGCACTCTCCTGCAGACCCTTAACCAACACACGTGACAGAACTCCCTCCAGCACTCTGTCCTAGTTGACCTCTTCGTATTTCGTGAAGCAAATACTAAACTCCCAATGCAGCTGCAAGAAACACCATGAAAAGTAGAGGAAGACCAAATGGCTTCAAAGTCCACACTGGGAGACACTTTGCCCCCAAATGGCAACAAATTACCTACAAAGAGAGAATTCAGCCCTGCTGCCTCATGTTTATTGGAAAATAAGAAACCATGTGCTCCAGGTCACACAGATGCAGACCCATATTCGATGGTCTCACTACAAAGGAAGTTAAAACTCCTGACAACAACATATATTTCAAGTGCCCAACCTCAGAGGCAGTTTCTCAAGAAGTCTTTAGGCCAACAGAGCTCCATGTTTGTGGAGTTTTTACCATGTACCTTACTTTTCGAAACACCTCTACCACCTCCAAGGTTGTTAACTACTGAGAATTTTCCATTCCAGATGTGTATTCACAGATTTTCTTACTCTTCTTCTCTTATTGTGTCTTACTTGGGGTGAAGGTAATGTCAAGGCATTGTTCTGAATGAGAGTGGGAAGACTTTTGGGTAGCACATATTTGCATAAACATTGGATTCATTTTCCAATTTTCTATTCGAAATACTGAATCCCTGACTGTCAGAGGTAGAAGGAATTCTATTCTCCTTCAAAGAATAGCCTGACACTTACAAGAAACAGCCACCAGGAGACATCCTGTCTGAGAGACATCCTGTAGCCATCTGTCTCCCTGAGACATCCTGCGGCCATCTGTCTTTCTGAAACTTCCTGAGGTTATCTCACCTTGTGAAGACATCTAGGAATTGCCGATAAGAGAGATTTCCCACATCCAGCATACAAATACCCCTGTGTGAACAATAAAAGTTTGCAGCTTGATCAGAACTCCTGTCTTGCTGTCATCTCTCGTGTCTCTTGTCCCTTCATTCCTCCCTATCTAGGTTCGCTGCCCACGTTGATGTGTCCTGCCGGCTGGGACATCTGGCGCCCACCGACTGGGGCTTGAGCTTTTGATTGAGGGGGACCCAGTCCTCCTGGAAGATTTGGTCAAGCGGAGCTTGCAATAACTGCAGAAGACACCACCGAGAGACAGATCCAGGAGGAGCGTGGGGATGATGCACGGTGATTGACCCACTATGGGACAAGCAGTTTCGTCACATGATTTGTTTTTGTCAGGCTACAAGGAGTCCTTGCAGACATGGGGGCGCGTGTTTAGAAAAAAGACTTAATTTTTTTTTTCATACATAAGAGAGCAGTGTCCATGGTTTCCTCTTGAAAGGACCATTGATGGTAAAAGATGGCTTGGAGTAGGAGACTGTTTAAAAGATTATTATGAATCCTTTGGCCCAGAAAAAGTGCCTGTTCCCACGTTTTCTTACTGGAACTTAATTAATGAAATTCTTAAAAGTTCACCCTTTGACAATGGTACCTTAAAACTTGTCGAGGTTGGGGAAGAGGCTATGCAAATACTTCTCGTATCCCCTCGGCATGCCCATCAGTTAGTATAGACATAGACCCTTCTCAGGCTCCCCAGGACCATGGGAACCTTCCTGGTCCCCCTCAAAATACCACCCTAATAATTAAGGCTCCAATGGTTACCAACTGCCTTTATCCAGTTTTAAATTCCGGAGACTCATTGACCCCTGTAGAGGAGGCTACCTTGGAGAAGGAAGCAGCTCGCTACCATTCAGAAGACCCTGAACCTCTCAAGACCCTGCCACAGCCTATAGGACTTACACATCCAACCCCTCCTATATCCCTCCTGCCTTTTGTGCTCTGGTCCTTCAGGGTACAAATGCCCCCCCCAGATATTTTTTCCCCACTTCCCTTGCCTAAACTGGCTCCTTTGTGAGCATCCTTCCAACATAGACAGGAACAGATCCAACCTTTAAAAGAATTAAGATCCCTTCACTCTGAGCTCTGTTCATTAGCCTTAGGTATGGAGTCAAAGTAACTGGCCTACAGTGGTCTAATACAAAGGTGAAGCCACTCCATCAACCTGTGCTCACCTTCCCAGTCACCACCAGTCAGATAGATAAGCCTGCCCAGGCTGAGGTCAAAGACTTAGACGAGGATCAAGAGGAGGAAGCGGAGAAATGGAATAAGGAGATCAGGACTCAGAGGATTAGGAGTTCAGCCCTAGGCAGGCAGGAACCCAGAGTCTACAAAAAATTAAGCCTGCATTTTCCTGAAAAACTTAAAAAGGCTTGTGCTCACTATGGCCCCTTTGCACCCTACATGTTGGCTTTATTAGAAAGCCACAGCACACAATGACTTACTCCCAATGATTGGAAATTTTTAGAACAAGCTACCCTCAGTGCCAGAGACTTTCTATTATGGAATGCAGATTTCAAAGAGCACTGTCGGGAAACTGCTCAAAAAATTTTAACTAAGGCCTCCTCTAAGTCCGGGACTTATGTTAAGCTAGTGGGCAATGAGCCTTTTGACACTAAAACTAAACAGGCACATTTCCCTGCTGGACTTTTGATGCAGATTCAGATGGCTGGCTTACATGCTTGGAGACACCTCCCTCAAAAGCCTCGGCTACCACTTCCCTGGCAAAAATTCGACAAGGGCCCGACGAGCCTTATAGCGACTTTGTTCCCAGGCTTAACCTAGCTGTGGAATGCTTGCTTGGACCAAGTGAAAACAAAAGCTCTTTTGTAAAACATCTTGCCTTTGAAAACGCCAACCCGGCATGTCAGGATGTTCTTCAACCACATAAGGATAAAGGGAAACTTTCTGACTTTATTAGACTCTACGCAGGGGTAGGTGCAGCTCATGCCATGGGTCTTGCCCTAGGTGCCACCTTTACCAAGACCTTTCACAATCCTGGCTCACGTACTTGCTTTACTTGTAAACAACCTGGCCATTTTGCACGCAAGTGTCCGACAGGCAAAGAAAGCCTAGGAATAGCATCTCCTTCAACTGGGGCTATACCGCCCCAAGCTACCCTTTGCCCTAGATGTGGTAAAGGTCATCACTGGGCCAGTGAGTGTAGATCTAAGACAAATGCCCTCAGACAGCCTATTTTTTCCTGCTTCTTGGGAAACTCCCTGCGGGGCCAGCCCCGGGCCACGACATCCCCCAGGACAAAACCAGGGGCAATAAGATTTTTTCCCTTCCAAACTCCCAACCTACCTCAAAATTCTTCTCCACAATTGCTTCCCTCCAACTAGCCACTCCAGGCAGCGCAGGATTGGACATCTGTGCCACCACTGAAACTATATTAGACTCAATGCAAGGGCCCCAGATAATACCCACTGGAATTATGCGTCCCCCTCCATCTCATATCTGTGCCCTTATTTTTGGAAGAGCCTCTACTAACTTACATGGTGTTCAGGTCTTCCATGGCATTAATAATAATGACTTCACTGGAGAAAAAAAATACTGGCCACAGCTATTAATGGAGTTTTGGCCATCCCAGCAGGAACAAGTCTTGCACAATAAATACTCCTTCCCTTGAATCCAGGAGGCACTTAACCACCCAAACCTACCGCGGGGGACTGCCTCCTTGGGCTGCTCTGATGTAAATTGGGTTCAACCCGTTTCTCAAAATAGACCCACCATTTCCTTACTTATTGAAGGAAAGGAATTCCAAGGAATTCTAGATACTGGAGCTGATGCCACAATTATTTCTCAAAAATATTGGTCATCAGCTTGGGCCCTCACCCCATCCTTGACTGACCTTAAAGGGATAGGACAGTCAAAAAATCCTCTGGTCAGCTCTATGGCTCTTAGCTGGACTGATAAAGAGGGTAATAAGGGAATTGTCACTCCTTTCATTGTTCCTGACCTCCCTGTTAACCTATGGGCCCGAGATATTTTGAGTCAAATGGAAGTTATTCATGCCAGTCCCAATTCCATGGTGACTCATCAAATGCTTCGTATTTATTTTGTCCCTGGTATAGGCCTTGGGAGACTGAGACAAGGACTGGTTGAGCCAATAAAACACATACAAAAAAGAAATACATATGGACTTGGGTATTCGGATTTTTAGTGTCAGTCTCTGACTCTCCTGTACCCCATGGAGATAAAATTATTTGGGAGACTCAGACTCTTGTGTGGTTGGATCAATGGTCCCTTACCCAAGAAAATTTGGAGGCTGCCTCCATGTTAGTGCAGGAACAGCTGGCAGCCGGCCATGTAGAGCCCTCAACCTCACCATCGAATACTCCAATTTTTTTTATCAAGTAAAAATCAGGCAAGTGGTGCCTTTTACAATATTTGTGTGCCATTAATAAACCTATGTGCCGAATAAGAGCACTACAGCCAGGCATTCCCACACCAGTGGCTATTCCCAAAAACTATTGTAAAATGATTATTGACTTAAAAGATTGTTTTTTTTTTTTTTACCATTCCTTTACATCCTGAGGATAGACACTATTTTGCCTTTAGTCTCCCTCACCTTAATTTTCAGGGCTCTATGCAGAGATTTCAATGGAAGGTTCTTCCCCAAGGTATGGCCAACAGCCCTTGTCTTTGCCAAAAATATGTTGCTCAAGCAGTAGACCCTGTGAGAGAGCTATGGCCACAAATTTATATTTTACATTATATGGATGATTTGTAATTGCTGCACCTAATAACCATGACCTTAATAATTGTTACTTGGACCTTTACAAAATCCTCACTACCTTGGGACTACAGATAGCTCCTAATAAGGTTAAAACACAGGACTGTTATACCTATTTGGTCCGTAAACTTCAAGATAATCAGATCCAAATTCCTAAGATACAACTATGGGTGGACCATCTTCACACCCTTAATGATTTTTAAAAATTACTGGGGAATATTCAATGGCTAAAAACATATTTAAAATTACCCACTTGTATACTTTTGTCCCTTAATGATATTTTGAGAGGTGATTCCCACCCCTCCTCCCCTCAAAAGCTTACTCCCGAGGCATGACAGGCATTAAACCAAGTCACAGAAGCCATTGCCAAACAGTTTTTTACAGAACATTCTTATAACCTTCCTCTGGTTCTGGTTATTTTACACACTCCTCATACACCCACAGGAATATTTCGGCAGCGAAATACACATTTTAGAAATAAAGGCTGCCTTTGCTTTGGGTCCATTTACCCACCACATTCTCCAAGGTTATTACTGTTTTTCTTGCTCAGGTAGCTTCTATTATTTTTAAATGTCGTTTGCTATCTCGACAACATTTTGGCAAAGACCATGATAATATTTTAATTTCATATACTAAAGACCAAACCCAATTTTTACTACAGACAGAGAATGAATGGCGTATTGCCTTATTAGGCTTTTTGGGAACAATTGATAACCACCTCCCCAATGACCCCCTTTTATATTTTGTCCAGTTACATCCATTTATTTTTGCCAAAATTACTCAAAAGGCTCCCATTCCTCAAGTCCTTACTGTCTTTACAGACGGTTCCAGTAATGGCCGAGCAGTCTTTGTTGTCAATAACCAACCTAACACCTTTGATACTGTCTATCATTCAGCACAGTTTGTGGAATTGTTTGCCATAACACAAGTTTTTAAAACATTTCTTGATAATCCTGTTAATATTTATACATACAGTGCCTACATTGCTCATTCTGTGCCCCTGCTTCTGATTTCACCCACCATTAAGGCTTCTTCCAATGTGGCCTATCGGTTTCACCAGCTTCAGAAGCTAATTCAGGCCAGACAACACCCATTTTTCTTAGGACACATCAGGGCACACTCTGATCTTCCCAGCCCTCTAACACAAGGTAATGCCAAAGCTGATGCAGCAACTCGTTTCATCTTTTCAATTTTTGTTGGCTCCATTCAAAAGGCCACGGATTTACACAATCTTCACCATCTAAATTCCCAGAACCTTCGATAACTATGTAAAATTACCAAGCAACAGGCAGGAGAAATAGTAAAAGCATGCCCTGGTTGCCCTGTCTCCCTCCCCATTCAACACTTGGGAGTTAACCCCCGAAGATTACTGTCCAATCAGTTTTGGCAAATGGATGTTACTCATTTTTCTGAATTTGGAAAAACCAAATATATACACGTTTCTGTAGATACCTTCAGCGGCCTTATTTTTGCATCACCACATTCTGGAGAGGCTATCAAAGATGTCCTTTCTCATCTTGTTTCAGTGTTTTCCGTAATGGGTAAACCAATACATATTAAAAAAAAGATAATTGTCCTGCATATACCAGTGCCAAGTTTAAACAGTTTTGTGCTTCCTCGCAAATTTGTCATACTACTGGAATTCCATACAAGCCTCAGGCATTGTGGAACGTGCCCACCTTACCTAAAGACTTGGCTAACCCGCTTTAATGCTTCTGCACTTGTATTTACCACTCACAGGCATCGCCTTAATCATGCATTATTTGCCCTTATTTTTCTTTCCCTAGACAATGAAGGCCATTCGGCTGCAGACTGACACTGGCAATCCTCGTCCAATTCTGTTCGCCCACCTGTTATGTGGCACAATCCCCTTACAAATAAATGGAAAGGCCCAGGTCCTGTCCTCATCTGTGGACGAGGCTCAGCTTGTGTTTTGGACCAAGAGCAAGCAGCCCCAAGATGGTTACCAGAACGCCTGGTTAAACAGGTTAATGGCTTACCTCAACACGGGGATGGAGGCCCTCACCCTGAGGACAAATTTTCCTCTTATTCAGATGCAGCCAACAATCTGTGTGAGGATCCTACTTAAGGCACTTCTGCTGAACAGGATTGTACACGGAGGCTTTGGCCCTCCACCTTCCAACATCATGGAGTACCTTTTTGGCTCTCCATGTGAACGCAAGGGAGGATCTTGGTCTCAGGCTCCCACTAGTTTGACCCAGACTGCTGACTGCGTGACTAAGGTGGCTTACCTCCGGGCCGAGGTTGACCATAAACTCAGAGGTGTTCATCAGCCTAAATTGGTATGTGTTAACAAGCCAAAGATTATTCCCCCTAGTACAAGTAATGCTCTCTAAAATTGTTCTGCAACTTGAACGCATACCCAAGCGATGCATGCCACTTGTTATGCGTCGGCCTCAATTTGTGTCAACAAGAAGGGAGAACAATTTTTTGAAGCCTCCCTAACTAAAACTCATGCAGCAGGAGGGACCACTATTCATTATACCCCCGTTCTTTTTGACCGGGGAGGAGAAGGCAAATACACCAAGCTACAGTCAGCTGGGTGCCAAGGCCCTGTTGGTAAACCCCCCTTCTGCCCCATTAAGGCACCTACAGGGGTCGCTGATGGTGGAGGATTCCCTTATGCTGTCAAGCATCCTCAGATAATCAAACTTTTGAAACCCCAAATCCCTGAGCTCACATATCATCTCTTAATATAGCCAAAATGCCAGCTCCCCGGTTTAGATAACAATATATTAGATATTTTGGAAACTACCTTCTCCTTGCTTAATAATTCCAACCCCACCTTTGCTGGTGATTGCTGGCTCTCCATGACAACAGGGGCAATCATGCCTATTGCAGTTCCTATTAATTCTATCATAGACGATGATAATACATGCCAACCCAGATTTCCTTTTAAAGTACAGTCTATAGGCACTTTTACAATATGTCTTTTAGGCGCGATGCAAAATAATACCTATGATATTGATGTTGGAGTTCCTTCCTTTGGAAATTGCTCAACAGTACAAAACTATTCCTCACCCACCCCATCTCTTTGTCCCTCCAATGGCACAGTTTTTATGTGTGGAGGAAACTCGGCCTTCCTGAGGCTTCCATCGAATTGGACCGTTGGCTGTGTTCTTGCCTTATTACTCCCTGATATAACTATTGTCCCAGGAGACAAAACTCTATGCATTCCTAGTTTATACACCTTAGTCAAAAGACACAGGCGGGCAATACAGGCCTTACCACTCTTTGCCAGCCTTGGAATAACAGCTGCTGTGAACACAGGTACAGCTGGCTTAGGCATGGCTATACACTCTTAGCGTCGCCTGTCTCAACAACTTATAAATGATGTAAAAACTCTATCAGGAACCATTAAAGATTTGCAGGACCTAGTAGACTCCCTGGCAGAAGTGTTCCTTCAAAACAGAGAAGGCTTAGATTTACTGACAGCTAACCAGGGAGGTATTTGCTTGGCCTTAGGGGCACGATGCTGCTTTAATGCCAATAAATCAGTCATAGTACGCACTAAAATTAAGCAGCTTCAAGAATATCTAGAACAGAGACGAAGGGAACTTTTTGAAAATCCCCTCTGGACTGGGTTTAATGGATTTCTACCCTACCTTCTTCCCCTATTAGGCCCTTTGTTGGGTTTACTTTTAATGGTGTCCATAGGACCCTGCATTATAAACAGGCTTGTACAATTTATTATAGAACAGATTAATATTTTGGCCTCTAAGCCCATACAGGTCCACTATCATCACCTGGAGATGGAAGACCATGCTGCCAACATTTAAAAGGATGTTCTACCCTTCTCACAGGCTTATTTCTTAAGTTTACATCCCCACAGATCTCTCTTTCTTACATTAAACTCTAAGTAACAGCTCTGACCAACCATCTTCTGCCATTGCCATAAGGGTTCGTCCTCCATGGGCCCCTTCACTTGGGGGGGATGCACCCATGGAGTGAGGACGTTAGGCCATAATAACGGAGGATGCAGGATGGACTGCAGGAGGATGGATCCACGGATACCAAAACAGAAGACCTCTTAGTGACACGCTCTGGTGCATGGCGGTCGGCATGCTTCCCTTTTAAAGCCGTCTCCTCCAAAAATATGCCAAGGCCACCACGAAATCTTGTAAACATGCTCTCTCGAATCAGGAGATATTCAAAGGCCTGCTAGAGAAACAGAGCCTCTATCACCCCCTAAAACATTGGCCGGTAAGGTATGGTCAAATATTTTATATAAGAAAGGGGGAGAGGTCAGGGGCTAGAAGGAAGTTCTCCTTCAAAGTATAGCCTGACACTGAAAAGAAACAGCCCCCTGGGAGATATCCTGCCTGGGAGACATCCCGCAGCCATCTATCTCCCTGAGACATCCTGCAGCCATCTGTCTTCCGGCAACATCCTGAGGTTATCTCACTTTCTGAAGACATCCAGCAACTGCCAATAAGAGAGCTTTCCCATCCACAGCATATAAATTTCCATGTGAGAACAATAAAAGTTTGCAGCATGATCAGAACTCCAGTCTTGCTGTAATCTCTCGTGTCTCTTGTCCCTTCATTCCTCCCCAACTAAGTTTCTTGCCCACGTTGATGTGTCCCGCCGGCCGGGACAACTGACACTAACCCATACCCTACTACACTCTGACAACTAATCCTAATATGATGGAGAAAAATAACCCAAACAGAATAGAAATACAAGCAGTTCAGAGGAGGCATGGTGTATATTTGGACTTGCCTTTTGCATGATATAGTGTAGGTGTTATAAATCTAGTTAACAACACCTACTATCTTCCTAAGCTCCTGTTTTCTTCCTGAATTCTGGCCACTCTCCAGAATAGGCTCATGGTTTTGTGTCCACGATATGTACGACCTCCAAGCTCTGTGACATGGCCATGTACTGGATAGCTGAAGGGAATGCGAGCATCTCAGAAAACTCAGATATCAGTGTGACCAGGAAAGTCTCAGTGGAGAAACCCTGCTTTGGGCCTTTTGCTAACCTATTTGCCTGTTGCCATGAATGTCAGGAAGGTCTTTGCCTCAGGCCAGCCCTTTGTGAATCCTGAAGAAAACTGTTTTCAAATGGTAATAAATGGGCATCACCTGTGGCTCTTTGCTTAAATGCTTTGGAAAGGGATGTGTCTGAATCTTCCTCTTTGCCCTGTGTGAGGTAGTGGCTTAGATTCTCAGCACCAGTTGGATCTAAAGAAAAATCCAATGTGTGCATCCAAAACCAAAATGCAAAAAAGTTCAGTCATGGTGTATGAAGTTTCTCACCTTCCTCTTTTAGGTTCCTGACCTCCATCAAGTGAGAATAGGGATCCTTTGGGACAAATGAGTTCTTTCATGCCCTGTAGAGATGATTGGGTTTTCTCATGACTCCAAATCACATGAAGAAACTATACCTGACAGTCAGTAGGCCTCAAATTGGAGAAGCAGAGCAGTATTAATGGCAGACCTATGTGATCAATCCTGGTTCACAGAAATGGTTTCCAGGCTACCCTGAGGTTAGGCAAATGAAGGGAAAGAGACCTTATTTTGGAAACTCTCTTTGGCTGTGCCATTCATGGAAACATCCAGCCAGAGGTTATGATGAATGTATATATGGAAGAAGATGAGGGCCTTGGTGGAGTGTTTTGGTTTTAATTGTGGTCATTTGTGTGGAGTTTGGAAGAGATGACTGGGTCCACCTGGGCTTGAACTCTGGTGTGATTTCCCTCAGAGACTGAGTTCAGTGACTGACCTCAGAGAAGTAATTGCTTTGGAAAGGGATGTGTCTTAATCAGCCTCTTGGCCCTGTGTGAGGCTGTGGCTTTGATTACCAGCACCGTATGGATCTAAAAATGATCCCATGTCTGCTTCCAAAACCAAAATGGCCAAAATTTCAGTCATTGTTGATGAAGTCTCTTGCCTTCCTTTGTAAGGTTCTGAAAGAATAAAAGAAATTGAAATTGAAACGTAAAGAAACAGGTTCTGTAAAGTTTCCAGGCTGCACGCAGAACCTGAAATTCCTGTGGCAGTTAAGACAATTCCCGGAACTACCCATTAGATGTGTGTTGAAATCTTCCCTGACCACCTAGTTACTTAACAACCTCTTCCCAAAAACCGTGCAGCTAAGCACATATACATCTCAGGGCTTCAACCAATCAGTTTAAATGTATACCCCTTCTCAGGGCTGACCAATCACCCCCTGCCTGAACTGTTCCCACCAATGAATGTGCAAATCATGTTTTAGAGTTGTTATTTGATTTTCCCACAGTATACGATGATTTGCTAAAGGAAGCTAGGATGTATGTTAAGTCCCTGCCCTCTCTAAAGAATGTATATAAAATCTGCTCATGTTTTTCTTGGGGCTCTTTGTTTTTTGCTCCTCTGAAGTGAGCTCTGAGCCCCAGCATGCTGGACCCCCAATAAACCCTTTGCTGTTTCATGAGAAATTCTCTTGGTGGTCTTTTCCTCCGACGTTCGGCCCACCTTTTCATCTGGAGGCCCTAGCTGAGAAATCCAGCAGTGAGGAACAAAAGACCCCAATGGACTCCTTTCAGAGTAATTCAGGTGCCTCTTTCTGGTTTCGGGTTTCAGGTTAGGGCTTGGCAAAATGGCTGTCGGTGAAGAACATTAGCTCTCTGCGATGGTGGCTGACAGATGTGTCACAGAGTCACAGGCCACGTCCCTGGGGGAAACTCCAGAGGACTCGGGAAATTGAGGATTAGTAGATTCCTCAACTCGGTTATTTTTTGCTTCAGGATTCGGTTTTCCAGCCCATCAGGTTTTGCTGGCTACTCAGTTTTGTTCATTGTCAGGAACTCATGTTGAGTTTACTGTCTGTCTTTATTGTCTAACCCATCAGGTTTGGCCAGTTACTCAGTTCTAATCTTTTTCTTGGACTCATGTTAAACGTTTACTGTTTGTCTTTGTCTGTGTCACGTTTGTGTATTCACTGTCCCTGTTTGAGTAACTCCCATTATGGGACATTATGGGACAAAGCACTTCCATGCCTCTGTCCCTTAACCTTGATCATTGGACTGATGTTCGCTCAAGTACCAAGAATCTTTCTTTTTCAGTAAAATGCCGGATCTGGCAGACTCTCTGTGCTTCAGAATGGCCCATCCTAGGAGTCGGATGGCCCCGAGAAGAATCCTTCCACTTCCCTCTAATCCGAAAAGTCAGAGATATTGTCTTTCACCGGGGCCACTTGGCCACCCAGATTAACAGCCATATACCCCTTCCCCCACGATCTTATCATTCCAACATTCTGCTCCTCCCCCTCTTCCCTCCATTCTGAGTCACAAGACTGGACACTCCTCTCTCTCCTTATCCTCTACCCTCGCTCCCCAACCCACAACATGTTCCAGATGATCCTCCCGCCGCTGACTCAGCCTCTCCGCCACTAGAGGCAAATGGGCCAGACCCAAGCCCTCCAGGGGACTTCCCCGCAGCAGCAGCAGACCCTGCTCCCCTGAAGGAAGCTGGGTCACCTAAAGGAACCCGCAGGAGATAAATAATATAAAACTCGGAAGCCCCAGTGATGCTCCCTCTCTGTCCCTACGGGCCCATGAACCGACCCAACTGGGACCCCAACACCTTTGAATGTAGGTAGCATCTGTCCACTTATCGCCGTTCTCTAATAGTGGGTCTCTGAGCGGCCGCCAGAGGGCCGACTAATTTGGCCAAGGTAAGAGAGATTATCCAAGGGCCTAATGAGTCTCCTTCTATGTTTCTGGAGAGAATTATGGAAGCGTATAGGAAATATATTCCTTTTGATCCTCAGGCAGAAGACCAAAAGCCATCTGTTGCAATGGCCTTTATCGAGCAGACTGCCCTAGATATTAAGAGAAAGTTACAACGTCTAGATGGATTATAAGATATGACCTTAAGAGATTTAGTCAGAGAAGCTGAGAAAGTATATTATAAGAGAGAAACTGAGGAGGAAAGGGAATAGAGGAGAGAGAAGGAAAGGGAACAAAAGAAGGAGGAAAGAAGCAAATGGCAGAGTAAAGCATTGCCTAAGGTTCTGGTCACAGCAGCAAATAGGCCAGAAGTTAAAAAGCAGGGATACATAAAGGCATACCTGGGCCCACGCCAAAGGCTGCCGTTGGCCTCAAATCAATGTGCCCACTGTAATAAAAAAGAACACTGGGCCAAAGAGTGCCCCCAAAAGAAGCAGCCACGCCAGCCCGCCTTGCTGACTGTAGAAGAGGACTAGGAAATTCGGGGCTCAGATCCCCTCCCCCAGCTCAGATTAACATTTGAAGTTGAGGGGAACACAGTGAACTTTGATGTGATTACAGGAGCAGTATACTCAGCCCTTAAGACTTCACTGGCCCCCCTATCAATTAAATCGTCCCTAGTTCAAGGGGCTAATGGCAGTAGATATCAGGCTTGGACAACTAAGATAAATATGGACCTCGGAAAGGAAAAAGTCCACCACTCTTTCCTAGTAATCCCAGAATGCCCGGCCCCATTGATGGGCAGAAATATGCTTACCAAACTCTGGACTAGAATATCCTTTAACCCTAATGGTCCCCAAGTGGGGGTTCTAAAGCCTGCAGTATTAACTCCCATAGTAACATCTTTGACTATGTCTGTAGAAGATGAACATCAACTCTTCGCGCCCCCTAGGACTGATCAAACAGGCAAACTACCCCAGAAATGGATAAAAGATTATCCTAATGCCTGGGCAGAAACTGCTGGGTTAGGTCTAGCCATCAACAACCTCCAATAGTAGTAGAATTAAAAGCCTCTGCGTCTCCAATTAGTGTTAAACAATATCCTCTAAGCAAAGAAGCTAAGGATGGGATAAGGCCCCATATTCATAAATACCTGGGTCTTGGGGTCCTAAGGTCCTGTCAATCAGCCTGGAACACCCCCCGGTACCAGTAAGAAAGCCAGGAACTGGGGACTACCGTCCTGTTCAATAAATAAGAGAGATAAACAACAGAGTGCAGGACATTCACCCCACAGTACCCAATCCATATAATTTGCTTAGCACTCTGAATCCGGAGCAGAAATGGTACACTGTGCTGGACTTAAAAGATGCTTACTTCTGCTCGCCTCTACATAAGGACTGTCAGTTGCTGTTAGCTTTAGAGTGGACAGACCCAGAACCTGGAACATCTGGCCAACTAACCTGGACTAGACTCCCACAGGGCTTCAAAAAATCCCCCATTCTCTTTGATGAAGCCCTCCACAGAGACATCAATGACTTCAAAACTGCACACCCCAAAGTCACCCTACTCCAATAGTGGATGATCTTCTACTGGCAGCCAACACCAAGGAGACCTATGAGTCTGGGACCCAAGCACTATTATTCGAGCTTGCTCGGCTTGGATATATGGCTTCTGCCAAAAGGCCCAAACTTGTCAGCAAGAAGTAATCTTCCTGCGTTATTCTCTTAGGGGTTGCAAACGATGGCTCCCTGAGCCCAGAAAAAAAACCGTTTTGCAGATACTGCCCCCATCTAATAAGAGAAAACTCAGAGAGTTTCTTGGGACTGCCAGCTTTTGCAGGTTATGGATTCCTGGGTTCGCATCTCTGGCTGCCCCTTTATACCCGCTGATAAAGGGGGATGCCCACTTCCAATGGACCCCTGAGCACCAACAAGCTTTTGATAATGTCAAAAAAAGGTGCTGCTATCTGCTCCGGCCTTAGCACTCCCAGATGTAGAAAACCCTTCACTCTCTATATGGAGGAAAAGAAAGGAATAGCACGGGGAGTGCTCACTCAGTCTTTGGGACCTTGGAAAAAGCCAGTAGCGTATTTATCCAAAAAACTGGACCCATTGGCTAGCGGGTGGCCCCATTGCTTAAGTGCTATAGCAGCGGCAGCCCTTCTAATAAAAGATGCTCATTAATTAACGTTGGGACAGAAGCTAACCATTATAGCCCCCCATGCCCTGGAGAGCATCATCTGTTAACCTCCAGAGAGGTGGCAATCAAACTCCAGAATAAACCACTACCAGAGCCTCTTGCTTGACAAAGACAGAATAACGCTGGGACCCCCTGCTCCACTCAACCCACCTACACTGCTGCCAGAACAATCATCAGGACCCGTCACTCATGAGTGTCAACACATACTGCAAGGAAACCAGTATACAACAAGACTTGAAGGATCAGCCACTGCCTCGCCCTGAAGTCGTATGGTTTACGGATGGCAGCAGCTTCCTCCAAGATGGTAAGCGGCGGGCTGGAGCAGCAGCAGTTAGCAAAACTGATTTCATCTGATACTCTGGTCTCCCAGAAGGGACATCAGTCCAAAAAGCAGAACTGATTGCCCTTATGAAAGCATTGGAAGTAGCAACAGGGAAAAGGGCCACCATATAAACTGATAGCCACTATGCATTTGCCACTGTTCATATGCTCGGGACTATTTACCAACAATGCGGGCTATTAACCTCTGCCGGGAAAAAAATAAAAAATAAAGATGAGATCCTCCACCTTGGCTCAGCAGTGCAGGGCCATAAGGAACTAGCTATAGTGGACTGTCCCGGGCACCAGAAGAGAAACAACCCTGTGGCAGTTGGAAACAGAAGGGCAGATGAGGAAGCTTAATTGGCAGCCCTAAACGGAGTGACTCTGTTAAATTTTTCCACACCGGGGGGAAAAAAATCAGGATACTTGGCCGCCCCGGAACATTCAGGCAACTTATCATCTGAGGAGACAGATACAGAAATCTGGGACCCTACAGAGCCAAGTTTACAATTTCAAAAAGCCCACCTTTATGTCAAAGACGTACACCAGCTCAACCACTTAGGCTCAAAGAAGTTATAGGCACTCTTAAAGGACCGAAGAAAGGACTTATTATTGACTGACTCAAAGAGGAAAAAAATAGCTGAGCAGGTGACTAGAGCTTTTCAAGTCTTCCAATTAGTTAATACTTTCCCATCCAAGATTCCTGCAGGGAAGCGCATACGAGGAACCAGACCAGGACAATTCTGGGAAGTGGACTTTTCTGAAATTAAGCCAGCAAGGTATGGACTTAAATATCTCCTAGTCTTTGTAGATACTTTTTCAGGATGGGTCGAAGCCTTCCCCATGAAGAAAGAAACAGCTCAGATGGTGGTCAAAAAGATCCTAGAAGACAGTTTTCCAAGGTTCGGCCTGCCTAAGGTAATAGGGTCTGATAACGGACCGGCATCCGTGGCCCAGGTAAGTCAGGGATTTTCCAGGACCCTGGGGATTAATTGGAAGTTATATTGTGCTTATAGACCCCAGAGCTCAGGACAGGTAGAAACGATGAATAGAACCATCAAAGAGACTTAACGAAATTAATCTTGGAGACCGGCATAAAAAATTGGACTATGCTCCTACCTCATGTACTTTTTCGTGCAAGAAATACCCCTCCACCCCTTTGTGTAACCTCACCCATTATGAAATTCTCTACGGTGCCCCTCCTCCATTAAGGGACCTAACCCCAACTCTTAGATTAATGATTCCTTTCACACACCCTTGCTAGACAGACTTAAAGCCCTTGAACAAACCCAGCACCCAGCGATACCTGTGGAAACAGTTGGCCACTGCTTATCATCCTGGAGACGAGGGAACTCCACATCGATATCAAGTGGGAGACTTCGTCTACATGAGACAGTATCGGGTGTCATCCCTGGAACCCTGCTGGAAAGGACCATACCAGGTGCTGCTTATAACACCTACAGTGGTGAAAGTGGATGGGATCACTTCCTGGATCCATGCCTCCCATCTCAATCCTGTGCCCTGTCCATACTCTGGCTGGAAACTGGAACAGACTGGTAACCCTCTCAAGTTGCATGTCTGTGGTGTGGGTAGGGCTATGGATTCTTCCCCTGACCACCAGCAGTCCTAATCCCCATCGCCTGTTCAGCAACAATGGCAAGTTATAAATCCTACTGGGCAAGTAGTGTGGTCTATTTCACATACAGCCCCCTTATGGACTTGGTGGCCATCTCTCCACCCGAACATTTGTCAGCTTGCCATAGGCCTCTCTGACTGGGATCTCCCTGACATAGTGGACCCCACACAGATCCCACTAAAGCCCAAACCAGGGCAACATAGACCAACTTACCCCATGAATTATTGATGTCATCTCCCCAGCTCAGGTGTAAACTTGCCAGTCTTGTTTATTAAGTGTGCCCAGCTGATTTCTGAAATCGCAAACAGGCCCAAACCTGTGGAGGACCCAGTGACTTTTATTGTAGATCTTGGGGTTGTGAACACACGGGAGCTACATTGTGAAACCCAAACTCCCCAGACAGTATGATTCGGTAGGATGAAATGACATCTGGATTGATCCCAATAAATGTGCCGCTATCCAAGTGGTGTCAAAAACTTGCTGTGGAAAAAATAGTCTATGTTACCCCCTCAATATAACTTTCACTTCCAAAGGAAGGGGCTACCTCAGAACAACATGGCCTATGGGAAATACTTGGGGAATGCGATTCTATATTAATGGCGCTGGTTATGACTTTGGTCTCTGGTTCACCATCCGGCTTAAAAAGGAAGAAAATCCCACAGCAATAGGGCCCAATCCATTCAAGTCAGGAATTAAGCCTCCTAAACCTCCCATGCCTAGATCTAAAAAAACCCCTCTACCATCTCATACTTTGCAGTTTCCGTCTTTGCCTACTTCCCCAGTCCAGAGTACAGCTGACTCCTCCCCCTGGGAACTAATTAAATGAACCTTTATGGTACTGAACTCCACACAGTCAGAACTCCTTGCATTTCAGCCCAGGTATTTGACAGCTCTGTACATTATTGTGTAATGGTGCAGATACCCCCCAGGGTGCTCTATCATGATCCAGAATCCTTTGAAGGTCTACTAGGTGGACAAACAACCCGATTTTGCCGGGAGCCAGTGTCCCTTACTCTAGCCATCCTATTGGGGCTAGGAGCTGCTGCAGGAGTGGGTACAGGAACAGCTGATATGATCCATGGGTCACAACAAATGGCCTGATTAGAAACAGCAATAAATCAAGACTTGAAGACGTTAGAGACCTCCATCACAGTTTTGCAGGAATCCTTAACCTCTCTCTCTAAAGTTGTTTTACAGAACAGGTGAGGATTAGACCTCCATTTAATAAGGGAGGGGGGCCTCTGTGCTGTACTGAGAGAAAAATGCTGTTTTTATGCTGACCACACTGGAGTTGTAAAATAATCCATGAGTAAATTGAGAAAATGCCTTGAAGAGCACCAGAGAGAAAGGGAGATTCAACAAGTGTGGTTTGAGTCATGGTTGACCTTGTCCCCCTGGTTAACTACACTCCTATCAGCCTTAGCTGGACCCCTGATCATGCTTATGGTGTTGATAACTGTGGGACCTTGTTTGCTTAACCTCATAGTTTCCTTTCTCCAGGCTCAGATTGGGCAGGTAAAACTCATGGTAATCAGACAGAAATACACTTCACTGGCAGAAATAGAATGTGAGACCCCACAAAAATTATGATTCATTACTTTTAAAATTAAAAGTAGGCAGAAAAAGGAGAAATGAAAGAATTAAAGAAATTAAAATTGAAACGTAAAGAAACAGGTTTTGTAAAGTTTACAAGCTGTGCTCAGAACCTGAAATTCCTGTGTCAGTGAAGACAATTCCCGGAACTGCCCATTAGATGTGTTGAAATCTTTCCTGACCACCTAGTTACTTAACAACCCCTTCCCAGAAACCGTGCATCTCAGCACGTATACATCTCAGGGCTTCAACCAATCAGTTTAAATGTATACCCCTTCTCAGGGCTGACCAATCACCCCCTGCCCGAACTGTTCCCGCCAATGAATGTGCTAATCATGTTTTAGAGTTGTTATTTGATTTTCCCACAGTATATGATATTTGCTAAAGGAGGCTATGATGTATATAAAGTCCCTGCACTGTCTAAATATTGTATATAATCTCTTCTCAAGTTGTTCTCGGGGCTCTTTGTTCTTTCCTCCTCTGAAGTGAGCTTTGAGCCCCAGCATGCTGGACCCCCAATAAACCAATTGCTGTGGCATGAGACAATAGGTGCTTGGGTTTTCTCATGTCTCCAAATCACATAAAGAATCTATACCTGACAGTCAGTAAGCCTCAAATTGGAGAAGCAGTGCAGTATTAGCGGCAGGGCTATTTGATCACTCCTGATTCAAAGGAAGGGTGTTCAGGCCACCCAATGCCCTTCTGGACTTCAAATATTACCTAGATTTCTGTTTTCATACTTATATTTCACCAGTATATTCTTGTAAATATCGCAGGTTCCCAATACCATAATTCATCCTGCAGAATGATTCCTAAACCAAATCGAACCTGTTATTACCCTTAACCATGCAATATTTCCTCAGTATAACTTAACAGAAGAACAAGGATATTGTTGGTCTTACAATACAGGAATGTAGGGGATCTTCCTCCTGCTGAGAACCTCAAAGTTCCGTGCAGAAATGATCCCTGAAGAAGATGTAGACACCTATGAAAGACCTGAGAGAGCAAAAGTCAACTTCCATGTAAAACAACCTGGTCAAAATGAAGGGATGTGTCTGAAAGCCTCTCTCTTCTTAATGTAGATTAAATCGACCAAACCAGGCCTGTGTGGAGAGCTGTTCCCGGGTGCCTATGGTTGATATACCATTCTATCTTGTGAAAGTGTCACAGGAAGTATGGGCAGCCTCCATCTCATGGGACCCTTGGAAGCAACTGTTAGGAAAAAGTGGTTGCCAACCCAGTGACCTCATTCAGTTCGTGAAGGAAGTGACCTATCACACTTCCTTGGTGATGGAACTCTCTGAACTCGGGATCCAGGAAGCCAGGCACCCAGAGCCAGTCCCAATCCCAGTCCCAGTGGTCTCATTTGTTTGGATTTACCAAGGACAGAGTCAGTCTTTCTTAGTACCTACTGAAGTGAGAATGGCCAAATGCCAGGAGAGCTCTGAAGAGGGGCCTTTTCTGAGAAAGCAGGTAGTGGCTCAACCATGGCTCCTGACAACTTCACAGAGTTTGCAAAGAAGTCCAGGTCTGAGATAGGACAGTCCATTTTGGTGGAACATAGTATGCCCCACCAGTCAGAGGACACTCAGGATACTCACAGACATACTTGGGGGAAGGAGATTCCGTTGTGGGTGTCTGTGTGAGTTTGTGGTTTTGTCTCATGTTCTGAGAATAGGTAGGAAAGGCGGTTTGTTTGTTTAGACTGGAATGTTTCTAGAAAGTCGTTTGACAACGTGAGTGTTTCTATGTCTGTGTATCCCACTGAATCCGTTTTTGTAGACATTTGAAAAGAGAATTCATCAATGGTTGTGTCCTGTCTAGTAGAAAGCGTCCCAGCATTCATCTTGCCAAATTAAAGAATAAAGAGCTGCTTGCCTTATGGATGGGCAACACCTATTATCTTCTTAAGTTCCTCTTTTCTTCCTGAATACTGGCCACTCTCCAGAATAGCCTCATGGTATTATTTCCAAGATATGTACCACCTCCAAGCTCTGTGACATGATCATGTACTGGATAGCTGAAGGGAATGAGAGCATCTCAGAAAACTCAGATATCAGTGCGACCAGTAAAGTCTCAGTGGAGAAATACTACTTTGGACTTTTGCTTACCTATTGTTCTGTTGTCCTGAATGTCAGGAACATGTTTGCCTCAGGCCACCCCTGTGTGAAACCTGAAGAAATCAGTTTTCAAATGGAAAAGGATGGGCCTCACCTGTGGCTCTTTGCTTAATTGCTTTGGAAATGGATGTGGCTGAATCAGCCTCTTTGCCCTCTGTGAGGCAGTGGCTTAGATTCTCAGCACCTGATGGATCTAAACAAAGTTTCCAAGTGTGCATCCAAAACCAAAATGGCCAAAAGAGCAGTCATTGTGGATGAAGTCTCTCGCCTTCCTCTGTAAGCTTCCTGACCTCCATCAAGTGAGAATAGGGATCCGTTGGGTCAAACCAGTTCTTCAAAGCTCTGCAGAGGCTAGCCAATAGGTGCTTGGGTTTTCTCAGGACACCAATTCACATAAAGAATCTATACCAGTCAGTTGGCCTCAAACTGGAGAAGCAGAGCAGTATTAAAGAAGGGCTATTTGATCACTCTTGGTTCACACAAATGGTGTCTAGTCCACTCTGACTTTAGGCAAATGAGGGGCAAGGGAGCTTATTTTGGACACTGTCTTGGGCTGCGCCCGTCATGGAAACCTCTAGCTAGAGGTTATTCAGAGTGTCTATGTTGAAGAAGATGAGGGCCATGTGGGAGTTTTTTGGTTTTAATTGTGGTCAATTGTTGGTGGTTAGAAGAGAATCCTGGGTCCACCTGGGCTGGAATTCTGGTGCGATTCCCCTTAAAGACTGAGTTCTGGAACTGGCCTCAGAGAAGTATTGCCATTAATTGTGTTGGGATTTTAGGCGGCCATGCATGAGAGTCGCCTTTGGAAACTGAGATCTAAGCCTGGGGTGGCTATTCACCAAGCACTGTCAATCTCAGCCAGGACATCACATGATTTTATTCTGAAAGACTTGGCAGCCATTGTTGACAGTCAAAACACACATGGACCTCACATTGTAGACCTCAATGGGCCTGGCTTCATGTGGCCTTTTGGCCACTCTTTGGGAAGACTTGCCTCTGAAAATTCTCCAGAGTTTTCCTTGAAATGTGCTTCCTAAAAATTTAATGGTTCCTGAATGAATTGAAACCCACAGTTTCTCCAACTTCATCCTTGAAAAATGTCTAGATAAATACCATGAAATTTTTGAAATTTCCACGACCAGGTGGCACTGGAGAACCTTTGGATGTCCTGTTGCTGATCAAGAGTGTACCAGACAGTGCCTTCCTTGACTGGGTTTCATGAAAATGGTGTAGAACAGAGCTGCCAGTATGGTGGAGCCTGCTGAGTAGTGGGCCCAGAGCTGTGGTGTGCAGTTGTGTGATAAAACATCTGTGGTGGTGTCATGTGGATCTTACTTTGGCTTCCAAATGCTTGTGACTGACATGGTGCAGCCAGCATACCTTTGTATATTAAGCCATCTTGTTAGATGGAGAGTTTTCAGGGCAATGTTCAGAATCAAGTTGCTACGGTCAAGGGGGCAAGCAATGTGGCGTAGAAGCCTGGTTGGTGCATTCTCCTGCAGACCCTTACACACCACACGTGACAGAACTCCCTCCAGCACTGTGTCCCAGTGGAACTCCTTGTATTTTGTGAAGCAAATACCAAACTCCCAGTGCAGCAACAAGAAACACAACAAAATTGGAGAATGACCAAATGGCTTCACAGTCTACACGGAAAGATTCTTAGACCCCAGTGGCCACAGTAAACCCACAAAGAGAGAATTCAGCACTGCTACCTCATGTTCATTGGAAAATAAGAAACCATGTCCTCCATGTAACAGATGCATACACAGCTTTGACGGTCTCACTAAAAAGGAAGCTAAAGCTCCTGAAAACAACATATATTTCAAGTGTACAACCTCAAAGATAGTTTCCCAGATGTCTTGAGGCCTGCACACTTCCATGTTTGTGGAGTTTTTACAGTCTCCATTACTTTTGGAAACTCCTCTACCACCTCCAGTGTTGTGAACTCCAGAGCATTTTCCATTCCAGATATGTATTCCTAGATTTTCTAACTCTTCTCCTCTAATTGTATCTTACTTGGGGCTAAGGTAATGTCAAGGCATTGTTCTGGATGAGAGTGGGAAGATTTTTTGTAGCACATATTTGCATACACATTGGATTCATTTTCCAATTATTCATTCAAAATACTGAATCCCTCATAGTAACCCACTCCCTACTAGACTCTGACTACAAATCCTATTATGATGGATAAAAATAGACCAAACCAAATTGAAATACAAGTAGTTCAGAGGATGCAAGGTTAACATTTGGACGTTTCTTTTGCATTATATATGGTAGGAGTTTTAAATCTAGTCATTTTTTTGTTGAAACACTTCTCCATGTGTTTTTAAAGTTAACAAATATGTGAATTCATGTTTCCATTTCTCTGTAGCCTATTCAGCACATATATTTTTATATGCACATATAGAATCCTACCTGGTACCACACGTACATTCTTGTGAGGTGGCTCACTTGGCAGATACAAATTGTGAGAAGAGATCACTCCTGTTAAACACTGTTGAAACTGAAAATTCAACCTATGAGTGAGTATCCTAGCTGAACAACATTATACATAAATTCATGTTCAGTAAAATGAATATTTTTAGATCTGTGGATGATATATATTTCATGGTGAATTTCATTTGGCTTGTATATTAATACTTTTTAATTTCTGTGTGTGTATTTTAATGTGTATATATATATATATATATATATATATATATATATATATATATATATACTCTCCAGAGTTTTCAAAATATGAAATAAATGTATCTTATTATGTACTCCCTAAATTCATTAATATTTAAGTGCGTATTTATAATCAACTTTTCATAAGATTATTCTAAGACATATTCATCCTCCTGAAATACGTATTTGTTTCCTAGTACTGAAAACTAAGTTAAGTGAATTGTGCATACATATCCTAATATTTTTACACTAATTGACCCAGGTTAATATAAATGCAAGTAGATTTCTATAGGACATGATGTGTATTTTGACGTTCATTTTTTTTCAACACTTGTACATTACTATTTCCTCAGTTTATGCACATCATAAGATATATATTTCATCCACAAGTTCACAAATTTAAAGGCTTTTGTTTCACTTTCAATCACTTCCTGCTTCAGAACACATGTATTCCTCCAGGTTACATGACTGGTCTTTTCATGAGACTTCTTTCCAAACACATTATTTTCGATTTCCACAATTACTTTTGAAGCAAAACTCACACATTCTTCATGATAAACCATAACCCTAATATTACCATTAGATGTATAACTGGTTTGAATGAATGGATATATATCAATATAAGGTTTCCTGTATATTTTCAGATATCAATTTGAACCATTATTTAAGTTGGAACCAGTTATATTATTTATTCACAGTATGGTCTATTCATGCATTATTTCTATATTCATAGACACAGTGTACACCTATTTGTATTCAAAATACTAATTTACACGTCTTCAAAATACTGTTCCTAGAAATGGTGAAAGAAATACTCATGTCACCTGATCTACATATACATTTTATCACAGTAATATTCTGGAAACAAAAAGCAAATGTCACACTTATGATTGTACTAAAGCCTAAATGGAAATTGAACATGGATTACTAAAATCATCCATGTCCAGTTTGCCTATTGCTCTCAAATGTGGATCCTATTGGTGACTACATATTTGTTTCTTCCTAAGATTATATATTCAACCTCAAACCTGTTGAAAATGTCTAATCCTATTACTCACCTTATACTTTGCCTGATTTCCTAATGTCTCTATTGATATATATTTTCCCCAGTTCATCATTGTGACTGCCTCTTAACATGTGCTGACATTTACATTCACTCTCTACATGAAACCCTATTGCTAAAGACCAATTTGTCCAAATCCTATACTCACTCATCTTTCTAAAACTACCGTCTATCTTTCTAATCCTACCGACTATCCCTTTTTGACTGCATGTTCTCTTCGACATTCAATCATCCAAGGTACAATATCCTATACCATTGTATATTGATTTATCTGAGACATCTGTGCAGAAATTAATTCAAAGCTAAGTATCCCAATCAAGGGCCCAATGCCCTTCTGCGCATCAAATCTTACCTAGATTTCTGTTTTCATACCTATATTTCAACTGTATATTTTGTAAATATCACATGTTTCCATAACCATTATTCATCCTGCAGAATTATTCCTAACCCAATCGAACATGTTGTTAACCCTAACCATACACTGTTTCCTCAATCTAACTTTACAGAAGATCAGGGAGAGAGTTGGTCTTCCAATACTGGATTGTAGGGTATCTTCCACCTGATGAGAACCTCAAAGGTCCATGCAGAAATGATACATGGAGAAGAAGGCAGCTATGAAGGACCTGAGAGAGCAAAAGTCATTTTCAATGTTAAACAACCGGGTCAGGATGAAGAGATGTATCTGAATCAGCCTTTCTCTTCTTAATATAGAGACGATGGACCAAACCAGGCCTGTGAGAAGAGCTGTTCCTGGGTGCCTATTGTTGATATACCATTCTAACTTGTGAAACTGTCACAGAAAGTAGGGGCAGTCTCCATCTCCTGGGACCCTTAGAAGCAAATATCAGTACACACTTCCTTGGTGATGGAACACTCTGAACTTGGGATCCAGGAAGCCAGGCACCCAGAGAAAGTCCCAGTCCCAGTCCCAGTGGTCTCAATTGTTTGGATTTACCAAGGACAGAGTCAGTCTTTGTTGGTACCTACTGAAGTGATAATGGCCAAATGCCAGGAGACCTCTGAAGAGGAGCCTTTTCTGAGAAAGCAGGTAGTGGCTCAACCATGGCTCCTGACAACTTCACAGAGTTGGCGAAGGAGACCAGATCTGAGACAGAACAGGCCATTTTGGGGGAACATAGTATGGACCACCAGTCAGAGGACACTCAATATATTCACCAACATACTTGGGGGAAGGAGGTGCCGTTGTGGGTGTTGGTGTGAGTTTGTGGTTTTGTCTCTTTTCTGAGAATAGGTAGGAAAGACTGTTTGTTTGTTTGGACTGGAATGTTTCTAGAAAGTCGTTTGACAACGCGAGTGTTTCTATGTCTGTGCATTCCACTGTATCTGTGGTTGTAGACATTTGAAAAGCGAATGCATCAATGGTTGTGTCCTGTCTAGTAGAAAGCTTCCCAACAGTCATACTGCACAATTTAAGAATGGAGAGAGGCTTGCCTTATGGATGGGCAACACCTACTATCTTCCTAAGTTCTTGTTTTCTTCCTGAATACTGGCCACTCTCCAGAATAGCCTCATGGTTTGGTTTCCAAGATATGTACCAGCTCCAAGCTCTGTGACATGGCCATGTACTGGATAGCTGAAGAGAATAGAAGCATCTCAGAAAACTCACATATCAGTGTGACCATTAAAGTCTCAGTGGAAAAACACTGCACTGGGCCTTTTGCTTACCTATTGTTCTGTTTTCCTAAATGTCAGGAAGATCTTTGCCTCAGGAAACCCCTTTGTGAAGCCAGAAAAAAAGAGTTTTCAAATGGAAATGAATGGGCATCACCTGTGGCTCTTTGCTTAATTGCTTTGGAAAGAGATGTGGCTGAATAAGCCTCTTTGCCCTGTGTGAGGCAGTGGCTTAGATTCTCAGCACCTGATGGATCTAAAGAAAGTTTCCAACTGTGCATGCAAAACGAAAATGGCCAAAAGAGCAGTCATTGTGGATGAAGTCTCTCACCTTCCTCTGTAAGCTTCCTGACCTCCATCACGTGAGAATAGGGATCCTTTGTGTCAAATCAGTTCTTCAAAGCCCTACAGAGGCTAGCACATAAGGGCTTGTGTTTTCTCATGACACCAATTCACATAAAGAATATATACCAGACAGTCAGTAGGCCTCAAATTAGAGAAGCAGAGCAGTATTAAGAGCAGGACTATTTGATCACTATTGGTTCACAGGAAGGGAGTCCAGGCCACCCTGACTTTAGGCAAATGAGGGGCAAGGGAGTTCATTTGGAAAACTGTCTTGGGCTGTGCCCCTCATGGAAACCTCCAGCCAGAGGTTATGAAGAGTGTCTATGTGGAAGAAGATGAGGGCCATTTGGGAGTGTTTTGGTTTTAATTGTGGTCATTTGTTTGGTGGTTGGAAGAGATGCCTAGGTCCACCTGGGCTTGAACTCTGGTGTGATTCCCCTTACAGTCTGAGTTCAGGAACTGACCTCAGAGAAGTATTGCCATGAATTGTGTTGGGATTTTAGGAGACCACGCATGAGAGTTGCCTTTGGAAACTGAGATCAATGCCCAGGGTGGCTTTCCACAGAGCATTGTCAATCTCTGCCAGGGCATCACATTATTTTATACTGAAAGACTTGGCAGCCATCGTTGACAGTCAAAACACACATGGGCCTCACATTGTAGACCTCAATGGGCCTGGCTTCATGTGTCTTTTTGGCCACTCTTTGGGAAGCCTTGCCTCTGAGAATTCTCCAGAGTTTCCTTGAAATGTGCTTCCTCAAACATTAATGGTTCCTGAATGAATTGAAACCCACAATTTCTCCAACTTCATCCTTGAAAAATGGCTAGATAAATACCATGAAATTTTTGAAATTTTCATGACCAGGTGGCACTGGAGAACCTTTCAATGTCCTCTTGCTGATGAAGTGTGTACCAGACAGTGCCTTGACTGACTAGGTTTCATGAAAATGATGTAGAACAGAGATACCAGTATGTTGGAGCCTGCTGAGTAGTGGGCCCAGAGCTGTGGTGTGCAGGTGTGTGATAAAACATCTGTGGTCGGGCCATGTGTATCTGCCATTGACTTCCAAATGGCTTGTGGCTGACATTGTGCAGCCAGGAATCACTTATATGTCTGATAACTCTCCATATAAGGCATCTTGTTATATGGAGATGTTTCAGGACAATGTTCAGAATCAGGTGCAATGGTCAAGGGGACAAGCTATGTGGGATAGAAGCCTGGTTGATGCATTCTCCTGCAGACCCTGACCCATCTCATGTGAAAGAACTCCCTCCAGCACTGTGTCCCAGCTGAATTCCTTGTATTTTGTGAAGCAAAAAACAAATTCCCAGTGCAGCAGCAAGAAACACCACGAAAAGTGGAGGATGACCAAATTGCTTCACAGTCCACACGGGGAGTCACTTAGCCTTCAGTGGCGACAGTTTACCTACAAAGAGTGAATTCAGCACTGCTGCCTCATGTCCTTTGAAAAACAAGAAACCATGTCCTCCAGGTCACATAGATGCAGATCCAGCTTTGATGGTCTCATTAGAAAGAAAGCTAAAGCTCCTGACAACAACATATATGTCAAGTGCCCATCGTCAGAGGCAGTTTCTAAGGAAGTCTTCAGGCTGGCAGAGCTCCATGTTTGATAGCATTTACCTATTAGACCAGGATGCAAGAAAAGACCACTGACTCCAATTAAAATCAAGTTAAAGCAAGCTTATATTTTCCACTGCCCAGGTGGCCTCTCCCTCCCAAAACAGTGGGAACAAGACAGCCACCCAAATTTCCTAGAGCCCAGGTTTATAACCCAGAATTTTACACTACAGGGGGGTTAAAATATCAGAACTTTGACAAGCATCAAACTAATCGTAGTTTATATATATATATATATATATATATATATATATATATATATATATATATATATATTGCTGGCCCCAACATCAGAATTTATGAAGACCATTAGAGCCTCAGAGAGGGTCATTGTCTGGTCAGGGAAGGCCAGTATTTATGAGGTGTCAATAAAGTTTCATAGAGGGCTGTTATTGGTCAAAGAGCCAGGCATGGGTGAGTTCAAGGCCACGGGCAGGCATTGCAAGCAGGTTCAGAATTTGGTGTAATTTATAGTTAAGCCAAAATTTTCTTTTCATGGCTTTGTGGCAAGATGGATCCCAATTTTAATAAAAGATCAGGTTGGGTCTATCATTCCCCCCTTTTCTAATGTGTCCCTTTCAAATCTTTGATAGGGTAGGGGAAGAGCACTGAGGGAATTTTAATACCTCACGTAACAGTCTCCATATTTTTTGAACTCACACAAAACCAGTCTCCCTGATTTTACCTGACTTAATTAATTACTTAAAATGAAAGTCTATTTATTTTTGGCTCCATTGTTGTAAGAAGAGTGGCGTCACTCATTTTGGCTTCTTCTGAGCTGAGAGAGGGTGACATGAGGGGGCACAGCATGAGGGACATGAGTTGCCTTTTAGAAGTCAGTTCGGTTTGAAGTCTGGTTGTGGTAGAACAGTTTGTAAAGTCATCTGGGGATGGGTTCTTCTATGAGAGAAACAAAAACCATGAGTACTGAATAAATGTTGCAGCTGCTGAAACAAGTCACTGTATAGATGTCCCCTCATCTGTCTTCAATATCCCCAGTTATCAGGACTTTCAACTTAATATTTAACTTTTAGTGTCACAGTTGTCCCACCCCATAAGATACAGTTTAATAATTTAATGTCATCTGATCTTGCAAATTCCTTTTACTAGTATGACCTCTGTGTGTAATAGAGAAACCTTTAATTCTGTTAGTCAGGGCTGGATAATCATACTAGCAAACACCAAGCCTACCTGTGTCCTGTCTCATAGAAAGCTTCCCAGCATTCATCCAGCACAATTTATGAATTGACTGTGGCTTGCCTTATTGATGGGCGATACCTGCTACCTTCCTAAGTTGCTGTTTTCTTCCTGAATTATGGCCAATCTCCAGAATAGGCTCATGGTTTTGTGTCCAAGATATGTACTACCTCCAAGCTCTGTGACATGGCCATGTACTGGATAGCTGAATGGAATGGCGAGCATCTCAGAAAACTCACATGTTAGAGTAACAAGGAAAGTCTCCGTGGAGAAACCCTGCTTTGGGCCATTTGCTTACCTATTGTTCTGTTGCCCTGAGAGTCAGGAAGGTCTTTGTCTCAGGCCAACCCTTCGTGAATCCTGAAGGAAAGATTTTTCAAATGGAAATGAATATGCTTTACCTTTGGCTCTTTCCTTAATTGATTTGGAAAGAGATGTGTGTGAATCAGCCTCTTGGCCCAGTGTGATTCTTTGACTTAGATTCTCAGCACCTGATGGATCTAAAGAAAGATCCCATGGGTGCATAAAATCCAAAATGGCAAAAAGAGCAATCATTGTTGATGAAGTATTTTGCCTTCCTCTGTAAGGTTCCTGAATTCCATCAAGTGAGAATAGGGATCTTTTGGGTCAAATGAGTTCTTCAAATCTATTCAGAGGCTATCCAATAGGTGCTTGAGTTTTCTCATCTTTCCAATTCACATAAAGAATCTGTACCCGACACTCAGTAGGACTCAAATTGGAGAAGCAGAGCAGTATTAAGGGCAGGCCTATTTGATCACTCCTGGTACATAGGAAGGGTGTACAGGCCACTGGGAATTTAGGCAAATGAGGGGCAACAGAGCTTATTTTGGACACTGTCTTGGGCTACGCTAATGCTATCAAATGTCAATCCTATTGTTGACTTCATATTTGTTTTATCCTAAGCTCACATATTCATCCTCAACCCTGTTGAAAATATCTAATCCCATCACTCACTTTATTCTTTTCCTGATTTCCTAATGTCTCTATTGATATCTGCTTTCCTACATATTTTGCCCTGTGCATCATTGTGACTGACTCTTCACTTGTGTTGACATTTACATTGACTCTCTAACCAAAACCCTATTGCTAAAGAACTTTTGTTCCAAATCCTATACTCACTTTTCTTCCTAAACTTACCGACTATCTTTCTAATCCAACTGACTATAACTTTTTGAATGGATGTTCTCTTCTACATTCAATGATCCAAGTACAGTTCAGGTTTCTATTCAACCGGGTGAGGGAGTAGATTCTGCAGTTTGGCAATTGGGGACAGCACATTCTGGCAACAAGATTAGCAAAGAGTTCTCAAGATTTCAACAGTGTTTTGTTAAGCGTACAGAAAAACAGGAAGTGACAAGTACATATTTTATTAACCTTTCATTCCCCACTTCTTTTTCTGGCTACTTTTAATCATAAAAGTGATCGTTGTGGGGTGTCACATTCTATGTCTGCTAGTGGGGTATTACCATAATTTTAATTTGTCCAATTTGAGCTTGGAGAAAAGAAATTACATGATTGAGGAAACAGGGTTTTATAGTTAGTAATACTATGAGCATTATTATTGGACCGGCCAGGGTTGATAAAAACATAATTAACCAGGGGGACTGTGTAAAAAAAGACTCAAACTACCCTTTTTGTGCCTCTCTCTCTCGTTGTTGCTCTTCAAGGCATCTTTTTAATTTACTCATAGATTTTTTTACAACTCCAGTATTGTCGACATAAAAACAACATTCTTCCCTCAATGAAGCACAAAGGCCCCCTTCTGTCATGAAAAGGAGGTCCAACACTCGCCTTTTCTGTAAAACAACTTCAGAGAGAGAGGTTAAAGATTCCTGCAAAGCTGTGATGGAGGTTTCTAAAATCTTTAAGTTTTGATCTATTGCTGCTTGTAATTGGGTCACTTGTTGTGTCCCATGGACCAGAGCAGTGGTTCTTGTGCCCAACCCTGCAGCAACTCCTATTCGTAATAGAATGGCTAAGGTGAGGGACATATGTTCCCAGCGGAACCGGGTTGTATGTCCCCCTCTTTGATCTTCAAATGAACCTGCGTCATGATAGAGCACTCTGGGAAACATCTGCACCATTTCACAATTAATCACATCTGTTGACCATTTCATGAAAACATAAACAATGTTTAAGTATATAGAATTATACTGTTGTAGGGACGGACAAGGCAAGGCACCTAAGATAGCACCAAAGACACGGAAACAGTCTTTTTTGGTTTCAACCAGATTCAGAGGGCATTGCTTCTGTTGTAATCAATTAATCCCCTGAAACCCAAGTTACGTAGTTTCAGAATTTTGTACCCAACACGTAAGGGAAGGGGCTCAGAAGTTCACAGTCTGCAGAAGTTCACAAAGAGCAGTTTTTGTTTCTGTTTTTTCCTCAGTTTGGCAAGTTAACTTTTCAAGGACACCTGGGTGGGGGTGTCTTCCCTTTCTTTTTTTGCCCCTTCCAGCTATTTCCATACAGCCCAGTTTGTAACTTCTTTATCTTAGAAATGTAGCCATCTCTGTGAAGCCCCAGCTCAAGGCCAGAGGCCTTTTTTTCAAATATTTTGTGAAAAAGTAGTAAGGGTGTGTCTAGATCAGGAGTGCTGAATTTATTAGCCAGTTGCCAAGGAGACCAGGGCAACACAAAAATAGGAAGTTTATCTACAGTGAACTCTTTTATCGGGACTCTTTTGCTGAAAGTCCTAAATCAGCCATGGTGAAGACTTCTGGAGAAGGTCAGTTAAGACTTTTCTGTGGGCCTGGTACAGAGGGGGACAATTTGGAACGCAGGGATAAGAGCAGCTCTGTGGATCTGAGAATGAGGAAGGAGAGATGTAAAAGAATATTGGGAGAGGGCTTTGGGATCTTAATAGCAACAAAAACTTGAGCAGTAGAACAGATAGAACAGAGGGGGAGACGGGAGTGTGATTCCAAAAAGCCTGTGAGGGACTTTAAATTCTTAGTAACCTGTTTTTAGTGATGACAAAGCAACATTAAAGGCCATTTTCATTACATCTTGTATTAGGGTCTGAGGATTCTTCTCAGCGGGTTTGAGCTTTGCATTAGGTGGTAAGAGGACTGGGTGGGACCCGGTGCGGGCACTGACAGGAGAGGAGAGGAGTGAGTGAATGGAGTGGTACCTCAGTACCTGCAACCTCAGCAAGGGAGCAATGGTCTGAGAACCAGTCGAGATTTGGGTTTTTGATCTAGATATTGGAGGGGAGAAATCAAGTTGCTGAGGTGGGAGTGACAGCAGAGAGTCTGGAGCACAAGGCTGAGGGTGAGCATCTATTGGAGAAGCATAGTTCAGGATGTGAGCAAAGGAGAGAGAAGGCCTCCACATAGCGGAATCTCCTTTCACCCTTTTGAGCACTTGCAGAACTTAAAAAGGTCACACAGAATTTGAGGATCTAGAGACCCCTCTGGGGGCCATCGGTTTTGGTTATCTAATTCGTAATATGGCCAATGCTGTGTACAGAATTTGATGAGGAGTTTGGGTTCCATCTGACAGTCCCTGTATGCTCACATCCCCATGACTTACAATAGAAGTCTGCTCTCCCCCCCCACAGCCGTGACTGTTTGTGGCTTTGATAGTCTGCCGGGCAAACATAGTAATCTAGGCTAGCCAACCTGCATCTGGCTCACGTGTCCCTACATCTATAATGTTTGTTTCCATTATCTATGGTACGGAAGGGATTTAATGGAATTTTAGTGGGATCCTGTTAATCAGGGATATCCCAATAGGAAAGACCTATAGCCAGCTGACAAACGACTGGGTGGAGAGATGGCCACCAGGTTCGTAAGGGGGCTGTATTCGAGATAGGCCATACTTCGTGTCCAGTAGGATTTGTGATCAGCCATCGCAGCTTAAGGGGCTGATTAGGGTTAAGACTACTGGTCGTCAAGGGGAGAATAAATATCTTCCAGGATCTTCTTTACAACCATTTGCAATGTTTCTTTTTTCTTCTTTTTTATTTCTTTTTTTTTGTGTGTGTGTGGGGAAGGCTTCAATACATCCTAAAAATGTATGTTCAAAGACTAGGAGTTATTTAAGTCCATACCTTACTGGCTTAATTTCAGTAAAGTCCACTTCCCAGAATTGTCCTCGTCTGGTTCCTCATAGGTGCTTTCCTGCAGGAAGCTTGGAAGTGTAAGCTTTAACCAATTAATGGACCTGACAGGCTTTTGTTACCCATTCAGTTATTTCCTTTTGCTGTGAGTAGGTTAGTGGAAAACTGTGTTCTTGATCCTTCACGAATGAATGCAGTTTCTTTGAACAAAGGTGAGTGAGTTGATGAACATTTGCTACTGACATAGTTAGAGCCATGATTATAGGAGTAGTTACTGAAGGATTAAAAAATTCCACTTGAGGGCCTTCAGGCTTAAAGGTTATTTTGGCCCAGAGCTTGGTGAGCAGAACTCTGCCCATCAATGGGGCCAGGCATTCTGGGATTACTAGGAAGGAGTGATGGATTTTTCCTTTTCCCTGGTCCATGGTCCTCTTAGTTGTCAAAGCCCGATATTTACTTCTGTTAGACTCTTGAATTAGAGACCTTTTATTCGGTAGAGGGCCCAATGGGCCTTATGGGCTGAGTATATTGCCCCTGTATCTACTTCAAAGTTTATTGTGTTCCCCTCCACTTCAAAAGTTACCTTGAGGTCAGGGAGAGGATCTGAGCCCGGACTTTCTTAGTATTCCTCCAGAGTCAGAATATCTGGCTGGCATGGCTGTCTCTTTCTAGGGCACTCTTTGGCCCAGTGTCCTTTTTCTTTAGAGTAGGCACATTGATCTGAGGCCAGGGGTGGCCTCTAGTGTGTGCCCAGGTATCCCTTCCTGTCTCTCTGTTTCTTAGTTTCTGGCCTATTTGTTGTTGTGACCAGGACCTTAGTCAATGCCTTAGTCTGTCTTTTGTTTCTTTTATCCTCACTCAGCTCACTTCTCTTCCTCAGTTTCTCTCTTAAAGTATACCTTCTCGGGATCTCTGACTAAATCCCTCAAAGTCATATCTTGTAATCCATCTAAGCATTGTAACTTTCTTTTAATATCCAGGGCAGCTTTCCCAATAAAGGCCATTGTGACAGATGCCTTTTGATCCTCTGCCTGAGGATCGAAAGGAGTATGTCTCTTATATGCCTACATAATTATCTCTAGGAACATACAGGGAGATTCATCAGGCCCTTAAATAATCTCTCTTACCTTGGCCAAATTAGTTGGTCACCTAGCGGCCACTAAGATACCCACTATTAGAGCCCGGCAATAAGTGGACAGATGCTCCCTACCTTCAAAGGTGTTGGGGTCCCAGTTGGGTCGTTTCAAGAGAAAGCCGGCTTTGAATATGTTGGGAAGTTGTGTCGGTCACGCATTTGGTCCGAGGATACTTTTTTCTAGCCTCCAGGAGGATTCTCTTTTGTTCCTCTGTCATGAAGAGAGTCCCTAGGAGTTGTTGGCAGTCATCCCAAGTAGGTTGGTGTGAAAACATCAATGACTTCACCAGACCTGAGAGCCAGGTTGGATCCTCGGTAAAAGGGGGATTGTTATTTTTCCATTTATATAGGTCTGAAGAGGAGAAGGCCAATACTGGTAGGCTTCCATTTTTTTCCCCATGGCCATCGTCAATCATTGGTCCTTAGGGATGGAGGGAAGCAACACGGGAGTTCCAGGGTTTTAAATCATTTGCCACCGGCGAGTTCCTTTAGCAAGTCCAGCTTCCTCCAGGGGAGGAGGGGCTGTGTGTGACGCAGGGGAGTTATCTGGAGGGCCCTGGGCTGGCTTAGCATCCTCCATTTGCGGAGAGGCTGAGTCAGCAGCTGGAGAATCACTTAGAGGGTGTTGGGGGTTGTGGGACAAGGGTAGAAGATAAGGAAGGGGAGGAGAGTCCAGTAGAGTCAAATCTTGTGACTCAGGGAGAACAGAGGGTGGAGGAGGAGGAGGAGCAGAGGGGTTGAGAGATCGTGGGGGAAGGAGTAGGAACGGGGACACAGCAAGGAAAGGCTTCACCCACGGAAGAGGAGATTTGCAGAGGTCCTGCCAAGTTAAGGTATATTCCTGTTTATCAGTATGGCTATGTGGCCCTGGCTGTAAGACAATATCTCTGTCTTTTTAAATTAGTGGGAAGTAGAAAGATCCTTCTAGGGGCCATCCGAATCCAAAGGTGGGCCATTCTGAGGCACACAGAGTCTGCCAGGTCCAGCGTTTTACTGAAAAAGAAACATTCTGAGCCCTTAAGCGGACTTTGGTCCATAGATCAAGGGTCAGGGACAGAGGCATTGAAGTGATCTGTCCCATAATGAAAGATACACAAACAGTAAAAGCAACGACACAGGACACAGACAAGAGAAAACAATAAAGACAGGCAATGGACGTCCAACACTGAGACCAAGACTGAGCAGGCGGCAAAACCCGATGGGCTGGCAATACCGAATCTGAAACAAAGTATCACTGAGTCGAGGGGACTATTATTCCTCGATTCCCGAGTCCTCTGTGGCGTCCCCCAGGGACTTGGCTTGTGGCTCTGTGACACGTCTGCCAGCCACCATCAAAGAGAGCTCACACACTTCATCGACAGCCATTTTGCCAAGCCCTAACCTGAAACCTGTGACCAGAAAGAGGCGCCTTACTTACCCTGAGAGTAGCCCATTGGGGTCTCTCGTTCACCGCTGCTGGATTTCGGTGGAACCTCCATATATAAAGATCGGAAGAGCATTGGGGGAAGAGACCACTAAGAGACTCTCTCATGCAAAAACAAAGGGTTTATTGGGGGTCCAGCATGCTGGGGCTCAGAGCTCATTTGAATAGAGCAGAGAACCCTGAGAACAGCTTAAGCAGAGCTTATATACTTTCCTTGAAGAGGGCAGGGAGGAAAGTTTATTGATGGGCCTGGGCGGGTGAGCAGTTTGCGTGCAACTGGGTGAGGGAGTATATTCTGAAATTTGGCAGTGGGGGACAGCACATTCTGGGAAAAAGATTAGAAAACACTTCTCAAGATTTCAACAGTGTTTTATTAAGCATACAGAAAAACAGGAAGTGACAAGAATCTATTTTATTAACATTTCACTACCGACTATACTTTGCCAGATTTCCTAAAGTCTCTATTGATATCTGCATTCCTACATATTTTCCCCAGTTCATCATTGTGATTAATTCTTCACATGTGCTGACATTTACATTCACTCAATACCCGAAACCCTACAGCTAAAGAACTTTTGGTCCAAATCCTATACTCACTCTCCTTTATAAACATACCGACTATCTTCCTAATACTCCTGACTATCCATTTTGACTGGAAGTTTTCTTTGAAAATCAATCATCCAAGTTACAAGGTCCTATGCTTAATACCGCAATCAAGGGCCCAATGCCCTTCTGGGCTTCAAATCTTACCTAGATTTCTGTTTTCAGATTCCTATATTTTACCTATATATTCTTGAAAATATCGCAGATTCCCAATACCATTATTCATCCAGCAGAATGATTTCTATTCCAAATCAAACCTGTTATTAACCCTAACCAATCTAACTTTAGAGAAGAGCAAGGACAGAGTTGGTCTTAAAATACAGGAATGTAGGGGATCTTCCAACTGCTGAGAAACTCAAAGGTCAATGCGCAAATTATCCCTAGAGAAGTTGTAGGCACCTATGAAGTAACTGAGAGAGCAAAAGTCATCTTTCATTGCAAACAACCTGGTCAGCATGAAGGGATGTGTCTGAATCAGCCTCTCTCTTCTTTATGTAGAGAAGAAGGACAAAACGAGGCCTCTGTGGAGAGCTGTTCCTGGTTACCAATGTTTGATATACCATTCTAACTTGTGAAAGTGTCAAAGGAATTAGGGACAGCCTCCATTTCATGGGACCTTTGGAAGCAAATGTTAGGACAACGTGCTTGCCAAGGCATTGACCTCATTCAGTTCCTGAAGGAAGTGACCTCACCTCACATTCTTGGTGAATGAACTCTCTGAACTTGGGATCCAGGCATCCAGGCACACAAATCTAGTCCCAGGCCCAGTCCCAGTGGTCTCCCTTCTTTTGATTTACCAAGGACAGAGTCAGTCTTTCTTGGTATCTACTGATGTGAGGATGGCCAAATGCCAGGAAAGCTCTGAAGAGTGGCCTTTCCTGAGTAAGCAGGAAGTGGCTCACCGCTGTCTCCTGACAACTTCACAGAGTTGGCCAAGGAAACCAGATCTGAGACTGAACAGGCCATTTGATGGGAACATAGTACGGCCCACGAGTCAGAGGTCACACCCGATAGTCAGAGACCTACTTTGGGAAAGGAGGTGACTTTGTGGGTGTGAGTGTGTGTTTGTGATTTTGTCTCATGTTCTGAGAATAGTTAGGAAAGGCAGTTTGTTTGGTTTGGAGTGGACGATTTCTAACAAGTGATTTGACAAGGCGAGTGTTTTTAAGTCTGTGTATCCCACTGTGTCCATGGTTGTAGACATTAGAAAAGAGAATACATCAAAGGATGTGTCCAGGCTAGTAGAAAGCTTACCAGAATTCTTTCTGCCCAATGTATGAAAGGAATGCGGCTTGCCTTATGGATGGGTAACACCTGCTATCTTCCTAAGTTCCTGTTTTCTTCCTGAATTCTGGCCACTCTCCAGAATAGGCTCATGATTTTGTGACCAAGATAAGTACCACCTCCAAGCTCTGTGACATGGCCATGTACTGGATAGCTGAAGGGAATGGTGAGCATCTCAGAAAATTCAGATATCAGTGTGACCAGGAAAGTCTCAGTGGAGAAACAGTGCTTTGGGCCATTTGCTAACCTATTGTTCTGTTCCCCTGAATGTCAGGAAGGTCTTTGCCTAAGGCCACCCCTTTGTGAAGCCTAAAGAAAACAGTTTTCAAATGGAAATGAATGGGCATCACCTGTGGCTCTTTGCTTAATTGCTTTGGAAAGGGATGTGTCTGAATCAGCCTCTTGGCCCTGTGTGAGGTTGTGGCTTAGATTCTCAGCACCTGGTGGATGTAAAGAGAGATCCCATGTGTGCATCCAAAACCAAAATGGCCAAAAAGCAGTCCTTGTGGATGAAGTCTGTCGCCTTCCTCTTTAAAGTTCTTGAAATCCATCAAGTGAGAATAGGGATCCTTTGGGTCAAATGGGTTCTTCAAAGACCTGCAGAGGTGCTTGTGATTTCTCATGACTGCAAATCACATAAAAATATATACCTGACACTCAGTTTTCCACAAATTGGAGAAGCATAGAAGTATTAACGTCTAGCATATTTGATCACTCCTGTTTCACATGAAGGGTGTCCAGACCACCCTGAATTTACGCCAATGAGGGGCAAGGGAGTTATTTTGGACACTCTCTTGGACTCCGCCACTCATGGAAACCTTCCGCCAGAGGTTGTGATTAGTGTCTATATGGAAGAAGATGAGGGCCATATGGGAGGGTTTTGGTTTTAAATTTGGTCATTTGTGTCCAGTATGAAGACATGACCTGGACAACCTGGGCTTGAACTCTGGTGTGATTCCCCTTAGAGACTGAATTCAGAGAAGTATTGCCATGAATTTTGTTGGGATTTTAGGAGTCCACCCATGAGAATCACCCTTGGAAACTGAGATCTAGGCCCAGGTTGGCTTTCCACAGAGCCCTGGGTATCTCAGCCAGGATATCACATGATTTAATTCTGAAAGACTTGGCAGCCATAGTTGATAGTCACAACACCCATGGACGTCACATTGTAGACCTCAATGGGCCTGGCTTCATGTGACATTTTGGCCACTCTTTGGGAAGCCTTGCCTGTGAGAGTTCTACAGAGCATTCATTGAAATGAGCTTCCTCACCATATAATGGTTCCTGAATGAATTGAAACCCACAGTGCCTGCAACGTCATCCTTGAAAAATGCCTAGATAAATACCATGAAATTTTTGAAATTCCCATGACCAGGTGGCACTGGAGAAACTTTGGATGTCCTGTTGCTGATCATAAATATGCAAGACAGTGCCTTGATTGAGTGGGTTTCATGAAAATGGTGTAGAACAGAGATGCCAGTATGTTGGAACCTGCTGAGTAGTGGGCCTAGAGCAGTGGTAGGCAGATGTGTGATAAAAAATTTGTGGTGGGGCCATGTGGATCTGCCATTGGCTTCCAAATGGCTTGTGACTGACATGGTGCAGCCAGCAGACCCTTCCATGTGAAGGCTTCTTGTTATATGGAGATGTTTCCGGGCAATGTTCAGAATCAGGTTGCTATGGACATGTGGTCAAGCTATGTGGGACAGAAGCCTGGTTGGTGCATTCTCCTGCAGACCCTGACCAACCACACATGACAGAATTGCCTCCAGAACTGTGTCCCAGTTGAACTTCTTTTATTTCATGAAGCAAATGCCAAAGTCCCAGTGCAGCAGCAAGAAACACCACGAAAAGTGGAGGATGACCAAATGGCTTCCCAGTCCACATGGGAATACCCTTAGCCCCCAGTGGCCACAGTTTACTTACAAAAAGAGAATTCAGCACTGCTGCCTCATGTTCATTGGAAAATAAGAAATCATGTCCTCCAGGTCACATAGATGCAGACACAGCTTTGATGGTCTCACTAGAAAGAAGCTAAAGCTCCTGACAAAAACATATATTTCAAGTGCCCAAACTCAGAGGCAGTTTCTCAAGAAGTATTTAGGCCAGCAGAGCTCCATATATATGGAGTGTTTATCCTGTCCCATACTAGGAAAACTCCTCTACCACTTCCAAGGTTGTAAACTCCTGAGCATATTATTCACAGATTTTATTACTCTACTCCTCTAATTGTGTCTTACTTTGGGGGAAGGAAATGTCAAGGAATTGTTCTGGATGAGAGTGGGAAGATTTTGTTTAGCACATATTTGCATACACATTGGTTTCATTTTTCTATTTTACATTTGATATACTGAATCCCTGACACTAACACATACCCTACTAGATTCTGAATACTAATCCTAATATGATGGAGAAAAATAACCGAAACAGAATAGAAATACAAGCAGTTCAGAGGAGGCACGTTGTATACTTGGACTTGCCTTTTGCATTATATAGGGTAGGAGTTATAAATCTAGTAAATTTTTGTTGAAATAGTTTTCCATGTGCTTTTAAAGTTAACAAATATGTGAATTCCTGTCTCCCTTTCTCTGTATTCTATTCAGCACATGTATTTTTATATGCACATATAGAATCCTACCTGGTATCACACGTACATTCTTGTGAGTTACATAACTTGGCAGATACAAAGTGTGAGAAGAGATCACTCCTCCTAAACGCTGTTTGAACTGAAAATTCAAACTATGGGTGAGCTTCCTAGTTGAAAAAAGTTATACATAAATCCATATCCAGTAAAACGAATATTTTTGGATCTGTGGATGATATGTATTTCACGGTGTAATTCGATTGGCATATATATTGCTAATTTTTAAAATCTGTGTGTGGTTATATATATATATATATATATATATATATATATATATATATTCTCTCCAGATATTTCAAAATATTTAATATATGTGTCTTATTATACACTCCCTAAATTCATTCATGAATATGTATGTGGATTTATAAAAAACTTTTCACAAGATTATTCTCAGAAATATTCATTCACCTGATATACGTATTTTTTTCCTAGTATTGAAAACTAACTTCAGTGAATGGTGCATATGAATCCTAATATTTCTACAGTAACTGATCCAGTTTCACATCAATGCAAGTAGATTCCTATGGGACATGATAAGTATTTTGAAGTTCATTTTTATTTCAACACTGGTACATTACTATTTCTTCAGTTTATGCACATTATAGGATATATATTTCATCCACAAGTTCACAAATTTATAGGCATATATTTCACTTTCAATCACTTTCTGCTTCAGAAAACACGTGTTCCGCCATGTTTCAAACTGGTCTTTTCATGAGACTTCTTTCAAAACACATTATTTTTGATTTCCATAATCACTTTTGAAGCAAAACTCACACACTCTTCATGATAAACCATAAGCCTAGGATTACAATTAGACGTATAACTAGTTGTTATGAATGATTCTATATCAATATATGATTTCTTGAGAGGCAAGATGGCCGCAAAGGGAGTGCAGTAACTCCGTGTACTGCGTCACTGTGAGGGAAAATGACGAGTTAGAATGGCTAAAAGCTATCTTGTTAGGAATTTCCAGCAAAATTGGGGTGCTCCAAAACCTAGTGGAAGGATCAGCTTCAGGGGCTCAAATGCGAGCGATCTGTCCGTCTGTATGGAGCGCTGCTTGTTCGGCAGATCACCCCATGGCTGGAGTCTGCGGCGCGCGCTGGGAAACGACAGGCTGGTGGCGCAGAGATACAGCGATGCTGATTCTGTGGGCTCCTGCCAGCTAGGCATTTGCTGAGCTCGGAGCTGAATTCTGGGTTGGAGACGGGGAAAGGAAACGGTCCAGTTTGGTTCTCCACACCGGTCAGACCACGGAGAAAGCCAGCGGCCAACATCTTGGAGAGCTGACGTCACCATCCTTGTTTTCGACTGATTGCAGCTCTTTCAGCTATAGAACAGGTAATTTCAGGCTGACAATTGTCTGCATCTCGCAAACAAATTGCTCAGACTTAGTGCTAAATAACCCGCGGAAACTGCTTCTTGGAGCCTGCTCCTATCAGAACACGCACCGAGCCCGGTGTGTCGGAGTTCCGGCTCCCGGAGCTGCTCTGGCCCAGGGCTATAGAACCCGCTGAAACTGCTTCTTGGAGCCTGCTCCTGTCGGAGCATGCACCAAGTTCGGAGAGGCCGAATTCTGGCTCCCGGAACTGTTTTGGCCTGGTTATAAAGAACCCGCGGAAACTGTTTCTCGGCCCGGGTCCTGCTCAATACTGTGGAGGCCAGAGGGGCCGAACAGAGCCGCCGCCCGGGCCCGGAACAGGTCCACCGACCTGCCGGCGTGGTAGTCAAGAAAACCCGGAGGCAGCGCTGGCACAGGAGCCGGCGGGAGCTGCGCGGCGCGGGTCTCCCAGCTACCGCTCCCACCAGTGCTGACAACTGAGGTCTCTTGCACCGACTCGCCTCGGCGTGGGACTCACGGCTACCGCTCCCACCAGTGCTGACAACTGAGGTCTCTTGCACCAGATACGGGGGCGTGGCTACCAGAAGGTAAGCAAATTGGCTGGGGGTTCTCAGCCCCAAGCTCTACAAACTTAGGGCCTGAGGGAGGCCAACAAGAAGAGTGTGCCCAGGCACTAATGAAACAGCTGCTCCACGCGTGTGCAAGGTAGGCGGAACTGTGAACACCGACAAAACAAGCCCAGTGAACCGCCAGACACATCCCTCCGGTTGGGGGAGGGGCAGAGCCACCGGGCGCCTGCAAGGTAGGCGGACCCGCGACCCACCAGCAGAAAAGGCACAGCAATCCACAGAGCGGCATAGCCACCCCCCGAGCCTACAAGGTAGGCAGACCTGTGACCTACCGGCAGGTCATGCCCAAAAACCTGCGGAGGGGCACAGCTGCCCCAAGTGCCTGCTAGGTAGGCTGAACCGTGACCACCAACAGAACAGGCCCAGCGGCCGGCCAGACACATCGCCCCGCCCAGGTTGGGGGAGGGGCAGAGCCGCCGGGCGCCTGCAAGTTAGGCATACCTGCGAATCACCAGCAGATCAGGCCCAGCAACCGCGGAGCGGCAGAGCCACCCCCGGGCCTGCAAGGTAGGCACACTTGCCACTCACCGGCAGGTCAGGCCCAACAAACTGCGGAGGGGCACAGCTGCCCCACGAGCCTGCTAGGTAGGCAGAACCCTGACCACCGACAGAACAGGCCCAGAGGCCGGCCAGATACATCGCCCCGCCCCGGTTGGGGGAGGGGCAGAGAAGCCAGGCGCCTGCAAGGTAGGCAGACCTGCGACTCACCAGCAGATCAGGCCCAGCAACTGTGGAGCGGCAGAGCCACCCCTGGGCCTGCAAGAAAGGAGCACTTGCCACCCACCAGCAGGTCAGGCCCAAGAAACTGCGGAGGGGCACAGCTGCCCCACGAGCCTGCTAGGTAGTCAGAACCCTGACCACCAACAGAACAGGCTCAGAGGCCGGCCAGACACATTGCCCCACCCCGGTTGGGGGAGGGGCAGAGCCGCCGGGCGCCTGCAAGTTAGGCAGACCTGCATCTCACCAGCATATCAGGCCCAGTGACCCGCGGAGCGGCAGAGCCACCCCTGCGCCTGGAAGGTAGGCACACTTGCCATCCACCGGCAGGTCAGGCTCAGCAACTCTCAGAGGGACACAGCTGCTCCACGCACGTGCAATGTAGGCGGAACCGTGACCACCGACAAAACAGGCCCAGTGGCCCGCCAGATACATCACCCCGGTTGGGGGAGGGGCAGAGCCGCCACCAGCGCCTTTTAGGTAGACAGACCTGCAACCGACAGACAGAACAGGCCTAGTGGCCAGCGGAGGGGCAAAACCGCTGCTCACTCCTGCAAGGTAGGCGGACCTGTGACCACCGAAAGAACAGGCCCATCGAAAGTACAGGCACAGCGGCCTCCCGGCGTGGTAGGCACATTGCCTCAATTGAAGGAGGGGCAGAACCACCGCCAAAGCCTGCAAGGGAGACGATGCAGCTATACAAAAGCAATATAAATATATAGGGGGAAAAATCAATAACACAACAGTTTCACCAAGCAGAAAGAAACGCGATCAGTATGAAAAGACAAGGAAAAAAAGGACCACAAGCAATGCAGGTCAATTCAACTTTAGAAGAGGTAATATCTGCAGCAGATGAAATGTCAGATAAAGAATTCAGGATATACATGCTTCAGATGATCTGGAGTCTCAAGGAAGACATTAGACAGCAAAATCAGACAATGAAAGACCACTTCGACCACTTCGACAATGAATTACATAAACAAATCCAAGAAGCAAAAGATCAATTATTCAGGGAGATAGAGGTTATAAAAAACAAACAAACAGAAATCCTGGAAATGCAGGAAACAATAAACCAACTTAAAAACTCAATTGAGAATACTACCAGCAGAGTAGAACACTTAGAAGATAGAACATCAGACAATGAAGACAAAGTATTTCAACTGGAGAAGAACATAGACAGCTCAGCAAAGCTGTTAAGAAACCATGAGCAGAACAGTCAAGAAATATGGGATAACATAAAGAGACCAAACTTAAGAGTCATTGGGATACAGGAAGGTATTGAGGTCCAAACCAAAGGAATGAGCAATCTATTCAACGAAATAATACGAGAAAACTTCCCAGACTTGAAGAATGAGACAGAATCCCAAATCCTAGAAGCCTACAGGAAGCCGAATGTGCAAAATCATAAGAGATCCACACCTAGACACATTATAATGAAGATGCCCAACATACAGAATAAGGAGAGAATTTTAAAAGCTACAAGAGAAAGGAAGCAGATTACATTTAGGGGTAAACCAATCAGGATAACAGCTGATCTTTTAACACAGACTCTGAAAGCTAGAAGATCCTGGAATAACATATTTCATACACTAAAAGAAAATGGGTTCCAACCAAGAATTGTGTATCCCGTGAAATTAAGCTTCAGGATGGAAGATGAAATTAAAACCTTTCATGATAAACAAAAGTTAAAAGAATTTGCAGCTAGAAAACCATCTCTTCAAAACATCCTCGGCAAAACATTGCAGGAAGAGGAAATGGAAAATAACAATGAAAACCAACAGCAGGAGGGAGTACAGTAAAGAGGGGGAATAATCAAAGAGGAAAACAAACCATGTTTAGTAACATAAATAAACCAATATGACTGGAAGAACACCCATATCTCAATAATAACCCTAAATGTTAATGGCTTAAACTCACCAATTAAGAGACACAGGCTAGTAGAATGGATCACAAAACAAGACCCAACAATATGCTGCCTTCAGGAGACGCATTTGATAGGAAAAGACATACTTAGACTGAAGGTGAAAGGTTGGGAAAAATCATATCACTCATATGGACTTCGGAAACAAGCAGGAGTGTCCATATTCATATCAAATAAAATAGATTTCAAGCCAAAGTTAATCAAAAGGGATGAAGATGGACACTACATACTTCTCAAGGGAACCATACACCAACAAGACATAACAATCATAAATATATATGCCCCAAACAATGGTGCAGCTATGTTCATCAAACAAACACTTCTCAAGTTCAAGAGTCTAATAGACCACCATACAATAATCATGGGAGACTTCAACACACCTCTCTCACCACTGGACAGATCTTCCAAACAAAAGTTGAATAAGGAAACTATAGAGCTCAATAACACAATTAATAACCTAGACTTAATTGACATATATAGAATATACCACCCAACATCAAGCAGTTACACTTTTTTCTCAGCAGCACATGGATCCTTCTCAAAAATAGATCATATATTATGTCACAGGGCAACTCTTAGACAATATAAAGGAGTAGAGATAATACTATGCATCTTATATGATCATAATGGAATGAAATTGAAAATTAACGATAAAAGAAGTAAAGAAAAATCATGCATCACTTGGAGAATGAGCAATAGGTTACTGAATGATCAATGGGTTATAGAAGACATCAAGGAGGAAATTAAAAAATTCTTAAAGATAAATGAAAACACAGACACAACATATTGGAATCTATGGGACACATTGAAAGCAGTTCTAAGAGGAAAATTTATTGCTTGGAGTTCATTCCTTAAAAAAAGAAAAAAACCAACAAATAAATGATCTAATACTTCAACTCAAAATCCTAGAAAAAGAAGAGAAAAACAACAGCAAAAGAAGTAGAAGACATGAAATAATTAAAATCAGAGCTGAATTTAATGAAATCGAAACGAAAGAAACAATAGAAAAAATTGACAAAACTAAAAGTTGGTTCTTTGAAAAAATAAAAAAAATCGACAGACCCTTAGCCACGCTAACGAAGAGAAGAAGAGAGAGAACTCATATTACCAGCATACGGGATGAAAAAGGCAATATCACAACAGACACTTCAGAAATACAGAAGATTATCAGAAATTATTTTGAATCCTTATACTCCAACAAAATAGAAGATAGTGAAGGCATCGATAAATTTCTTAAGTTATATGATTTGCCCAGATTGAGTCAGGAGGATATTGACAACCTAAACAGACCAATATCAATTGAGGAAATAGAAGATACCATCAAAAGACTACCAACTAAGAAAAGCCCAGGACCGGATGGGTATACAGCAGAGTTTTACAAAACCTTTAAAGAGGAACTAATACCAATACTTTTCAAGCTATTTCAGGAAATAGAAAAAGAGGGAGAACTTCCAAATTCATTCTATGAGGCCAACATCACCCTGATTCCTAAATCAGACAAAGACACTTCAAAGAAAGAAAACTACAGACCAATATCTCTAATGAACCTAGATGCAAAAATCCTCAATAAACTTCTGGCGAACCGGATACAAAAACATATCAAAAAAATTGTGCAACATGATCTGGTAGGATTTATCCCTGGGATGCAAGGTTGGTTCAATACACGGAAATCAATAAATGTTATTCACCACATCAATAGGCTTAAAAATAAGAACCATATGATCATCTCGATATATGCGGAAAAAGCGTTCGACAAAGTAGAGCATCCCTTTATATTCAAAACTCTAGAAAAACTAGGGATAACAGGAACATACCTCAATATTGTAAAAGCAATCTATGCTAAGCCTCAGGCTAGCATCATTCTGAATGGAGAAAAACTGAAGGCATTCCCTCTAAAATCTGGAACAAGACAGGGATGCCCTCTCTCACCACTTCTGTTCAACATAGTTCTCGAATCACTGGCCAGAGCAATTAGACAGACGAAAGAAAATAAAGGCATAAAAATAGAAAAGTAGAACTCAAAGTATCACTATTTGCAGATGACATGATTCGATACCTAGCAGACCCAAAAGGGTCTACAAAGAAACTATTAGAGCTAATAAATGAATTCAGCAAAGGGGCAGGCTATAAAATCAACACGCATAAATCAAAGGCATTCCTGTATATCAGCGACAAATCCTCTGAAATGGAAATGAGGACAACCACCCCATTCACAATATCCTCAATAAAAGTAAAATACTTGGGAATCAACCTAACAAAAGAGGTGAAAGACTTATACAATGAAAACTACAGAACCCTAAAGAAAGAAATAGAAGAAGATCTTAGAAGATGGAAAAATATACCCTGTTCATGGATAGGTAGAAGTAACAACATCAAAATGGCGATATTACCAAAAGTTCTCTATAGGTTTAATCCAATGCCAATCAAAATCCCAACGGCATTTCTTGTAGAAATAGAGAAAGCAATCATGAAATTCATATGGAAAAATAAAAGACCCAGAATAGCAAAAACAATGCTAAGCAGGAAGTGTGAATCAGGCGGGATAGCTATACCAGACTTCAAACTATACTACAGAGCAATAGTAACAAAAACACCATGGTACTGGTAACAAAACCAGCGGGTTGACCAATGGTACAGAATAGAGGACACAGAAGCCAATCCACAAAACTACAACTATCTTATATTCGATAAAGGGGCTAAAAGCATGCAATGGAAGAAGGATAGCATCTTCAACAAATGGTGTTGGGAAAACTGGAAATCCATTTGCAACAAAATGAAACTGAATCCCTTTCTCTCGCCATGCACAAAATTTAACTCAAAGTGGATCAAGGAACTTGATATCAAATCAGAGACATGGCATTTGATAGAAGAAAAAGTTGGCTATGATCTACATACTGTGGGGTCGGGCTCCAAATTCCTCAATAGGACACCCATAGCACAACAGTTAATAACTAGAATCAACAAATGGGACTTACTCAAACTAAAAAGTTTTTTCTCAGCAAAAGAAACAATAAGAGAGGTAAATAGGGAGCCTACGTCCTGGGAACAAATCTTTACTCCTCACACTTCAGACAGAGCCATAATATCCAGAATATACAAAGAACTAAAAAAATTAGACCATGAGATAACGAATAACCCAATCAACAAATGGGCCTAGGACCTGAACAGAAATTTCTCAGAGGAGGACATACAATCAATCAACAAGTATATGAAAAAATGCTCACCATCTCTAGCAGTCAGAGAAATGCAAATCAAAACCACCCTAAGATACCATCTCACTCCAGTAAGATTGGCAGCCATTAGGAATTCAAACAGCATCAAGTGCTGGCGACGATGTGGGGAAAAGGGTACTCTTGTACATTGCTGGTGGGACTGCAAATTGGTGCGGCCAATTTGGAAAGCAGTATGGAGATTTCTTGGAAAGCTCGGAATGGAACCACCATTTGATCCAGCTATTCCCCTACTCGGTCTATTCCCTAAAGACCTAAAAAGAGCACACTATAGGGACACTGCTACATCCATGTTCATAGCAGCACAATTCACAATAGCAAGACTGTGGAACCAACCTAGATGCCCTTCAATAGACGAATGGATAAAAAAATGTGGCATTTATACACAATGAAGTATTACTCTGCATTAAGAAATGACAAAATCATAGAATTTGGAGGGAAATGGATGGCATTAGAGCAGATTATGCTAAGTGAAGCTAGCCAATCCCTTAAAAACAAATGCCAAATGTCTTCTTTGATATAAGGAGAGTAACTAAGAACAGAGTAGGGACGAAGAGCATGAGAAGAAGATTAACATTAAACAGGGATGAGAGGTGGGAGGGAAAGGGAGAGAGAAGGGAAATTGCATGTAAATGGAAGGAGACCCTTAGGGGTATACAAAATTACATACAAGAGGATGTGAGGGGAAAGGAGGAAAATATAAGGGGGAGAAATGAACTACAGTAGAGGGGGTAGAGAGAGAAGAGGGGAGGGGAGGGGGGAGGGGGGATAGTAGAGGATAGAAAAGGCAGCAGAATACAACAGACACCAGAATGGCAATATGTAAATCAATGGTTCTGCAACTGATGTGATTCTGCAATCTGTATATGGGGTAAAAATGGGAGCTCATATCCCACTTGAATCAAAGTGTGAAATATGATATATCAAGAACTATGTAATGTTTTGAACAACCTACAATAAAAATTAATTAAAAAAATATATGATTTCTTATATATTTTCAGATATCAATTCAATACATTATTTAAAGGGGAACCAGTTATATTATTTATTAACTGTATGATCTATTCATGCATTATCTCTATATTCATAGACACAGGGTACACCTATTTTTACCCTCAATACTAATTTATACCTTTTCAAAATATTCCTCAAAAAATGGTGGAAGAAATACTCATGTCACCTGATCTATATATACATTTTATCACAGTAATATTCTGGACAAAAAAATCAAAGGTCACCCTTAAGTTTGTACCAAAGCCTAAATGGAAAGTGAGCATGGATTACTAAAACCTTCCATGTCCAGGTGGCCTAATGCTCTCAAATGTCAATCTTATTGGTGACTACATTATTGTTTCTTCCTAAGATTATATATTCAACCTCAAGCCTGTTGAAAATGTATAATCCTATCACTCACTTTATACTTTGCCTGATTTAGTAATGTCTCTATTTATATCTATTTTCCTACATATTTTTCCCTGTTCATCATTGTGACTGACTCTTCACTTGTGCTGACATTTACATTCACTGTCTACCTGAAACCCTATTGCTTATGAACTTTTGGTCTAAATCCTATTCTCACTCTTCTTTGTAAACCTACTGACTATCTTCCTAATCCTTCCGACTATCCCTTTTTGAGTGGATGTTCTCTTCGACATTCAATCATCCAAGGTACAAGCTCCTATGCCATTGTATATAGATTTATCTGAGACATTTTTGCAGAAAATAATTCAAAGCTAAGTGTACCAATTAAGGGCCCAATGCCCTTCTGGACTTCATATCTTCCATAGATTTCTGTTTTTATACTTATATTTCACCTATATATTCTTGTAAATATCATAGTTTCCCAATACCATTATTCGTCATGCAGAAGGATTCCTAACCCCAAATTGAACATGTTACTAACCCAAAACCATACATTGTTCTCTCAATCGAACTTTACAGAACAGCAGGGACAGGGTTGCTCTTAAAATACAGGAATGTAGGGCATGTTCCAGCTGTTGAGAACATCAAAGGTCCATGCAGAAATGATCCCTTGAGAAGATGTAGGCAGCTACGAAAGACCTGAGAGAGAAAAGTCATCTTCTATGGCAAACAACCTTGTCAGCATGAAGGGATGTGTATGAATCAGCCTCTCTCTTCTTAATGTAGAGAAGATGGACCAAAACAGTGCTAGGTGGAGAGCTGTTCCCGGGTGCCCATGGTTTATATACCATTCTAACTTGTGAAAGTGTCACAGGAAGTAGGGGCAGCCTCCATCTCATGGGACTCTTGAAAGCAATTGTTAGGACAAAGTGGTTGTCAAGGCAATGACCTCATTCAGTTCCTGAAGAAGTGATCTACCTCACTTCCTTGGTGATGGAACTCTCTTAACTTGGGATCCAGGAAGCCAGGTACCCGGAGCCAGTCCAGTCCCAGACCTAGTAGGCTCACTTGTTTGAATTTACCAAGGAGAGTGTCAGTCTTTCTTGGTACCTACAGATGTGAGGATGGCCAAATACCAGGAGAGCTCTGCATAAGGGCCTTTCCTGAGAAAGTAGGTAGTGGTTCACCGCAGGCTCCTGACAACTTCACAGAGTTGGCCAAGGAGACCAGATCTGAGATAGGACAGGCCATTTTGGGGGAACATAGTATGGCCCACCACTCAGAGGAAACTCCGGATAGTCACAGAGTTACATGGGGGAAGGAGGTGTCTTTGTGGGTGTGGGTGTGATTTTGTGGTTTTGTCTCATGATCTGAGAATAGGTAGGAAAGACGGTTTGTTTGATTTGGAGTGGTCTTCTTCTAGTAAGTCGTTGGACAAGGCAAGTGTTTCTATGTCTGTGTATCCCACTGTGTCCGTGGTTGTAGACATTAGAAAATAGAATGCAACAATTGATATGTCCTGTATAGTAGAAAGATTCCCGGCATTCATCCTGCCCAATTTATGAATGGACTGCAGCTTGCCTTATCCATGGGCAACACCTGCTACCTTCCTAAGTTCCTGTTTCTTCCAGAATTCTCACCACTCTCCAGAATAGTCTCATGATTTTGTGTCCAAAATATGTACCACCTCCAAGCTCTGTGACATTGCCATGTCCTGGATAGCTGAAGGGAATGGCGAGCATCTCAGAAAACACAGATATCAGTGTGACCAAGAAAGTCTCAGTTGAGAAACCATGCTTTAGGCCTTTTGCTTATCAATTGTTCTGTTTCCCTGAATGTCAGGAAGGTCTTTGCCTCAGGCCAACCCTTTGTGAAGCCTGAAGAAAACAGTTTTCAAATGAAAATGAATGGGCACCACCTGTGGCTCTTTGCTTAATTGCTTTGGAAAGGGATGTGTCTAAATCAGCCTCTTGGCCCTGTGTGAGGTTGTGGCTTAGATTCTCAGCACCTGATGGATATAAAGAGAGATCCCATGTGTGCATCCAAAACCAAAATGGCCAAAAGAGCAATTATTGTGAATGAAGTCTCTCGCATTCATTTGTAAGGTTCCTGACCACCATCAAGTGAGAATACGGATCCTTTGGGTCAAATGAGTTATGCACAGCCCTGCAGAGGCTAGCCCATAGGTTTTTGGGTTTTCTCATGGCTCCAAATCATATAAAGATTCTATACCTGACAGTCAGTAGGCCTCAAATTGGAGATGCAGAGCAGTATTAACAGCTAGCCTATCTGATCACTCCTGGTTCACCGGATGGGTGTCCAGGCCACCTTGACTTTAGGCAAATGAAGGGCAAGGGAGCTTATTTTTGACACTGTCTTGGGCTGCACCCCTCATGAAAAACTCCAGCCAGAGGTTATGATAAGTGTCTATATGAAAGAAGATGAGGGCCATGTGGGAGTGTTTGGTTTTAATTGTGGTCATTTGTTTGGCGGTTGGAAGAGATAACTGGATCCACCTGGGCTTGAACTCTGGCATGATTCCTCTTAGAGACTGAGTTCTGGAATTTACCTCAAAGAAGTATTGCCATGAAATGTGTTGGGATTTTAGGAGGCCACGCATGAGAAGCCTCCCTTGAAAACTGAGATCGAGTGCCAGGGTGTCTTTCCACAGTGCAGTGAGAATCTCAGCCAGGATATCACATGATTTTATTCTGAAAGACTTGGCAGCCATAGTTGAGAGTCTAAACACATATGGAACTCATATTGTAGACCTCAATGATCCTGGCTTCATGTGACCTTTTGGCCACTCTTTGGGAAGCCTTGCCTGTGAGATTTCTCCAGAGTTTTAATTTAAATGAGCTTCCTTACCACATAATGGTTCCTGCATTAATTGAAACGTACAGTGACTCCAACTTCATCCTTCAAAAATGGCTAAATAAATACCATCAAATTTCTGAAATTCCCATGACCAGGTGGCACTGGAGAACCTTTGGATATCCTGTTGCTGATCATGAGTGAAATAATTCCCCACGCAATGACACTTCACCGGGAGAATTCCAATTTTATTGCTCAAAGCTGTGTGCTTATATAGAACTAAGGGGGAGATGGTAGGGCTTTGATAAATGGCAGCAACCCGTTTATTGGCAAGTTCTTTCAGATATCAGCTCCAGAGCCCAGGAATTAGTTCTCATTGGGGCTAAGGTTCCCCACAAGTGAGATTTGAAATTGGCGCTGACGTGAGAGTTCACAAGGGTGGGAACTTTTTGCGCCACTGCAGAAATGAAGAAGGTAGGAAGAAGAAGTCCTTAGGCGCCATGTTGAGGTTTTTCTCTGGGGTATGGCTGCCATTTATTCTTTTCCCAACATTCCACCCTTTTTGTTTTCTTAGGAAGTGGGGCGTCATTTGTCAGATCCGGCTGCTTCCTGCTGTGTGGGGGTGGTGTGGGGCCTAGAAAGAGAAGTGGAGGAATGCTCAGGGAGCAGGTTTGGGATTATCATGGCAGCCAGAAATAAAACCCAGTGGCTATAGACAGCTACTTTCGTAGGGGTGAAGTCAATGAATGTTCCCTGAAGCCAAAGTTGTCGATGGCATGGAACTAGTCCTGGATGGAAGAGATTGTTGGTATCAGCCACTGGTCCTGTAACAGAGACTCTAGGAAATACTGGAAGCATTGCCTGGACATGGCGTCACCAGCACCTGAAGAAGATCAGAGCAAATAAAAACAGAATGAAGATAAAAATTAAAGGAAATGTCATTTTTTGGCAGAAGTTCCATGTTGGGGGACTGACATAGAAGAGGCCAAGGGCCATGAGAAATCTTAGAAGGTGGTAAAGACTCATGAATCCAGGATGGCAGATTAAGAGGTTCTCAGAGCTCGTTGTCTCCCGCTGTCTGATACCCATTGCATTCCATCATGCCTGGTAGTGAGCTTCATCACTGAGTTACTGTTCTCTTGGAGATGTTGGGGGTTCATCGGTCATCAGAGGCTGGTAGTGCCTAAGCAAAAGCTGGTTGAAAGTTTGATTAGGAATTTTTTGCAGTTGGGTTTGAAGGCACTTCATTTTGCAGGGCAAGAGAGCACAAAAAAGGAGCATCCCAATAAGGGGCCCCAAGATATGTAGTAAGTACATGGCAAGATAGGATTGGAAGAACCCCATGATGGGATTGGAGGAGGTATGTTTGAGCAATTCGGTGGATAATTCCTGCAATTTAACAACATTTTTTTTATTAGCCCAGATTCATTAACATAATAGCAAAATTCCTCTCTGAGGAATAGGCATGTAACCCCTTTTTCTGCAGTGAGAAGATCAATTGCCCTTTGGTTCTGTAAAGCCACTTGTGCCAATGATGTAACCTGCCGCTGCAAGGAACCCAGAGACTCAGCCATGGTATTGAGTGTTTCCTGCAGTTTTTGTTGAAGGTCATTGGATGCCCATAGAGCATGACCTATAGCTCCACCAGAGAGTCCGAGACTCGTCACTGAGGTTGTTAAAATGAGGCCTACCAGAACCGGCAGAAAGACTACCCTATGGGTGCGGGAAGGTAGGGCCAACTGTCAGAATTCGGTGGGAGTATACAAAGATAGCTGAGGAACTACAGTAACCAAGAAACAGGTGCCAGAGACATTGATCGTTGAGGTACTTAAAGACCCATTACACCAGAGGAAATGTTCAGGTTGCCTAAACACAGGGCTCTATGGGGTGTTGTAGCTCAAGGAACAAACGGGTAAAGGATTCATTATTGGCAGGTGGAAACAGATGAAAGGAAATAAAGTATTGGTGGAATAACTTTCCCACAGTGGGATACGTGTCACATGTAGGGGTTGTCCTTTTTAGAGAAATTGTAGGATTTTGCTGGAATATTTTCTGCCGCTAATGGGACTGCTGCTAGAAGTGGACGACTAAGTGAAGCACAGAGAAAGCACTGAGAAGTAGGCAAAGAAAGACGGGTGGAGTTTAATAATCAAAAAGTTTGGTGTAGCAAATTGAGCCACGTGGGAGGGGGACCTGAGGGGGTTGAAGGCTCTGAATCCTCTTTGGATGAGCTATGGATACGATCTCGAAGTTTTGATTCTGAGTCCTTAATGTGTTCGACTACCTGGATGGTTGCCTTAGGTGGCGTAATCAGGGTGCGGCCAATAGTCATCCACCCTGTGGGTCTGACTGAGGTTGTCTGAGCATAGACAGCAAACTCAACATAGCCCCAACGTTTGGCCTTGGGGTCAGGTTTATCTAAAGTATACCATCCATTGTTATTGGATGAAGAGCCTTTATGCGACTTTATGTAACTAGAAGTCCACCCTTCAGGGTAACCGAGTGAGTGGTAAGAATAGCTACCACGTTCATCATGGAACCTGCATGACCAATAGGGGCACCCATTATATACCTCAGGCCACCAATGACAATAATCTTTTGTTTGATCAAAAAGGAAGCAAATGAAAGGCCAGTTCCAGCTACCAGGGACGAAGGTCCTTGAAGGTGACAATTTTAGGGAAATAGAGGTGCAGTTGTGGATGAAGCAAGTAGTTGCATACACTGCGCGGACCTTCTGCATGCCATGTTCTGAGTATCGTTCCCGAAGAGTGAATAAATGCATGGTAGGTGAGGAGGGTAAAGACCAGTCCTGACAGAGCACAGAAAATAAGCAGAGCACAAAAAACAAGCAGTTAGAGAAGACTAGGGTGTTGGGAGAGCTCATTGTGCCTTCTTTAAGAGGAATTGGGCTGCAAGGAAAACCGTGTGAGCCACAACTTAAATGGGTGAGTTGGGTGTGGAGAGCAGGAGTAAAGGGGAGGTTCAGGAGGTGATTCTTGGAGTTCCTCTGGGGTGGCCCTGTCGTCAGCATGTGGGGCCTCCTGGTGATGTGGCTTCAACCTAGACATGTGATTCCAGGGACTGAGACGGTTGTCTGGTAAGGAGAGTTTGGCGGCGGTGGGGGTACAGAGAATGACAGGCTAGGGGCCTTCCAATTTGGGGGCAAGAGTCCCTTTCTCCTCTGGGGTATTATAATTGACTAGACTAACAGGTGTTAAGGGAGGAGTGTTTGGAGTGGAGACTGGGTCCGGACGAAGCCAGTCCTGATATTTCCAGAGTTCCGAGCGTAGATGAAGCAAGAGAGGCAAAGACAAATCTCGGGTGAGAGGTCCTTGTGAAATGACCAACGCAGGGGTTATAAGATGTCTTTCATACATTATCTCAAAAGGAGACAGTAAAGATGGTTTCTTAGGGAGAGCTCTGATTCGAAGCAAAGCCAAGGGAAGGAGTTTGACCCAGTCTATGTTTAATTCCATTGTCAATTTGGTAAGGACTTCCTTTAGAGTATGATTTACCCTTTCCACATTCCCTGAAGCCTGGGGGAAATATGGACAGTTGAAATGCCACTTGAAGGAGAGGGCTTGAGAGACCTTTTGTGTGATCCTAGAAGTAAACTCAGGGCCATTGTCATATTGTAGGGAAGTGGGCATACCAAACCTGGGGATGATGTCTGTCAGTAAGATTGAAGCTAAAGTGGAAGCCTTTTTATTGGAAGTGGGAAATGCCTCAACCAAACCAGAGAAAGTGTCCACAAAGACAAGGAAGTATTTAGTGTTCTATACTGTGGCCATGTTGGTGAAGTCTACCTGCCAGTCAGCAGAGGGAATGTGTCCCCGGGCTTGTTGGGAAGGGAAACGTTTGGGCCTTAAAGGAGTATGAGGGTTGGTCCGCTGACAGATCTGACAATTAGAGGCTATATTCTGTAGCATGGCTTGTCAGAGGGAGTGAGGAAGAAGAAACTCTGTAAAAAGATGGTCAAAGACTGAGAATTGGAAAGGAATAGAGTATGAAGGAACTTGAAAAGATGCTTGTTCTTACTGAAAGAAGTAGGGGCTTCAGATGAGCTGTCTAAAGTGGCCATTATATGTCCACCATGGGGGCCATGATTGGAAGTGGTAGCAGCCATTCGTGCCACCTGGTCAGCTTTGGCATTGCCCTCAGTGATAAGAGAGCCGTCCTTCTGATGGGACCTACAATGGACATCTCCCAACTGGGTGGGTAAGTGGGAGGCCTCTATCAGATTGGTTATAAGAGCTGAATTAGTGATCGCATTACCTTTGGTGGTAAGTAGGCCTCGCTTCTTTCAAATTGCAGCATGGGATAATAAGATATGGAAGACATATTTTGAATCAGTTTAGAGGGTGAGGGATTTGCCTTGTGCTAGAAGGCAGGCACGAGTGGATGCTATAAAATCAGCCTGCTGGTCTGTAGTTCCTGAAGGCAAAACTTTGGCCTCTATAATCTCAGTGGCTGAAAATACAGCGTATCCAGAGTAATGAGTTCCATTCTGCCTAAAGGAACTGCTGTCAGTAAACCAGATAAGGTCAGGCTTGGTGAGTGGTCTCTCAGAAATGGAAGAATGACAGGGGAGGAAATCATCTAAGTTTTCCAAGCAATTATGAGTTGGTGTGTGAGACATGGGAGTCATTGGGAGCAGTGAGGCAGGGTTCAGTGCAGAGCAGGGGAGGAAAATAATATTAGGGTTTTCCAGAAAGGAAGTGAGGAGCGACAGAACTCTGGATGTAGGGAGGGTTTGAAGGCCCTTTTAAGGTAAAAGATCTTTCAAGTGATGTGGGGAGTAGATAGTTCAAGGGGCCCCAAAATTCAGATTAGAGGCTTCTTTGTGTAAAATTTGTCCAGTAGCCAGAGCTCTTAAGCAAGGGGCCCACCCACGGATGGAAAATAAGAAACCATGTCCTCCAGGTCACATAGATGCAGACCCAGGTTGATGGTTTCACTAGAAAGGAAGCTAAAGCACGTGACAACAACATATATTTCAAGTGCCCAACCTCACAGGCAGTATCTCAAGAAGTCTCTAGGACAACAGACCTCCATGTTTTTGAAGTGTTTACCCTGTCCCTTACTTTTGGAAACTCCTCTAACACTTCCAAGGTTGTGAACTCCTGATCGCATTCCATTCCAGATATGTATTCATGGATTTTCTAACTCTTCTCCTCTAATTGTGTCTTACATGGGGTGAAGGTGTTGTCAAGGTATTGTTCTGGATGAGAGTGGGAAGATTTTTGTGTAGCACATATTTACATACACATTGGATTCATTTTCCAATTTTCCATTCGAAATACTGAATCCCTGTCAGTAACCCATACCCTAATAGACTCTGACTACTAATCCTAATATGATGGAGACAAATAACCCAAACATAATATTAATACAAGCAGTTCAGAGGAGGCATGGTGTATAGTTGGTCTTGCCTTTTGCATGATATAGTGTAGGAGTTATAAATCTTGTCAATTGTTTGTTGAAATAGTACTCCATGTGTTTTTAAAGTTAACACATATGTGAATTTCTGTCTCCTTTTTTCTGTAGCCAATTCAGCACATGTATTTTTATATGCACATATAAAATCATACCTGGTATCACACGTACATTTTTGTGAGGTGGCTAACTTGGCAGAAACAAAGTATGAGAAGAGATCACCCCTCCTAAATGCTTTTGGAACTGAAAATTCAAACTATGAGTGAGATTTTTAGTTGAACAACATTATACATAAATCCATGTTCAGTAAAATTAATATTTTTGGATCGGTGGATGATATATATTTCACGATGAATTTTGATTGGCATATATATTGCTACTTCCTAATGTTTCTCTGTGTGATATATATATATATATATATATATATATATATATATATATATATATATATATATATATTTTTTTTTTTTTTTCCAAATATAAAATATATGTGTCTTATTATACACTCCCTTAATAATTCACTCATGCTCATGTATGTGGTTTTATAATCAAATTTTCATACGATTATTTTCAGGAATATTCATCCACCTGAAATACATATTTGTTTTCTAGTACTGAAAACTCACTTCACTGAATGGTGCAAACAAATCCTTATATTTCTACAGTAACTGACCCAATTTAACATCAATGCATGTAGATTCCAATGGGGCATGATGTGTATTTTGACGTTCATTTTATTTAACACTGGTACATTACTATTTCTTCAGTTTTTGTACATCATAGTATAAACATTTCATCCATAAGTTCACAAATTTAAAGACATTTGAAACACATTCAATCACTTCCTGCTTCAGTACACATGTATTCCTCCTTGCTTTTGACTGGTCATTTCATGAGACTTCTTTCCAAACACATTATTTTCGATTTCCATAATCAATTTTGAAGCAAAACTCACACACTTTATGATAAACCACAACCCTAATATTACCATTAGATGTATAACTTGTTGGAATGAATGTATGTATATCAATATAACATTTACTGTGTATTTTCAGATATCAATTTATTCCAATTTCTAAAGTTGGAATCAGTTATATTATATATTCACACATGGTACACCTATTTGTGCCCCCAATACTAATTTATATCTCTTCTAAATATTGCTCCCAGAAATGGTGCAAGAAATACTCATGTCACCTGATCTACATATACATTTTATCACAGTAATATTCTGGCCACAAAATGCAAAGTCACACTTACAATTGTACCAAAGCCTAAATGGAATGTGAGTATGGATTATGAAAATCACCCATGTCCATGTTGCCTAATGCTCTCAAATGTCAATCCTATTGGTGACTACATATTTGTTTCTTCCTAAGATTATGTATTCAACCTCAAGCCTGTTGAAAATGTCTAATCCTATCAATCACTTCATCATTTGCCTGATTTCCTAATGTCTCTAATGATATCTGCTTTCCTACATATTTTCCCCAGTTCATCATTGTGACTGACTCTTCAAATGTGCTGACATTTACATTTTCTGTCTACCTGAAACCCTATTGCTAAAGAACTTTTTTGTCCAAATCCTATACTGACTCTTTTTTCTAATCCTATCAAGTATCTTCCAAATCCTACCAACTATCCTTTTTTGACTGGATGTTCTCTTCAACATTCAATTATCCAAGGTACAAGGTCCTATGCCATTATGTATAGATTTATCTGAGACACATGTGCACAACATAATTCAGAGTAAAGTATCCCAATCAAGGATCCAATGCCCTTTTGGGCTTCAAATCTTACCTAGATTTGTGTTTTCATACACATATTTCACCTCTATATATCCTTATAAATATTGCAGGTTCCCAATACCATTATTCATGCAGCAGAATGATTCCTAACCCAAATCAATCATGTTATTAACCCTAACCATACTTTGTTTCCTCAACCTAACTTTACAGAAAAGCAAGGACAAAGTTGGTCTTATATAGAAATGTAAGAGATCTTCCACCTGCTGAGAACCTCAAAGGTCCATGCAGAAGTGAACCCTGGGGAAGATATAGAAAGCTATGAAGGACCTGAGAGAGCGAAAGTCATGTTTCATGACAAAAAAAAAAAAAAAAAAAAAAACAGGTCAGGATGAAGGGGTGTGTCTGAAGCAGTCTCTCTCTTCTTAATGTAGAGAAGATGGACCAAACCAGGCCTGTGTGGAGAGCTGTTTACGGGTGCCTATGTTTGATATACCATTCTTACTTGTGAAAGTGTCACAGGAAGTAGGGGCAGCCTCCATCTATTGGGACACTTGGAAGCAACTGTTAGGACAAAGATGTTGCCAAGGCAGTGACCTCATTCAGTTCCTGAAGGAAGTGACCTATATAACTTTCTTGGTGATGGAACTCTCTGAACTTGGGATCCAGGAAGCCAGGCACCCAGAGTCATTCCCAGTCCCAGTCCCAGTGGCCACACATGTTTGGATTTACCAAGGACAGAATCGGTCTTTCTGTGTAACTACTGATGTGAGGATGGCCAAATTCCAGGAGAGCTCTGAAGAGGGGCCTTTCCTGAGAAAGCAGGTAGTGTCTCACTACTGGCACCTGACAACTTCACAGTGTTGGCCAAGGAGACCAGATTTGACATAGCACAGCCCATTTCGGGGAAACGTAGTATGTCCCATCAGTCAGAGGACACTCCGGATAGTCACAGACCTACGTGGGGGAAGGACTTGACTTTGTGGGTGTGCGTGTGAGTTTGTGGTTTTGTCTCATGATCTGAGAATATATAGGAAAGTCGGTTTGTTTGATTTGGAGTGGACTGTTTCTAGTAAGTCTTTTGACAATGCGAGTGTTTCTATGTCTGTTTATCCCACTGTGTCCGTGGTTGTAGACATTAGAAAAGAGAATGCATCAATGGATGTGTCCTGTCTAGTAGAAAACTTCACAGCATTCATCCTGCCCAATTTATGAATGGACTGTGGCTTGCCTAATGGATGGGCAACAACTACTATCTTCCTAAGTTCCTGTATGTCTTCTTGAATTCTGGCCACTCTCCAGAATAGGTTCAGGGTTTTGTGTCCACGATATGTACCACCTCCAAGATCTCTGACATGGCCATGTACTGGATAGCTGAAGGGAATGGGATCATCTCAGAAAACCCAGATATCATTCGAGAAACCCTGCAATGGGCCATTTGCTTATCTATTGTTCTGTTGCCCTGAATGTCAGAAAGGTCTTTGCCTCAGGCCACTCCTTTGTGAAGCCTGAAGGAAACGGTTTTCAAGGGGAATTAATGGGCATCACCTGTTGCTCTTTGCTTAATTGCTTTGGAAAGGAATGTGTCTGCATCAGACTCTTGGCCATGTGTGAGGCTGTTGCATAGATTCTCAGCACCTGATGGATCTAAAGAAAGTTCCCACGTGTGCTTCCAAAACCAAAATGGCCAAAAAAGCAGTCATTGTGGACGAAGTCTCTCGCCTTCCTCTGTAACGTTCCTAACCTCCATCAAGTGAAAATAGGGATCCTTTGTGTCAAATGAGTTCTCAAAACCCTGCAGATGATAGCCCATATGTGCTTGGGTTTTCTCATAATTCCAATTCACATAAAGAGTCTATACCCGAGAGTCAGTAGGCCTCAAATTGGAGAAGCAGAGCAGTATTTATGGCAGGCTTATTTGATCACTCCTGGTTCTCAGGAAGGGTGTCCAGGCAACCCTGACTTTAGGCAAATTATGGGCAAGGGAGTTTATTTTGTACACTGTCTTGGGCTGAGCCCCTCATGGAAACCTCCAGCCACAGGTTATGATGAGTGTCTATATGGAAGAAGATGAGGGCCTTGTGGGAGTGTTTTGGTTTTAATTGTGGTCATTTGTGTAGTGCTTGGAAGTGATGACAGGGTCTACCTGGGCTTGAACTCTGGTGTGATTCCCCTTAGAGTCTGAGTTCTGGAACTGATCTCAAAGAAATATTGCCATGAACTGTGTTCAGATTTTAGGAGGCCACGCATTGGATTTCCCCTTGGAAACTGAGATCAAAAAAGAAGGGTGACTTTCCACAGAGCCTTGGAATCTCAGCTAAGATATCACATGATTTTATTCTGAAAGATGTGGCAGCCATAGTTGACAGTCAGAACACCCATGGACGTCACATTGAAGACCTCAATGGGCCTGGCTTCATGTGACCTTTTGACCACTCTATGGGATGACTTGCCTGTGAGATTTCTCCAGAGATTTCATTGAAATGAGTTTCCTCACCATTTAATGGTTCCTGAATGAACTGAAACCCACAATGCCTCCAACTTCATCCATGAAAAATGGCTAAATAAATACAATAAAATTTTTAAAATTCCCTTAACCAGGTGGCACTGGAGAACCTTTGGATGTCTTTTTCCTGATCATGAGTGTACAAGAGAATGCCATGATTGATGGGGTTTCATGAAAATGGTGTAGAACAAAGATGCCAGTAAGTTGGACCCTGCTGAGTAGTGGGCCTATTGCAGTGGTGGGTAGGTGTGTGATAATACATCTGTGGTGTGGCCAGGAGGATTTTTCACTGCCTTCAAAATGGCTTGTGACTGATATGGTGCAGCCAGCAGACCCTTCTTGTTACATGGAGAGGTTTCTGGGAAAAGTTCAGAGTCAGATTTCTATGGACAAATGGGCAAGCTTTGTGAGATAGAAGCCTGGTTGGTGCATTCTCTGTCACCACAAGTGACAGAACTCCCTCCAATACTGGGTCCCAGTAGAACTCGTTGTATTTCATGAAGCAAATACCAAACTCCCAGTGCAGCAGCAAGAAACACCACGAAAAGTGGAGGATGACCAAATGGCTTCACAGTTCACACGGGGAGACACTTAGCACCAGGTGGCCACAGTTTACCTACAAATACAAAATTCAGCACTGCTGCCTCATGTTCATTAGAATACAAAAAACCATGTCCTCCAGGTCACGTAGATGCAGACCCAGCTTTTATGGTGTCACTAGAAAGGAAGCTAAATCTCCTTACAACAACATATATTTCAAGTGCCCAACCTCAGAGGAAGTTTCTCAAGAAGTCTTTAGGCCGGCAGAGCTCCACGTCTTTGGAGTGTTTACCTGTTAGACCAGGACGCTAGAAAAGACCACTGACTCAAATTAAAATCAAATAAAATTAAGCTTATTATTTCCACCGGCCGTGCTGCCTCTCCCTCCCAAAATGGTGGGAACAAGACAGCATCCCCAGCTTTCCTACAGCCCAGTTTTATAGCCCAGAAAGTTACACAAAAGGGGGGTTACAGATAACAGAACTCTGATAAACATCACATTAAAGGTAGTTTACAATTTTTTTTGCTGTCCCTACATCAGAATTCATGAGGACCATTAGAGCCTCAGAGAGGGTTGTTGTCTGGCCAGAGAAGGCAAATATTTATGATGTGTCACTAAAGTTTCAGAGAGGGCTGCTATCTGGTCAGAGAGCTGGGCATGCGTGAGTTCAAGGCGTGGGCAGGCATTCCACGCAGGTTCAGAATTTGAAGTAATTTATGGTAAAGCCAAAATTATCTTTTCATGGCTTTGTGGCATGATGGCTCCCAATTTTAATAAAAGATCAGGTTGGGTCTACAATTTCCCCCTTTTCTCTGTGTCCATTTCAAATCTTTGATAGATTATGGGAAGAACACTGAGGAAATTTTAATCCCTCAGATAAGAGTCTCCAAATTTTTACAACTCACCCAAAACCGATCTCCCTGATTTTACCTGACTTAATTAATTATTTATATTGATAGTCTATTTATCTTTCTCTCCATTGTTGTAAAAAGAGTGGCATCACTAATTTTTTCTTCTTCTGTCCTGAGACAGGGTGACGTGAGTGGGCTCGTCGTGAGGGACATGAGTTGCCTATTAGAAGTCAGTTGAGAGACATGAGTTGCCCTTTAGAAGTCAGTTCGGTTTGAAGTCAGGTTGGGGAAGAACAGGTTGTAAAGTCATCTGTGAATGGATTCTTCTATGAGTGAAACAAAAACCATGAGTACTGAATAAATGTTGCAGCAGCTGGAACATGTCACTGTATAGAAATTCCCTCACCAGTCTTTAATATCCCCAATTATCAGGACTGTCAACTTAATATTTAACTTTAAGTGTTACAGTTGGCCCTCCCAATAAGACACAGTTTAATAATTTAATGTCATCTGATCTTGTAAAAATCCTTTTACTAGTATGACCTCTGGGTCTAATAGAGAAACCTTTAATTCTGTTACTCAGGGCCGGATAATCGTACTAGCAAACACCAAGCCTACCTGTGTAGGTTAGGAATATCTGTAGGTCTTAAACTGAAAACTTCTGCCTGTGGCAGCTCTTCTTGATAGTCTCTTTTTATAAGTATTAGGCATTCCTGTCTGAGAATCCTTCTTTGTAGCCTCCAGTCTTACTTATTTTGGGAGGATAAGATAAAGTGCATACCTTAAAATTTTATTATTATTATTATTATTTAAAATGCCCAGGAGTGGCTGTATTTTGGTCTTAACTGTCTTTGCTAAGTGTTTAAGATGAAGCAGTCAAACTGACTTTTGTTTCTATCTATTGTTAACAGTCAGCTGAGATTTTGTGGGAATCAATTCTGGGGAAACTTGAGAAGAGATTCTCAGTTCTGCTAGTGCCATTTGCGCTAGGTGGGTCCAGGTCTTGCTTGACCATTTGGCTTCCCTCAGAAGCATCATGGATGTCTCCTTTCTATGATGACTCTCCTCTTTGTAACAAATGCACTGATTGGCTTTCTGTTCTCCAGTGGTCTCATTAATCTCCCTGATCAGGAGGTTATGTGGCTCAGAGTTGCAAAGCTCTTTAGAGAAGTCCCCTGTTCCCTGGATTCAGACTGACTCAGAGGGCAAGAGCCAAATATTGGTTTTCTTGGCCCTTTTCATTTAACATTCATTTTAAATCCTAATCTTAAAAATCCAGCAAATAAATTTTAACAGCCTTATATTAAGAGTACTGGGCTTTAATGTCTATAACTTTATAATTACCTTTTTATTAATTGGGATCTGTATTATTCTGTCTGTATTGTAGTTGATGACTTATTATCTTGAATAAACCCATGTTGTGTTCTTAAAGCAACACATTTATAAAACACTAACAGGGAATCTTTAGATCACTTATTAGAAAATTTCAAACTAAAATTAACAAAAGTAAAAATACTTAGTTCGTGTAATATCTTCCCTGAATTTTTTGGCTGAATTATACATTATATCCCCTGTTTGAGATCCTAGGAATATTGACAATTAAAAAAACCTTTTTAACATAACTTTAAAGAAATATTATCTGACCTAATGGTTTCATAGTCATTCTCACATGTAGTAAGATGGGACACACAGCCTTATCTCAGGTAAGGCAGGGCTCTATATAAATCTTAAGTCTTTTAGTTCTAAAGCTGATCTTTATTTTTAAATATCATTTGACAATGTTTAAATAAATTGTTTGAGGTCACATGAACATTAGCTAACACCATATGATATCACATTTAAAACATGAATTAAAGAAAGGCTGAAAGTTTTTAACCTTTACAAAGATTAGGCTCTAATTAACTTAAAAATACATTTAAATTGTTCCCCAATGTAAAAAGTAACATAAAAATTTACATATCTTATTGATAACAGGTAAATAAATCCACAATATATTTTTTACCACACAACTTCAGAGCACCAGCTTGATATAATACTCTTTAAACGTTTCTACCTTACAGACTTGCATACCTGTAAGATATGAAAACATTAATAGCATAACAATTACATTTATGTTTCTACATTAATCAAGTTTGGCTTTTAAAGAAATGGCAGTACAGTGCTCTAAAGTAACAGTTTTTATTTAATCAGTTGTTTAATTTTTATGGTTGCTTGCTCTAGAAAACATAAATCTTAATAAACTCAATGTTATGGGTAAACTTATGTTTTAAGAAATTTTTGTCTCATTAACACATGACTGATTTTTACAATCTTATACAGAGTTTACTAAAAAAAATACAGATCTTAGTAAATCAATCAGATATCTAACAAAAGTACTCATGAATGAGTAATCCCATATCAAATTTACTTTACTTATTTATCAAAAAGTTAGAGAAATGTATTGAACAGTGTAAACCATTTTTATGTTGAAGGAAAGGTACTAGAGCCAAGGCATATTAGACATTTTGTAGATATTAATATTTTGTTAGATGTTTGAACACCTAGAAAACTTTGTAAGCTTAAATTTAAAGACATTTGTTTTTATCTCTTTATCCAATTTAAATTGAAACATTTAAATCACGTGAATTAAAGATCTTTGGATCCACTTTTTTAAAATTTGTTTTTACGAGCGCTATTTTTTTATGAGCGCTCCTTATATATGTTAATTTGTGTATCATATATATGATATAAGGACATATGTATATATAGACATACAACACATAACAATTTGTGCACACATAATAATAGTAAAGGCCTTGTAGCTTTTCGTAGTTGAAATCTTTATTGCAATGTTTCAAAAAGTCCACAGTTGGTCAAAGATAGAACTGATCAGAAAAACATTAACCTAGGTCTGTATGCTCAAAATCATGAGGTCAAAAAACATAAAGTATCTAAGAAAAAAAATAAGAGTCCTAGAAAAAATGACTTGCCAGTAATTAGTAAATAACATACAATTTACCTTTTTTTCCCTTAGACCTCAAATCACTCTCCTACAAAGCTTGCAGGCTTCTTTCATTTGCATTTCAACATAAGTCATGGCTGAAGTCTGGAAGGAGCAGCAAAAAAACTGCTATTCTGAACAGACATCTCAGGACTAAGGCATTTTAACCATAATTTTCAGGTTCAGATGTTGAAAATTATGATACAAGTTTAAGATACAATTCACAAATTTACATCTTGTTTGGTTAACAGACACCATACTATGATTTACTATTTATGTCCAAATTAATGCACTGGTACACACAGTGACATTTTCCCAGGCTACCCAATTCAAAATTGGTGAAAAAAAAAAAAAAAAAAAAAGACCGTATGATTGGGAAGTTTCTTGCCAACTTGGAAGTAGAGTTCTTCAGTTATCCATCCTAAGTATTTAAGTTCTCTGGCATGAATTATCTGAAATCATAAACTAAACAATTACCTAAACCCAACTTTTTACTGCAAGATTGTGCAATGCTTGAAAATCCCATTCAGTTACCAGATTGTTAAAATAAAACATCATCATTTAGACACACATTCAGCTAAGATCATTCCCCAAAAACAATTTATAATATCAACACATTATTGCAGATGCCTTAAAGGGCCAGAAACTAAGACACAATACAGACAGAAAGGAGGTCCAGACTATGGCTGTCAGACAGAACCCTTTAAACCAGAGCAGATAAGAGAAAAATCTCCTACAGCAGTGGCACCATAGATGTCCCCACAAGGGGACCAGATGTTTTCACAGAAGGGCAACCTGAAATGTAAAATAAAGTATCTCCATGGTGACTTTACTGCATTTAGTGTCACCTTTTTCTTTTTCTCTTTTTTTAACAAGACAGAGGTGGCATAATCCTTACAGTGCAGGGAAGGAAGGAGGTAATTCCCTGAATCAACAGGGCTTTGGCAGCTGTTGGGAGTCCCTCAGTTTCCCCTTTTACATACAGGATTAGCTCCTCTGATTCAGTTCCACATCAAGCATGCTCTATCTCCTAACATTTCAGTAGATAGCTCTCACAAAGTTCAGGGGCGGAGGGTGGGTACAAGATTTGTAACTTAAAGTTTGGTTCCTGACCTTGAAGCCAATTAATACAAATTTAATAATGAGGACTGGGTTTTGAGAAAAAGAAAAAAGGAGTTTTATTGCTTGGCTAACAAAGGAGAAACACAGGGGACTCTGCCAAAGTTGTGACTCTCTTTATCTGGAGGGACAAGGGGTTTTAAAGGAGTTTCACTTGTTAACCTGGGAGATACTCAGTTCTTAGGTCCCCAGCAGGCATAGCCCTCTGCAATGGGTGTGCTCCAGGCAGCCAGCTAGGGGCTTCTATCATCCTGCTTTACAATGGGGGATAAAGTTCATTGCAGTTCCTTAAAACACAGTCCAAAGGGGTGTCAGGCTTAATCTCTTTATTTCTGATTTTCAGGTCCAATATACTTAAGTTTTTACCACCAAAATCACACAACAAAACGAACAAAAACAAACAAACAAAAAACCAAAAAATAGAACACAGAACCAAAAAAACAGAAACCCAGCGCCTAAACACAGAAACAGGGCAAGAGTGCAACATCTTGCTAAAGCTCCAGGGTAGGAGCGCGTGCGTGCCCGTCGGCACCTCTCTACAGTTCCAGAGGAATTCCCTACAGAACAGAACAGAGGACAGAAAGATTCTCGTTACTGTCCTGGACAGAAGTATATGTAAGCCTCCCCGTGCCACATCTCTGTCATCAGAAGAGATCTCCCTTAACCAGATATCAGATGTTATAAAGGAGCCACTTACCTATGGAGGCGTCCTCCATCAGGTGCTTGCTAATAGTTTTAGTGCAGAGGTTCACTGCAGTGCTCCCTGGACTAAAGGCTCTCTTCCAAATATAAAGAAGATGGACCAAATCAGGCCTGTGTGGAGAGCGGTTCCTTGGTGCCTATGGTTGATATACCATTCTAATTTGTGAAAGTGCCACAGAAAATAGGGTAAGCCTCCTTCTCATGGTACGCTTGAAAGCAACTGTTTGGACAAAGTGGTTGCCAAGGCAGTGACCTCATTCAGTTCCTGAAGGATGTGACCTCACTTCAATCCCTTGGTAATGGAACTCTCTGAACTTGGGATCCAGGAAGCCAGTCACACAGAGTCAGTCTCAGTCCCAGTCCCAGTGTCTCACTTGCTTCGATTTAGCAAGGACAGAGTCAGTCTTTCTTGGTACCTACTGATGTGAGGATGGCCAAATGCCAGGAGTTCTCTGAAGAGGGGCCTTTCCTGAAAAAGTACGTAGTGGCTCACAGCTGGCTCCTGACCACTTCACAGAGTTGGACAAGGAGACCAGATCTGAGACAGGAAACGCCATATCGGGGGAACATAGTATGGCCCAGCAGTAAGAGGATACTCTGGAGAGTGAGAGACCTACTTGGGGAAGGAGGTGCCTTTGTGGGTGTGGAAGTGTGTTTGTGGTTTTGTCTCATGTTCTAAGAATAGGCAGGAAAGTCGGTTTGTTTGGTTTGGAGTGAACTGTTTCTAGTAAGTTGTTTCACAAGGCGAGTGTTTCTATGTCTGTGTATCCCACTGTGTCCGTGCTTGTAGACATTAGAAAAGAGAATGCATCAATGGATGTTTCCTGTCAAGTAGAAAGCTTCCCAGCATTCATCCTGCCCAATTTATGAATGCACTAGGGCTTGCCTTATCGATGGGCAACACCTGCTATTTTCCTAAGTTCCTGTTTTCTTCCTGAAATCTAGCCACTCTCCAGAATAGGTTCATGCATTTGCATCCACGATATGTACCACCTCCAAGCACTGTGACATGGACATGTACTGGATAGCTGAAGAGAATGGCAAGCATCTCAGAAAAGTCAGATATCACTGTGACCCAGAAAGTCTCAGTAGAGAAACCCTGCGAAGGGCCCTTTGATTACCTATTGTTCTGTTGCCCTGAATGTCAGGAAGGTCTTTGCCTCAGGCCACGCTTTTGTGAAGCCTGAAGAAAACAGTTTTCAAACGGAAATGAATGGGCATCACCTGTGGTTCTTTCTTAAATGCATTGTAAAGGGATGTGTCTGAATCAGCCTCTTGGCTCTGTGTGATCCTGTGGCTTAGATTATCAGCACCTGATGGATCTAAAGAAAGATCCCATGTGTGAATCCAAAATCAAAATGGCCAAAAAATCAGTCATTGTTGATGAAGTCTCTCGCATTCCTCTGTAAGGTTCCTGACCTCAATCAAGTGAGAAAAGGGATCCATTGGGTCAATTGAGTTCTTCAAAGCCTTGCAGATGCTAGCCCATAGGTTCTTGGGTTTTCTTATGAATCCAATTCAAATAAAGAATCTAAACCCCACCGTCAGTAGGCCTCAAATTGAATAACAGAGCTGTATTAATGGCAGGCATATTTGATCACTCCTGGTTCACAGGAAGGGTGTCCAGGCCACTCTGACTTTTGGCAAATGAGGGGAAAGGGAGATTATTTGGGACACTGTCTTGTGCTGCGCCTCTCATGGAATCCTCCTGCCAGAAGTTATGATGAGTGTCTATTTGGAAGAAGATGAGTGCCATTTGGGAGTGTTTTGGTTTTAATTGTGGTCATTTGTGTGGTGGTTGGTAGAGATAATTGAGTCCATCTTGTCTTGAACTTTGGTGTGATTCCCCTTAGAGACTGTGTTTTGGAACTGACCTCTGAGAAGGTACAAGGTCCTGTGTCATTGTATATCCATATTTCTGGGACATCTCTACGGAACGTAATTCAAAGCTAAGTATACCAATCAAGGGCCAAATGAACTTCTGGGCTTCAAATCTAACCTAGATTTCTGTTTTCATACTTATATTGAAAGGTTAATAAAATAGGTACTTGTCACTTCCTGTTTTTCTGTATGCTTAATAAAACACTGTTGAAATCTTGAGAACTGTTTGCTCTTCTTGTTCCCAGAATGTGCTGCCCCCAACTGCCAAACTGCAGAATGTACTCCATCAACCATTTGCACGCAAACCGCCCACTCGCCCTTACCCATCAATAAACTTCCCTCCCTGCCCTCTCCAAGGAAAATATATAAGCACTTCTTAAGCTGTTCTCAGGGCTCTCTGCTCTATTCAAGCGAGCTCTGAGCCCTTGCATGCCGGACTCCCAATAAACCCTTTGCTGTTGCATTAGACAGTCTCTTGGTGTTCTCTTTTATCGATGCTTACCCGACCTTTACTTCTGGTGGCCCCAGCGAGATCCGGCAGCTGCAGATGAAAGACCCCCAACGGGATGCTCTGGGGGTAAATAAGGCCCCTCTTTCTGGTTTCAGGATTCAGGTTAGGTTTTGACAAAATGGCTATTGGTAAAGAGCGTGAGCTCTCTCCCACGGTGCCTGACACACATGTCACAGAGCCACAGGCCATGTCCCTGGGGGATGGACTCGGTAAATCGAGGAACCATAGTCTCCTCGACTCAGTGATATTTTCTTTCAGATTCGGAATTGCCAGCCCATCAGGTTTTGCCGGCTACTCAGTCCTGGTCTCAGTATTGGACGTCCATTGCCTGTCTTTATTGTCTTGTCTTGTCTGTGTCATGTGTTTTTGCTTTCACTGTCTGTGTATATTTCCTTATGGGACAGAGCACTTCAATGCCTCTGTCCCTGACCCTTAATCACTGGACCAAAGTCTGCTTAAGGGCTCAGAATCTTTCTTTTTCATTAAAACACCAGACCTGGCAGATTCTGTGTCTCAGAATAACCCACTTTTGTAGTCGGATGGCCTCTAGAAGGATGTTTCTACTTCGCACTAATTTGAAAAGTCTGAGATATTGTCTTTCAGCCGGGGCCACATAGACATCCAGATCAATAGCCATATATCATAACTTGTCAGGACCTCTGCAAATCTCCTCCTCCATGGGTGAAGCCTTTCCTTGTCCCTGCACCCACTCCTACTCCTTCCCCTATGATTCTATCTCTCAAACTCTCTGTTCCTCAACCTCCACCCTCTGTTCTCCCTGAGTCTCAAGACTCTACTCGTCCTTATCCTCTGCCCTTGTCCCCCAACCCCCAAAACCCTGTAAGTAATTCCCCTGCTGCTGACTCAGCCTCTCCACCATTCGAGGAAGCCAGAATGGCCCAGCGCCCTCCAGATCACTGTCCCATGACACACACAGCGCCTCCTTCCCTGGAGGAAGCTGGCCCGGCTAAAAAAACTCAGAGAACTCGCCAACGTTTTCACACCTGCCTACTTGGAATGACTGCCAACAACTCCTAGGGACTCTCTTCATGACAGAGGAATGAGAGAAAAACCTCCTGGAAGCCAGAAAAAAATATCCTCGGACCTGATGGGCGACCAACACAACTTCCCAACATAATAAAAGCTGCCTTCCCCTTTAACCAACCCAACTGGGACCCCAACACCTTTGAAGATAGGGAGCATCTGTCCAATTATTGCCAGGCTCTAATTGCGGGTATCCAAGGGGCCGCTAGGTGACCAACTAATTTGGCCATGGTAAGAGAAATTATTAAAAGGCCTGATGAATCTTCCTCTATGTTTCTAGAGAGAATTATGGAGGCATATAAGAGATATACTCCTTTCGATCCTCAGGCAGCAGATCAAAAGGCATCTGTCACGATGGCCTTAATTGTTGAAGCTGCCATGGATATTAAAAAAAAAGTTAAAAGAGAGATTTAGTCAGAGAAGCCGAAAAAGTATACTATAAGAGAGAAACAGGGAAAAAGAAAGGGAGCAGAGGGAGGATGAGAGAAGCAAAAGAAAGACTAAGGCATTGACTAAGATCCTGGTCACAACAAGAAAGAGGCCAGAAATTAAGACATAAGGTGACAGAAAGCGATACCTGGGCCCGTGCCACAGGCCACCCCTGGCCTCAGATCAATGTGCCTACTGTAAAAAAAAAAGGACACTGGGCCAAAGAGTGCCCTATAAAGAGACAGACATGCCAGCCAGCCATTCTGACTCTGGGGGATGACTAAGAAAGTTGGGGCTCAGATTCTTTCCCCTAGCTCAGGGTAAGATTTGAAGTGTAGGGGACCCCAGTAAACTTTGAAGTGAATACAGGAGCAGTATACTCAGCCCTTAAGGCCCCATTGGGCCGTCTATCAAATAAAAGGTCTGTAGTTCAAAGGGCTAATGGCAGTAAATAACGGGCTTAGACTACTAAGAGGACCATGGACCTGGGGAAAGGAAAAATCCATCACTCCTTCCTAGTAATCCCAGAATGCCCGCACCCATTGATGGGCAGAGATCTGCTCACCAAGCTCTGGGCCAAAATAACTTTTAACCCTGAAGGCCCCCAAATGAAATTTCTAAATCCTTCAGTAAAACTCCTATAGTCACGGCTTTAACTATATTAGTAGAAGATGAACGTCCACTCTTCACACCCCCCAAGACTGATCAAACAGGCAAGCTACCCCAGAAATGGATAACAGATTACCGAGATGCCTGGGCAAAAACTGCTGTGTTAGGCCTGGCCGTGAAACAACCTCCAATAACAGTGGAGTTAAAAACCTCAGCCTCCCCAATCAATGTCAAATAATATCTTCTAAGCATAAAAAGCTAAAGATGGGATAAGGCCCTATATTCAGAAATATCTGGCCTTAGGGGTCCTAAGGCCCTGTCAATTGGCCTGGAACACTCCCCTGCTATTAGAAGAAAAAGCCAGGAACCAGGGACTATCACCCTGTTAAAGACCTAAGAGAGATCAACAACAGAGTGCAGGACATTTACCCCACGGTACCTAATCTGTTCAATCTGCTTTGCACTCTGAACCCTGAGCAGAAATGGTATACTGTTCTGGACCTAAAACAAGCTTTCTTTTGCTTGCCTCTTCATAAAGATAGTCAGTTGCTGTTTGCTTTTGGGTGGGTAGACCCAGAAACCGGAAAGTCTAGTCAACTAACTTGGACTAGACTCGCAGAGGGGTTCAAAAACTCCCTCACTCTCTTTGATTAAGCCCTTCACAGAGATCTCAACAATTTCTGAACTACACACCCCGAATTCACCCAGCTTCAATATGTGGATCACCTGCTACTGGCATCCAACACCAAGGAAAACTGTGAACTGGGAACCAAGCACTATTATCCGAGCTTGCTCAACTCGGGTATAGAGCTTCGGCCAAAATTGCCCAATTTGCCAGCAAGAAGTAATCTTCCTCGACTATTTCCTTAGGGGCGGTAAACGATGGCTCACTGAGCCCAGAAAACAAACCATTGAGCAGATACCAACCCCATCTTACAGCAGACAACTAAGAGTTTCTTGGGATTGCTGGGTTTTGCAGGTTATGGATAAATGGGTTTGAGTCCTTAGCTGCTCCTTTATACCCGCTGTTAAAGGGAGATGCCCAATTTCAATGGACCCCTAAGTACCAGAAATTTTTAGATAACATCTAAGGACACTGAAATTGAACGCCTCAACTTTACTGAGCTCAGCCTGCAATTACAGAAAGCCCTACACTACGTTAAAAATGTACATCAACTCACTCACCTTGGTTCAAAGAAACTGCAGGCATTCCTGTAGGATTAAGAACAGAGTTTTCCACTAACTGACTCACAGCGAAAGGAAATAATTGAACTGGTAACAAAAGCCTGTCGGGTCAGTCAATTGTTTAATGCTTACCCTTCCAAGTTTCTTAGACGAAAGCACCTACGAGGAACCAGACCAGGACAATTCTGGGAAGTGGACATTACTGAAATTAAGCCAGCAAGGTATGGACTTAAATATCTCCTAGTCTTTGTGGATACATTCTCAGGATGGATTGAAGCCTTACACACACACACACACACACACACACACACACACACACACAGAAAAAAAAAAAAAACGGCGCAAATGGTTCTCAAGAAGATCCTGGAAGATATTTTTCCAAGATACGGTCTGTCTAAGATAATAGGGTCTAATAATGGACTTGTGTTCATGGCCCAGGTAAGTCAGGTGTGGATTAATTGTAAGTTACATTATGCTTATATACCCCAGAGCTCAGGAGAGGTAGAAAAAATAAATAGAACCATTAAACAGACCTTAACAAAATTAAGCTTAGAGACTGGCATAAAAGATTGGACTATGCTCCTGCCTTATGCACTGTTTCATGCGAGAAATACTCCCTCAGTTTCTTTGTGTAACCTCACCCCCTATGAAATTCTCTATGATGCCCATCATACAGTAAGGGACCTAATCCCCAACTCTAAGGCCTAACAATCCCTTCCACACCCCTTGCTTGACAGACTTAAAGCCATTGAAAGAACTCAGTGATAACTGTGGAAACAGCTGGCCACTGCCTACCAACCTGGGGACGAGGGGATTCCACATCAATATCAAGTAAGAGACTTCATCAACATAAGACAACATCAGGTGTTATCCCTAGAACCCCGCTGGAAAGGAACATACCAGGTGCTACTTATAACACCTACAGCCATAAAAGTAGACAGAATCACTTTTTGGATCCATGCCTCTCATCTCAAGCCTTCGCTGTGTCCAGACTCTGGTTGGAAACTGGAAAAAACTGGTAACCATTTCAAATTGCGTATTCGCTATGTGGACAAGACTATAGACTCTCCCCTTGGCCACCAGTACTCCTAACCCTCATCAGCCTGTTCAGCAGTGAAGGCTGATCTGAAATCCTACTAGACAAGAAGTATGGTCTATCTCGCATACAGCCCCCTTAGGGACCTGGTGGCTATCTCTCCACCCAGACATTTTTCAGCTTGGTAAAGGTCTTTCCTATTGAGATAACCCCAATGAAGAGGATCCCACTAAAGTTCCATTAAATCCCTTCCATACCATAGATAATTGAAACAAACATTATGGATGCACGGAAACGCGAGCCAGATTCAGGTTGGTTAGCCTAGATTACTATATATGCCCGGCGGACTATCAAAGCCACAAACAGCCATGGCTGTGTCGGGGGAAAGCCAACTTCTTGTGTAATTCATGGGGATGTGAGCATACCGGGGCTGCCTGGTGGAACCCAAACTCCTCATCAAATTCATTACACAGCATTGGCCATATAACCAATTAGACAACCAAAAACTATGGCCCCCAGAGGGTTCTCTAGATCCTCAAATTCTGCGTGACATTTTTAACTTCGGCAAGTGCTCAAAAGGGGAAAATTCCCCTATGTGGAATCCTTTTCCCTCCTTCACTCACATCCTGTACTATGCTTCTCCAATAGTTCCTCACCCTCAGCCCTCTGCTCTAGACTCTCTGCTGTCACTCCCACCTCAGCAACCTGATTTCTTCCCTCCAATTACTACATCAAAAACCCAAACCTCCGCCAGTTCTCAGACCATTGCCCCCTTGCTGAGGTAGCAGGTACCGAGGTACCCCTCCACTCACTCACTCCTCTCTTTTTCTGTCTGTGCCTGCACTAGGTCCCACCAAGTCCTCTAAGAAGCTAAACCAAAGCTCAAACCAGCTGAGAAGAGCCCTCAGACCCCTATCCAAGATGTAATAAAAATAGCCTTTAAAGTTGCTTTGTCATCACTGAAAACAGGTTACTAAGAATTTAAAGTCCCTCACAGGCTTTTTGGAATACTCACTCCCATCTTCACCTCTGCTCTACCTGTTCTACTGCTCAAGTTTTGTTCTAGGAAAATCCCAAACCCCTTTTCCATTATTCTTTTACATCTCATCTTCCTCATTCTCAGATCCACGGAGCTGCTCTCAGCCTCGCCTTCCCCGTCTTCCCCCTCTGTACCAGGTCCATAGATATGTCTTAAATAACCTTCTCCAGAAGTCTTCACCGAGGCTTACATTAGGTCTTTCAGCAAAAGAGTCCCTCTGAAAGAGTTCAATGTAGATAAACTTCCACTTTTCGTGTTGCCCTGTTCTACTTGGCCACTGGCTGGAAAAATCACCACCCCTAAGCTTGACACCGCCTTACTAGATTTTCACAAAATATGTGAACAAGGCCTCTGGCCTTGAGCTGGGGCTTCACAGAGATGGCTAGATTTCTAAGATAAAAAAGTTACCAATTGGGCTTCATGGTGACAGCTCGCAGGGAGAAAAAAAAGAGACAAAAAAGCTCTCCCTTTCCAAGGTGTCTTTGAAAAGTTAACTTGCGCAGAACAGAGGAACAAAAACAGAAACAAAAACTGATTTCTGTGAATTTCTACAGACTGTGAACTTCTGAGCCACTTCCCTTACATTTTGGGTACAAATTCTAAAACTACCGAAACTTGGGGTTCAGGGGATTAATTGATTACAACAGAAGCAATGCCCTCTAAATCCGGATGCAACCAAATAAGACTGTTTTCCTGTGTTTGGTGCTATCTTAGGTCCCTTTCCTTGTCCGTCCCTACAACAGTCTAATTCTATACACTTTAAAATTATTTATGTTTTCATAAAATGGTCAATATATGTGATTAATTATGTAATGATGCAGATGTTTTCCAGAGTTCTCTATCATGACTTAGGTTCATTTAAAGATCAAATAGGGGGGCATACAACCCGGTTCCACTGGGAACCTGTATCCCTCACTTTAGCCATCCTATTAGAAATAATAGTTGCTGAAGGGGTGGGCTAGTCCTGAGACACAACAAAGACACAATTAGAAGCAGAAATATGCCAAAGTTTAAAGATATTAAAAACCGACATCACAGCTTTACAGGAATTTTAACCTCTCTCTTTCTGAAGTTTTTTTACAAAGCAGGCGAGTGTTGGACCTCCTCTTTATGAGAGAAAGGTGCCTTTTTGCTTGCATTGAGGGAAGAATGTTGTTTTTATGCCGACAATACTGGAGTTGTAAAAGAATCTATGAGTAAATTAAGAAAACGACTTGAAGAGCGTCAAAGAGAGACAGAGGCCCCAAAAGGGAGGTTTGAGTCTTGGTTCACATAGTGACCTGATTAACTACGCTTTTATCTGCCATGGCCGGTCCATTAAAAATCCTCATATTATTGCTAACTGTAGGACCCTGTTTGCTCAACCGTGTAGTTTCCTTTCTAAACCAAATCGAACCTGTTATTAATCCTAACCATACACTGTTCTCTCAATCTAATTTTACAGAAGAGCAGGGACAGAATTGGTATTAAAATACAGAATTATAGAGGATCTTCCACCTGCTGAAAACCTCAAAGGTCCACGCAGAAATGATCCCTGGAGAAGATGTAGGCAAGTACGAAGGACCTGAGAGAGCAAAAGTCTTCCATGGCAAACAACCTGCTCAGGATGAAGGGATGTGTCTGAATCAGCCACTCTCTTCTTAATGTAGAGAAGGTGGACCAAAGCAGGCATGTGTTGAGAGCTGCTCCTGCATGCCTATGGTTGACATACCACTCTGACCTGTGAAAGTGTCACAGGAAGTAGGAGCAGCCTCCTTCTCATGGTAACCTTGGAAGCAACTGTTAAGACAAAGTTGTTGCCAAGGCAGTGACCTCATTCAGTTCCAAAAGGAAGTGACCACACCTAACTTCCTTGGTGATGGAACTCTGTGAACTTGGAATCCAGGAAGCCAGGCTCCCAGAGCCAGTCCCAGTCCCAGTTCCAGTGGTCAAACTTATTTTGATTTACCAAGGACAGACTCAGTCTTTCTTGGGACCTACTGATGTAAGGATGGCCAAATGCAAGGAAAGCTATGAAGAGGGGCCTTTCCAGAGAAAGCAGGCAGTGGCTCAACGCTGGCTCCTGACAACTTCACAGAGTTGGCCAAAAAGACCAGATTTGAGACAGAACAGGCTATTTCCAGGGAACATAGTAAGGCCCACCAGTCAGAGGACACTCCGGATAGTCACAGACCTACTTGGGGAAAGGAGGTGCCTTTGTTGTGTGGGTGTGGGTTTGTGGTTTTGTCTCATGTTCTGAGAATAGGTATGAAAGGCAGTTAGTTTTGTTTGGAGTGAACTGTTTCTTGTAAGTCGTTTGACAAGGCGAGAATTTGTATGTCTGTGTATCCCACTGTGTCCGTGGTTGTAGACATTAGAAAAGAGAATGCATCAATGAATATGTCCTGTCTAGTAGAAAGCTTCACAGCATTCATCCTGCCCTATTTATGAATGGACTGCAGCTTGCCTTATTGATGTGCAACACCTGCTATCTTCCTTAGTTCCTGTTTTATTCCTGAATTCTGGCCACTCTCCAGAATAGGTTCATGGTTTTCTGTTTAAGATATGTACAACCTCGAAGCTCTGTGACATGGCCATGTACTGAAGGGAATGGTGAGCATCTCAGAAAACTCAGATATCAGTGTGACCAGGAAAGTCTCAGTGGAGAAACCCTGCTTGGGGCCTTTTGTTTACCTATTCTTCTGTTGCCCTGAATGTCAGGAAGGTCTTTTCCTCAGTCCACCACTTTTTGAAGCCTGAAGAAAACAGTTTTCAAATGGAAATGAATGGGCATTACCTGTGGCTCTTTGCTTAATTGCTTTGGAAAGGATGTGTCTGAATCAGCCTATTTACCCTGTGTGAGGCTGTGACTTAGATTCTCAGCTCCTGATGGATCTAAAGAAAGATCCCATGTTTACATCCAAAAACAAAATGGCCAAAAGAGCAGTCCTTGTGGATGAAGTCTCTCGCCTTCCTCTGTAACTTTCCTGACCTCCATCAAGTCAGATTACGGATCATTTGGGTCAAATGAGTTCTTCAAAGCCCTGCAGAGGCTAGCCCATATTTGCTTGGGTTTTCTCAAGACTCCAATTCACATAAAGAATCCAAACCCCACAGTCATTTGGCCTCAAATTGAAGAAGCGGAGCAGTATTAACGGGAGGCCTACTTAATCTCTCCTGGTTCACAAGAAGGGTGTCCAGGCCACCCTGAATTTAGGCAAATTAGGTGCAAGAGAGCTTATTTTGGACACGGTCTTGGGGTGTGCCCCTCATGGAAAACTCCAGCCATAGGTTATTGTGAGTGTCTATATGGAAGAAGATGAGCGCCACGTTGGAGTGTTTTGGTTTAAATTGTGGTCATTTGGGTGGCGGTTGGAAGAGATGACTTGGTCCACATGTTCTTGAACTCTGGTGTGACTCCCTTAGAGTCTGAGTTCTGGAACTGACCTCAGAGAAGTATTGCCATAAATAGTGTTGAGATTTTAGGAAGCCAGGCATGAGCGTTGCCCTTGGAAACTGAGTTCTAGGCCCAGGGTGGCTTTCCACAGAGCACTGAGCCTCTCAGCCAGGATACCACAAATTTTATTCTGAAAGACTTGGCACTCATAGTTGAGAGTCAAAACTCATATGGACCTCACATTGTAGACCTAAATGGGCATAACATCATATGATCTTTTGGCCACTCTTTGGGAAGCCTTACCTGTGAGTGTTCTCCAGAGATTTCATTGAAATGAGCTTCCTAACCATTTAATGGTTCCTGAAAGAATTGAAACTCACAGTGCCTCCAACTTCATCCTTGAAAAATGGCTAGATAAATACCATGAAATTTTTGAATTTCCCATCACCAGGTGGCACTGGAAAACCTTTTGATGTCCTGTTGCTGATCATGAATATACCAGACTGTGCCTTGATTGACTGGGTTTCATGTAAATGGTGTAGAACAGAGATGCCAGTAAGTTGGACTCTGTTGAGTAGTAGGTTAGAGCAGTGGTGGGCAGGTATGTGATAAAACATCTGTGGTGGGGCCATGTGTATCTTCCATTGGCTTCAAATGCCTTGTGACTGACATGGTGCAGCCAGCAGAACCTTCCATGTAAAGGCAAGTTGTTATTTGGAGAGGTTTCAGGACATTGTTCAGAATCAGGGTGCTATGGTCAAGGGGGCAAGATATGTAGGATAGGATCCTAGTTCTTGGATCCTCCTGCAAAACCTGACACACCATACATGACAGAACTTCCTCTTGCACTGTGACCCAGTTGAACTCTTTGTATTTCGTGAAGCAAATACCAAACACCCAGTGCAGCAGGAAGAAACACCACGAAAATGGAAGATGACCATATGGCTTCACAGTGCACACTGCCACACATTTATCCCCCAGTGGCCACAGTTTACATAAAAAGAGAATTCAGCACTGCTGCCTCATGTACATTGGGAAATAAGAAACCATGTCCTCCAGGTCTCATAAATCCAGACCAAGCTTTTATGGTCTCCCTAGAATGGAAGCTAAAGCTCCTGACAACAACATATTTTTCAAGTGCCAAACTCACAGGCAGTTTCTCTAGAAATCTCTAGGCCAGCAGACCTCCATGTTTGTGGAGTTTTTACCCTGTCCCATACTTTTGGAAACTACTCTACCACTTCAAAGGTTGTGAGCTCCTGAGCATATTCCATTTAACATATTTATTCACAGATTTTCTAAATCTTCTCCTCTAATTGTGTCTTACTTGGGGTGAAGGAATTGTCAAGGCATTGTTCTGGATGAGAGTGGGAATAATTTTGTGTAGCACATATTTACATACACATTGGATTCATTGTTCAATTTTCCATTCGAAATGCTGAATCTTTGACACTAACCCATACCCTATTAGACTCTGACTACTAATTCAAATATGATGGAGAAAAGTAACCCAAACAGAATAGAAATACTAGCACTTCAGAGGAGGCATGGTGGATAGTTGGTTTGCCTTTTGCATGATATAGGGTAGGAGTTATAAATCTTGTCAATTTTTTGCTGAAATAGTTCTGCATGTGTTTTTAAAGTTAACACATATGTGAATTCCTGTCTCCATTTTTCTGTAGCCTATTCAGCACATGTATTTTTATATGCACATATAGAATCCTACCTGGTATCACACGTATATTCTTGAGAGGTGGCTAACTTGGCAGATACAAAGTGTGAGAAGAGATCACTCCTCATTAATGCTTTTGGAACTGAAAATTCAGACTATGAGTGAGCTTCTTAGTTGAAAAACATTATACATAAATCCATGTTCAGTAAAATTAATATTTTGGATCTGTGGATGATATATATTTCACAATGAATTTTAATTGGCATATATATTGCTACTATTTAATGTCTCTGTGTGTGTTTTGTTTGTGTGTATATATATATATATATATATATATATATATATATATATACTCTCTAGATTTTTCAAAATATAAAATATATGTGTCCTATTATACACTCCCTAAATTCATTCTTGTTCATGTATGTGGTTTTATATTAAACTTTTCATAAGATTATTTTAAAAATATTCATCCACCTGAAATACATATTTGTTTTCTAGTACTAAAAAGTTACTTCAGTGAATGGTGCAAACAAATCCTTATATTTTTACAGTAGCTGACCCACTTTAACATCAATGCAAGTAGATTCCTATGGAACATGATGTGTATTTTGACGTTCATTTTTATTAAACACTGGTACATTACTATTTCTGCAGTTTTTATACATTATAGAATATACATTTCATCCACAAGTTCACAAATTTAAAGAAATTTGTAACATATTCAATCACTTCCTGCTTCAGAACATATGTATTCCTCCTTGTTTTTGAGTGGTCATTTCATGAGATTTCTTTCCAAACACATTATTTTCGATTTCCATAATCAAATTTGAAGCAACATTCACACACTCTTGGTGATAAACCACAACCGTAATATTACCATTAGATGTATTACTGGTTGGAATGAATGTATGTATATCAATATATGATTCCTGTGTATTTTCAGATATCAATTCAATCCATTATTTAAAGTTGGAACAAGTTATATTATTTATTCGCAGTATGGTCTATTCATGCATTATCTCTATATTCATACATACATGGTACACCTATATGTACCCCCAATACTAATTTATACCCCTTCAAAATATTGCTCCAAGAAATGGTGCAAGAAATACTCATGTCACCTGATCTACATATACGTTTTATCACAGTAATATTCTGGCCACAAAATGCAAAGTCACACTTACGATTGTACCAAAGCCTAAATGGAATGTGAGTATGGATTATGAAAATAACCCATGTCCAGGTTGCCTAATGCTCTCAAATGTCAATCCTATTGGTGACTACATATTTGTTACTTCCTAAGATTATATATTCAATCTCAAGCCTGTTGAAAATGTCTTTTGCTATCACTCACTTTATACTTTGCCTGATTTCCTAATGTCTCTATTGATATCTGCTTTCCTACATATTTTCCCCAGTTCATCACTGTGACTGACTCTTCACATATGCTGACATTTACATTTTCTGTCTACCTGAAAACCTATTGCTAAAGAACTATTTGTCCAAATGCTATACTCACACTTTTTTATAATCCTACCAACTATCTTCCTAATCGTACCGACTCTCCCTCTTTGAATGGTTTACATTCAACATTCAATCATCCAAGGTATCAGATCTTATGCCATTGTGTATAGATTTATCTGAGACATCTGTGCAGAACATAATTAAAAGCTAAGTATCCCAATCAAGGACCCAATGCCCTTCTGGGCTTCAAATGTTACCGAGATTTCTGTTTTCATTCATATATTTCACCTATATAATCTTATAAATATTGCAGGTTCCCAATACCATTATTCATCCAGCAGAATGATCCTAACCCAAATCAAACATGTTATTAACTGTAACCATACACTGTTCCCTCAATCTAACTTTACAGAAGAGCAGGGACAGAGTTTGTCTTACAATACAGCAATGTAGGAGATCTTCAACTTCCGGAGAACTTCAAAGGTCCATGCAGAAATGATCCCTAAAGAAGATGTAGGCAGCTATGATGGACCTGAGAGTGCGAAAGTCATCTTTCATGACAAAAAAAAAAAAAAACAGGTCAGGATGAAGGGGTGTGTCTGAAGCAGTCTCTCTCTTCTTAATGTAGAGAAGATGGACCAAACCAGGCTTGTGTGGAAAGCTGTTCCCGGGTGCCTATGGTTGATATTCCATTCTAACTTGTGAAAGTGTCATAGGAAGTAGGGGCAGGATCCATCTCATGGACCCTTGGAAGCAACTGTTAGGACAAAGTGGTTGCCAAGGCAGTGATCTCATTCAGTTCTAGACGAAGTCACCCATGTCACTTTCTTGTTGATGGAACACTCTGAACTTGGAATCCAGGAAGCCAGGCACCCTGAGGCAGTCCCAGTCTAAGTCCCAGTGGTCTCAAATTTTTGGATTTAAGAAGGATAGAGTAAGTCTTTCTTGGCAACTACTAAATTGAAGATGGACAAATTCCAGGAAAGCTCTGAAGAGGGGCTTTACCTGAGAAAACAGGCAGTGGCTCACCGCTGGCTCCTGATAACTTCACAGTTTTGGCCAAGAAGACCAGATCTGACATAGGACAGCCCATTTCGGGGAAACATAGTATGGCCCACCAGTCAGAGGACGCTCCGGATAGTCACAGACCTATTTGGGGAAAGAAGGTGCCTTTGTGGGTGTGTGTGTGTGTGTTTTTGTGATTTTGTCTCAAGTTTTGAGAATATGTAGGAAAGTCGGTTTGTTTGGTTTGGAGTGGACTGTTTCTAGTAAGTCCTTTGAGAAGGTGAGTGTGTCTATGTCTGGGTATCCCACTGTATTTGTGGTTGTAGACAATAGAAAAGAGAATGCATCAATAGATGTGTCCTGTCTAGTAGAATTCTTCACAGAATTCATCCTGTCCAATTTATGAATGGACTGCAGGTTACCTTATGGATGGGCAACACCTATTACCTTCCTACATTCCTGATATCTTCCTAAATCTGGTCACTCTCCCATAGGCTCATGGTTTTGTGTTCAAGATATGTATCTCCTCCACAATCTGGGACATGGCCATGTACTGGATAGCTGAAGAGAATGGTGAATATCTCAGAAAACTCAGATATCAGTGTGACCAGGAAAGTCTCAGTGGAGAAAATCTGCTTTGGTATTTTGCTTACCTATTGTTCTGTTGCCCTGAATGAAAGGAAGGACTTTGCCTAAGGCCACACATTTCCAAAGCCTGACAAAAACAGTTTTCAAATGGAAATAAATGGGCATCACCTGTGGCTCCTGGCTTAATTGCTTTGCAAAGGGATATGTCTGAATCAGCCTCTTAGTGCAGTGTGAGATTATCGCTTAGATTCTCAGCAAATGATGGATCTAAAGAAAGATCCCATGTGTGCATCCAAATCCAAAATGGCCAAAAGAGAAGTCATTGTGATGAAGTCTCTTGCCTTCCTCTGTAAGGTTCCTGATCTCCATCAAGTGATAACAGGGATCTTTGGGTCAACTGAGTTCTTCAAGCCCTGCAGAGGCTAGCCCATAGGTGATTGGGTTTTCTCATGACTGCAAATCACATAAAGAAACTATACCCGACAGTCTGTATGCCTCAAATTGGAAAAGCAGAACAGTATTAATGGCAGACCTCTTTGATCAGTCCTGGTTCACAGGAACGTTGTCCAGGAAACACTGACTTTAGACAAATGAAGGGCAAGGGAGCTTATTTTGACTTTGTCTTGGGCTGTGTGCCTCATAAATACTTCCAGCCAAGGTTATGATGAGTGTCTATATGGAAGAAAATGAGGGCCATGTGGGAGTGTTTTGGTTTTAATTCTGGTCATTGGTGTGGCGGTTGGAAGAGATGACTGGGTCAACTGGGCTTGAACTCTGGTGTGTTTCCACTTAGAGACTGAGATCTGAAACTGATCTCAGAGAAGAATTGCCATGAATTGTGTTGGGATTTTAGGAGGCCACGCATGAGAGTCGCCCTTGGAACCTGAGATCTAGGACCAGGGTGGCTTTCCACAAAGAACTGGGAATCTCAGCCTGGATATCACATGATTTTATTCTGAAACTTGGCAGCCATAGTTGAGAGTCAAAAGACATAGGACCTCACATTGTAGATCTCAATGGTCCTGGCTTCAAGTGACCTTTTGTCCACTCTTTGGAAAGCCTTGCCTGTGAGAGTTCTCTAGAATTTTCTTTGAAATGAACTTTCTCAACATTTAATGGTTCCTGAATAATTGTGCATCCAACGTCATCCTTGAAAAATGGCTAGATAAATACCACGAAATTTTTGAATTTTCCATGACCAGGTGGAACTGCAGAAACTTTCGATGTCCTGTTGCTTACCATGAGTGTACCAGACAGTGCCTTGATTGACAGGGTTTCATGAAAATTGTTTAGAACAGAGATGCCAGTATTTTGGAGCCTGCTGAGTAGTGGGCCTAGAGCAGTGGTGGACAAGTGTGTGATAAAACATCATGGTGGGGCCATTTGGATCTGCCATTGGCTTCCAAATGGCTTGTAACTGACAGAGTGCAGACATCAGACCCTTATATGTCAAGGCATCTTGTTATATGGCGTAGTTTCAGGGCAATGTTCAGAATCAGGTTGCTATGGACAAGGGGGCAATCTTTGAGAGATAGAAGCCTGGTTGGTGAATTTTCTTGCAGACCCTGACCCACCACACGTGACAGAAATACCTCAAGCACTGTTTCCCAGTTGAACTCCTTGTATTTTGTGAAGCATGAACCAAACTCCAAGTGCAGCAGCAAGAAACACCACGAAAAGTGGAGGATGACCAAATTGTTTCACAGTCCACACAGGGAGACACAGTTTACCTACAAAGAGAGAATTGAGCACTGCTGCCTCGTGTTCATTGGAAAATAGGAAACGATGTCCTTCAGGTCACATAGATGAAGACCCAGCTTTGAGGGTCTCACTACAAAGGAAGCTTAACTCCTGACAACAACCTATATTTCAGTGCCCAAATTCACTGGCAGTTTCTCAAAAAGTTTTAGGCAAGCAGAGCTTCATGTTTGTGGAGTGTGTACCCTGTCCTTACTTTTGGAAACTCCTATACCACTTCCAAGTTTGTGCACTCCTGAGCATTTTCGATTCCAGAAATGTAATCACAGATTTTGTAACTCTTCTACTCTAATTGTGTCTTCCTTGGGGCGAAGGTAATGACAAGGCATTGTTCTGGATGAGAGTTGGAAGATTAATTTTCCTTTTTTCCATTTGAAATTCTGAATCCCTGACACTAACCCATATTCTACTAGACTCTGACTACTAATCCTAATATGATGGAAGAAAGTAACCCAAACAGTACATAAATACTTGCAGTTCAGAGTTGGACTTGCCCTTTGCATGATAAAGGGTAGGTTTATAAATCTATTCAATATTTAATTGAAATAGTTCTCAATGTGTTTTTAAAGTTAACAAATATGTGAATTACGGTCTCCCATTCTCTGGAGCCTATTCAGCACATGTATTTTTATATGCACAAATAGAATCCTACAAGGTATCACACGTACATCCTTGTAAGATATGTGACTTAGCAGATACAAACTGTGAGAAGTGATCACTCCTCCTAAACGCTGTTGGAACTGAAAATTCAACCTATGGGTGAGCTTCCCAGTGGAACAACATTATACATAAACCCATGTTCACTAAAATGAATGTTTTTGCATCTTTATGATATATATTTCATGATGAATTTTGATTGGCATATATATTGCTACTTTTTAATGTCTGTGTTTGTGTGTGTGTGTGTGTGTGATATATATATATATATATATATATATATATATATATATATATACTCTCCATATTTTTAAAAATATGAAATATATGTGTCTTATATACACTCCCTAAATTCATTCATGTTCATGTATGTGGATTAATAATCAACTTTTCACAAGATTATTCTTAGAAATATTCATCCACCCGAAATACATATTTTTTTCCTAGTACTGAAAACTAACTTCAGTAAAAGGTGCATACAAATCCTAATATGTGTACATTAACTGACCCAGTTTAACATCAATGCATGTAGGTTCCTATGGGACATGATGTGTATTTTGATGTTAATTTTTATTCCACACTGGTACATTACTATTTCTTCAGTTTATGCACATCATAGTATATATATTTTATTCACTAGTTAGCAAATTTATAGGCATTTGTTTTACTTTCAATCACTTCCTGCTCCAGAACACATGTATTCCTCTATGTCTCTTGACTGGTCTATTCATGAGACTTTTTTCCAAATATATTATTTTCTATTTCCATAATCAATTTTGAACCAAAACTCACACACCCTTCATGATAAACCATAACCCTAAGATGATCGTTAGATATAGAACTGGTTGGAATGAATGATTGCATATCAATATAAAATTTCTTATAAATTTTCAGATATTTATTCAATTCATTATTTAAAGTGGATCCAGTTATATTATTTATTCACAGTATGGTCTATTCATGCATTATGTCTATATTCATAGAAACAGGGTACACCTATTTGTACCCCCATACTAATTTGTAAGTCTTCAAAATATTGCTCCCAGAATTGGTGGAAGAAATACTATTGTCACCTGATCTACATACACATTTTATTACAGAAATATTCTGGACACAAAAAGCATAGGTCACACTTACAATTGTACCAAAGCGTAAATGGAAAGTGAGCATGGATTACTAAAAACATCCATGTCCAGGTTGCCTAATGCTCTCAAATATCAATTCTATTTTTGACTACATATTTGTTTCTTCCTAAGATTATATATTCAACTTCAAACCTGTTGAAAATGTCTAACCCTATCACACAATTTATACTTTGCTTGATTTCCTAATGTCTCTATTGATATCTGATTTCCTATATTTTTCCCCAGTTCATCATTGTGACTGACTCTTCACATGTGCTTACATTTACATACACTCTCTACACTAAATTCTATTGCTAAAGAACTTTTGGTCCAAATCCTATACTCACTCTTTTTTCTAAACCTACCCACTACCTTCCTAATCCTGCCAACTATCGGTTTTTGACTGGATGTTCTCTTCAACATTCAATATCCAAGGTACAAGGTCCGATGCCAGTGTATATTGATTTATCTGAGACATCTGTGCTGCACATTACTCAAAGCTAAGTATCCCACTCAAGTCCCCAATGCCCTTCTGGGCTTCAAATCTTACCTAGATTTCTGCTTTCATACTTATGTTTCACATATATACTCTTGTAAACATCGCATTTTGCCAATACCATTATTCATTCCGCAGAATTATTTGTAACCCAAATTGAACAAGTTATTAACCCTAACCATACACTGTTCCCTCAGTATAACTTACTTAAGAGCAGGGACAGTGTGGGTCTTACAATATAGGAATGTAGATGATCTTCCACCTGCTGAGAACATCAAAGATCCATGGAGAAATGATCCTTGCAGAAGATATAGGCAGCTATGTAGGACCTGAGAGAGCAATAGTCATCTTCCATGAAAAACAACCTGGTCAGGATTAATTGATGGTCTGAATCAGCCTCTCTCTTCTTAATAAAGAGAAGATGGACTGAACCAGGCCTCTGTGGAGAGCTGTTCCCTGGTGCCTATGGTTGATATACCATTCTAACTTCTGAATGTGTCACAGGATGTTGGGGCAGCCTCCATCTCATGGGAACCCTGGAAGCAACTGTTAGCACAAAGTGGTTACCAAGGCAGTGAGCATATTCTGTTCCTGAAAGAAGTGACCTCACTTCACTTCCTTGGTGATGGAATTCTCTGAACCTGGGATCCAGGAAGGAAGGCACGCAGAGCCAGTCCCACTCCCAGTTCCAGTGGGCTAACTTGTTTGCTTTTCCCAAAGACATTGTCAGTCTTTCTTGGTACCCACTGATGTGAGGATGGCCAAAGGCCAACAGAGCTCTGAAGAGGGGCCTTTCCTGAGTAAGCAGGTAGTGGCTCACCGTTGGCTCCTGACAACTTCACAGAGTTGGCCAAGGAGACCAGATCTGAAACAGGACAGGCCATTTTGGGGTAACATAATATGGCCCACCAGTCAGAAGACACTCCGGATAGTCACAGACCTATTTGGGGGAAGGAAGTGCCTTTGCCGTTGTAGGTGTGAGTTTGTGGTTTTTTCTCATGTTCTGAGAATAGGTAGGAAAGGTGGTTTGTTTGGTTTGGAGTGGACTGTTTCTAGTAAGTCGTTTGACATGGTGAGTGTTTCTAAGTCTGTGTATCCCACTGTATCCGTGGTTGTAGACATTAGAAAAGAGAATGCATCAATGGATGTGTTGTCTCTAGTTGAAAGCTTCCCCGCATTCATACTGCCCAATTAATGAATGGACTGCAGCTTGCTTTATGGATGGGCAACATCTATTATCTTCTAAAGTTCCTGTTTTCTTCGTGAATTCTGGCCACTCTCCAGAATAGACTCATGGTTTTGTTTCCCAAATGTGTAACACCACAAGGTTCTGTGACATGGCCATGTACTGGATAGCTGAAGGGAATGGGAGCATCTAAGAAAACTCAGATTTCAGTGTGACCAGTAAAGTCTCAGTGGAGAAACCCTTCTTTGGGCCATTTGCTTACTTCTATTTCTATTACCCTGAATGTCAGGAAGGTCTTTGCCTCAGCCCACCCCTTTGTGTAGCCTGAAGAAAACTGTTTTCATATGGAAATGTATGGACATCACCAGTGGCTCTTTGCTTAATTGATTTGGATTGGGATGTGTCTGAATCAGCCTCTTGTCCTTGTATGAGGTTGTGGCTTAGATTCTCAGCACCTGATGGATCTAAAGAAAGATCCCATGTGTTTCCAAAACTAAAATGGCCAAAAGAGCAGTCATTGTGGGTGAATATTTTTGCCCTCTTGTTTTAGGTTCCTGACCTCCATCAAGTGAGAATAGGGATCCTTTGGGTCAAATGAGTTCTTGAAATCCCTGCAGAGGCTAGTCCATATTTGCTTGGGTTTTCTCATGACTCCATATCACATAAAGAATCTATACCCTACAGCCAGTAGGCCTCAAATTGGAGAAGTGGAACACTTTAACAGCAGGAATATTTGATCATTCCTGGTTCACAGGAAGAGTGTCCAGGCCATCATGATTTTAGGCAAATGAGGGGCAAGTGAGCTTATTTGGACACTACCTTGGGCTCATAGAAACCTCCGGCTAGAGGTTATGATGAGTGTCTACATGGAAGAAGATGATGGCCCTGTGGTAGTGTTTTGATTTTAATTGTGGTCATTTTTTGGCGGATGGAAGGGATGACTGGGTCCACCTGGGCTTGAACTCTGGTGTGATTCCCCTTAGAGACTGAGTTCTGAAACTGACCTCAGAGAAGTATTGCCATGAATTGTGTTGGGATTTTAGGAGGCCACGCATGAGACTCACTCTTGAAAACTGAGATCTAGGCCCAGGGTGGTTTCCACAGAGGCCTGAGAATCTCAGCCAGGATATCACATGATTTTATTCTGAAAGACTTAGCAGCCATATTTGAGAGTCAAAACACACATGGACCTCACATTGTAGATGTCAATTGGCCTGGCTTTAGGAGACCTTTTGGCAACTGTTTGAGAAGCATTGACTGTGAGAGTTCTCCAGAGCTTTCATTGAAATGAACTTTCTCAACTCTTAATGGTTCCTGAATGAATTGAAACCCACAGTGCCTCTAACTTCACCCTTGAAAAATTGCTAGATAAATACCATGAAATTTTTGAAATTCCCATGACCCGGTGGCACTGCAGAAACTTTTGATGTCCTGTTGCTGATCATGTGTATACCAGACAGTGCCTTGTTTTTGTCTGGGTTTCATGAAAATCCTGTAGAACAAGAGAAGCCAGTAATTTGGAGCCTGCTGAGTAGGGGGCCTAGAGCAGTGTTGGGCAGGTGTGTGATAAAACATCATGGTGGGGCCATGTGAATCTGCCATTTGCTTCCAAATGGCTTGTGACTGATATAGTGCAGACATCAGACCCTTATATGTAATTCATCTTGTTAAATGGAGAGTTTTCAGGGCAATATTCAGAATCAGGTTGCTATGGTTATTGGGGCAAGCTATGTGGGATAGAAGCCTGGTTGGTGCATTCTCCTGCAGACCCTGACCCACCACACGTGACAGAACTCCCTCCAGCACTGTATCCCAGATGAACTTTTTATGTTTTGTGAAGCAAATACCAAATTCCCAGTGCAGAAGCAAGAAATACCACGAAAAGTGGAGGATGACCAAATGTCTTCACAGTCCCCACCGGGAGACACTTAGCTTCCAATGGACACAGTTTAGCTACAAAGAGAGAATTGAGCACTGCTGCCTCATGTTCATTGGAATATAAGAAACCATGTCTTTCGGTCACATAGATGCAGACCCAGCTTTGATGGTCTCACTACAAAGTAAGCTAAAGCTCATGACAACAACATATATTTCAAGTGCCCAACCTCAGAAGCCGTTTCCCAAGAATTCTTAGGCCAGCAGAGCTCCTTGTTTGTGGAGTGTTTACCCTGTCCTTTACTTTTGGAAACTCCTCTACCACCTCCAAGGTTGTGAACTCCCGAGCATATTCCATTCCATATTTGTATTCATAGATTTTCCCACTTTTCTACTCTAATTGTGTTTTACTTGGGGCGTAGGTAATGTCAAGGCATAGTTCTGGATGTGAGTGGGAAGATTTTTGTGTAGCACATATTTACATACACATTGGATTCATTTTTCAATTTCCATTTGAAATACTGAATCCCTGACACTATAACCCATACCCTACTAGTCTCTGACTAATAATCCTAATATGATGGTGAAAAATAAGCCAAAAAGAGAAGAAACACAAGCAGTTCAGAGGACGCATGGTGTATAGTTGGAATTGCCTTTTGCATTATATAATGTAGGAGTTATAAGTCTAGTCAATTTTTTGTTGAAATAGTTCTACATGTGTTTTTAAAATTAGCAAATATGTGAATCCCTATCTCCCTTTCTCTGTAGCCTATTCAGCACATGTATGTTTATATGCACATATAGAATTCTACCTGATATCACTCGTATACAATTGTGAGGTGGCTGAATTGGTAGATGCAAATTGAGAGAAGAGATCACTCCTCCTAAACGCTGTTGGAACTGAAAATTCAACCTATGGGTGAGCTTCCTAGTTGAAAAACATTATACATGAATCCATGTTCAGTAAAATGAATATTTTTCGATCTGTGGATTATATACATTTCATGATGAATTTCTATTGGCATATATATTGCTATTTTTTTTCTTTTATTGGTTGCTCAAAACATTACAAAGCTCTTGACATATCATATTTTATACATTAGATTCAAGTGGGTTATGAACTCCCATTTTTACTCCAAATACAGATTGCAGAATCACATTAGTTACACATCCATATTTTTACATAAGGCCCTATTAGTTACTGTTGTATTCTGCTACCTTTCCTATACTCTACTATCCCCACTCCCCTATCTTCCCATCTTCTCTCTCTACCATACCTACTCTAAATCATTTCTCTCCTTGTTTATTTTCCCACAACCTCTTATATGTAATTTTGTGTAACAATAAGTGTCTCTCTCCATTACCATGCAATTTCCCTCTTCTCTCCCTTTCCCTCCCACCTCATGTTTCTGCTTAATGTTAATCTTTTCTTCATGCTCTTCCTCCCTGCTCTGTTCTTAGGTGCTCTCATTATATCAAACAAGACATTTGGCATTTGATTTTTAGGGATTGGCTAGCTTCACTAACTATAATCTGCTCAGTGCCATGCATTTCCCTGAAAATTCCAAGATTTGGTCATTTTTTAGTGCTGCGTAATTCTCCATAGTATATAAAAGTCACATTTTTTTATCCATTCATCTATTGAAGGGCATCTGGGTTGGTTCCACAGTGTAGCAATTGTGAATTGTGCTGCTATGAAAATCGATGTGGCAGTATCCCTGTAGTACGCTCTTTTAAGGTCTTCAGGGAATAGTCCGAGAAGGGCAATAGCTGGATCAAATGGTGCTTCCATTCCCAGATTTCCCAGGAATCTCGATACTGCTTTCCAAATTGGCCGCACCAGTTTTCAGTCCCACCAGCAATGTACAAGAGTACCCTTTTCCCCACATCCTCGCCAGCACTTGTTGTTGTTTGACTTCATTATGGCTGCCAATCTCACTGGATTGAGATGGTATTTTAGGGTGGTTTTTATTTGCATTTCTCTTACTGCTAGAAATGGAGAGCATTTTTTCATGTACTTGTTAATTGATTCTATGTCCTCCTCTGAGAAGTTTCTGTTAAGGTCCTTGGCCCATTGGGTTATTGGTTATCTTATTGTCTAATTTTCTGAGTTCTTTGTATACTTTGTATACTCTGGATATTAGGGCTCCATGTGAAGGGTGAGGACTAAAAATTTGTTCCCATGATGTAGGCTCCATATTTACCTCTCTTATTGTTTCTCTCTTTAAGAAAAAAAAATCAGTTTAAGTAAGTCCCATTTGTTGATTCTTATTATTAACTCTTATTCTATGGGTGTCCTATTAAGGAATTTGGAGCCTGACCACACAATATGTAGATAGGAGCCAACTTTTTATTCTATCAGACGCAGAGACTCTGATTTGAATCTAGCTCCTTGATTCACATTGAGTTAACTTTTGTGCATGGTGAGAGGAGGGGATTCAGTTTCATTTTGTTGCATATGGATTTCCAGTTTACCCAACTCCATTTGATGAAGATGCTATCCTTCCTCCATTGCAGGCCATTAGCTCCTTTATCAAATATAAGACAGTTGTAGATTTTTGGATTAGTCTCTGTGTCCTCCATTCTGTACCATTGGTCCACCCGCCTGTTTTGGTACCAGTACCATGCTGTTTTTGTTATGAATGCTCTTTAATATAGTTTGAAATCTGGTATCACTATACTGCCTGATTCACACTTCCTGCTTAGAATTGCTTTTGCTATTCTGGGTCTTTTATTTTTCCATTTGAATTTCATGATTTCTTTATCTATTTCTACAAAAAAAAATCCTTTGGGATTTTGATTGGCATTGTATTAAACCTATAGAGAACTTTTGGTAATATAGCAATTTTGATGATGTTAGTTCTGCCTATCCATGAACAGGGTATATTTTTCCATCTTCTAAGATCTTATTCTATTTCTCTTTTTAGGGTTCTGTAGTTTGCATTATATAAATCTTTCACCTCTTTTGTTAGGTTGATTCCCAAGTATTTAATTATTTTGAGGAAATTGGGAATGCAGTGTTTTGACTCATTTTTGTTTCAGAAGTTTTGTCGCTGATATACAGAAATGCCTTTGATTTATGCATGTTGATTTTATATCCTGCCACATTGCTGCATTCATTTATTAGTTCTAGTAGTTTTTTCTGTAGACCCTTTTGGGTCTTCTATGTATAGAATCATGTCATCTACAAATAGTGATAATTTAAGTTCTTCTTTTCCTATTTTTATGCCTTTAATGTCTTTCATCTCTCTAATTGCTCTGGCCAGTTTTTCGAGAACTATATTGAATAGAAGTGGTGATAGAGGATATCTCTGCCTTGTTCCAGATTTTAAAGTGAATGCCTTCAATTTTTCTCCATTCAGAATGATGCTAGCCTGAGGCTTAACATAGTTATCTTTTACAATGTCGAGGTAAGTTCCTGTTATCCCTAGTTTTTAAAATGTTTTGAACATAAAGGAATGCTCTACTTTGTTGAATGGTTTTTCTGCGTCTATCAAGATGTTCATATGGTTCTTATCTTTAAGTCTATTGATGTTGTGTATAACATTTATTGATTTCCATATATTGAAGCCTCCTTGCATCCCAGGGATGAATTCAAGTTGATCATGGTGCACAATTTTTTTGATGTGCCTTTGTATCCAATTCGCCAGAATTTTAATGAGGATTTTTGCATCTAGGTTCATCAGAGATATTGGTCTGTAGTTTTCTTTCTTTGAGGTGTCTTTGTCTGGTTTCAGAATCTGGGTGATGTTGGCCTCATAGAATGAATTCGGCAGAGCTTCCAGTTTTTCTATTTCCTGAATAACTTGAAAAGTATTGGTATTAATTCTTCTTTAAAGGTTTTGTAAAACTCTGCTGTATACCCATCCGTTCCTGGGCTTTTCTTGGTTGGTAGTCTTTTGATTGCTTCTTCTACTTCATCCATTGATATTGGTCAGTTTAAATTGTGTGTTTCCTCCTGACTCAGTCTGGTCAAATCATATGACTTAAGAAATTTATCGATGTCTTCACTATTTTCTATTTTATTGGAATACAGTTTTTCAAAATAATTTCTAATTTTCTTCTGTATTTATGTAGCATCTGTTGTGATATTGCCTTTTTCATCCCGTATGTTAGTAATTTGAGTTCTCTCTCTTCTTCTCTTCGTTAGCATGGCTAAGGGTCTGTCGATCTTATTTATCTTTTTGAAGAAGCACATTTTAGTTTTGTTAATTTTTTCAATAGTTTCTTTTGTTTCAATTTCGCTATGATTTTAATTATTTCTTTCCTTCTGCTACATTTTCTGTTGTTTTGCTCTTCTTCTTCTAGGGCTTTGAGATGAAGTGTGAGCTCATTTGTTTGTTTGTTTTTTTTTTTTTTTCTATTTTGAGGAATGACCTCCAGGCGATGAATTTACCTCTTAAAACTTCTTTTCATTGTGTCCCATAGAATCTGATATGTTGTGTCTGTATTTTCATTTATCTCTAAGAATTTTTTGATTTCCTCCTTTATGTCTTCTGTAACCCATTGATCATTCAGTAACATATTCTTCATTTTGCATGTGATGTATGATTTTTTCTTCCTTCTTTATCATTGGTTTCCAGGTTCATTCCATTATGATCACAAAAAATTTATGGTATTATCTCCACCCCTTTATATTTACTGAGGGTTGCCCTATGGCATAACATATGGTCTATTTTTGAGAAGGATCCATGTGCTGGTGAGAAAAAAGTATATCCACTTGATGATGGTTGATATATTCTATATATGTCAGTTAAGTATAGGGTATTGATTGTGATATTGAGTTCTATAGTTTCTTTATTCAACTTTTGTTTGGAGGATCTGTCCAATGGTGAGAGAGGTGAGTTGAAGTCACCCATAATTATTGTATTGTGGTCTATTTGATTCTTGAACTTGAGGATAAATTGTTTTATGAACGTCGCAGCACCATTATTTGCTGCATGAATATTGATAATTGTTATGTCTTGTCGGTGAATGGTTTCTTTTAACAGTATATAAAGTCCTTCCTTATCCCTTTGATTAAATTAGTCTTGAGGTCGATTTTATTCGATAGGAGGATGGCCACCCCTGCTTGCTTACGAGGACCGTGTGCATGGTATAAATTTTACCAATCTTTCACCTTCAGCCTGTGTATGTCTTTTCCATTCAGATGTGTCCCTTGGAGGCAACATATTGTTGGATTTGTTTTTTTTTTATTTCAAGTTACAAGCCAATGTCACTTTATTCGAGAGTTTAAGTCATTATCATATAGAGTTACTATTGATATATGGTTTGTACTGCCACCCATGTTTTTATATATATATTTTTTAATTAGTTTGATTCTCCATGATTTGCTTTTCCCCTTCCCTCTGTCATTACTGAGGCACTTCTCACTGATGGTTTTCGTTGTTGATTTTCATTTCTTCCTCGTGTAGTGTTTTGCTCAAGATGCTTTGCAATGCTGGTTATCTGGCTGAAATTCTTTTAGCTTTTGTTTATCATGAAATATTTTTATCTCGTTGTCTTATCTTAAGCTTAATTTTGCTGGATACATAATTCTTGGTTGGCATCCATTGTCTTTCAGTGTTTGAAGTACGTTGTTCCAGGATCTTCTCACTTCCAGCGTCTATGATGAAAAATCCATTGTTAAACATTTTGGTTTACCCCTGATTGTAATGATTGTAATCTGCCTCCTTTCTCTGGTAGCTTTTAATATTTTCTCTTTGTTCTGTATATTGGATATCTTTATAACAATGTGTCTTGGCATTGGTCTACTGTGATTTTGAGTGCTCGGTGTCCTGTAAGCATCTACAATTTGTTTATCCGTTTCCATTTTTATTTCTGGAAAGTTTTCTGTAATTATTTCATTCACCAGGTTTCTCATTCCCTTGGTTTTAATCTCTGTACCTTCCTCTATCCATATGACTCATTAGTTTTTTTTTATGTTATCCCATATCTCTTGAATGTTTTCTCATAATTTTTTAAAGCATTTCTTTGTTGGCTAGACTTTTTTCAAGATGATATATTTTGTCTTCATTATCTGACATTCTGTCTTCTACTTGCTCTACTCTGTTAGTGATACTCTCAATTGAGTTTTTAATTTGGTTTATCATTTCCTTGATTTCTAGAATTATTGTTTGATTTTTCTAATAATCTCTATCTCCTGATAAAGATGCTTAATTTCTCATTTTATCTGTTTATGTAATTCATTTTCAATGCGTTTTATCACTGTTTGTTTTTGCTGTCTCGTATCCTCTTTAAGGTTCCATTCCATCTGTCTAAGGTATTACTTGAGTTCTTTATATGACCATTTTTTTGATGACTCTAGGTGCTCTTGAATATTTAGGCTGTCCTTCATTGTTCGTACTCCTTTTCTTCCTTGTTTTTATATGCTGCTCATGTTACTTCTTCTTCTGTTTGACTACTGAGTTACTGCTTACTCTTATAAATTTATTTGATGCTTGGGAGGAAAGATATTAGAAGGGAAGGGAGAAGTCACTAAAGAGAATGAGAGTAGGCAGGTAGAATTCAAGGAAGGGGGAATAAGAAAAATGAAAAGAAATGAAAAGACAAAAGAAAAAAATAGAAAATAAAGAAAGAAAGTTTTAAGTAATGATGATGATTAAAAAATTGAAAATTAAAATTTAAAATAATAATAATAATAATAATAATAATAATAAAATTAAAAAATAAAAACATTTAAAAAAGTTAAAGAACAACAATAACAAAAATGAAAATGAAAGAAAAAAAATAAAAAAATAATAATAATACATGCAGTCCTAGAGTTCAAATAACTTCTCTTCCAGTAGGTGGAGCTGTGCGCACTGGGCCAAGCTTCTCCTCTCAATAAGTGAGAACCAATCACTGTGCAGCAGCTCTTTCTCCCAGACTGGGCGGGTCTCCAATTCTGAGTGCCTAGGGCTTTCTCTTGTGCTTCCTCAAGCCAGGCCCCACTCACCTGTGATGCTCACCACAATACTGGTTACAAGCCAGGCCTCTGCTCCTGGTAGCCCTGTTTCCATGAACGCCTGGGCACACTCTCCTTGTTTGCCTTCCTCAGACCCTAAGTTTGTAGAGCTTGGGGCTGAGAACCTCCAGCGAATTTGCTTGCCCTTCAGGAGCCATGGCCCCGGTAGGTGGTGTAAGAGACCTCAATTGTCAGCACTGGTGGGAGCGGTAGCAGGGAATTCCACGCCGCGAGTCCCGAGCCAATCTTGATTCCCTAGGTCTGGGTATCGCGCTCCTTGGAGAGCTGGGAGGGGCCATTACGGCAGAGGTGGGAAGGGCCCTTGAGGTTTCCCTGCGTTGTTGAGAGATATGGCAATGGGATTACACACTTGTCGCGCTGGTTTCAATGAAGTTATCTCCTCCGCCTGTGACGTCAGTTCTCTGCCATGGTGGTATCCCATTCAAATGGTGACCGTTCGTTCCCTTTGCTGGGTGACCAATGCAACAGGTGGGTCCTGACTATCTCTCCCAAGCCCCATTTCAATCCTGTGGCCACTGCCTATGAAGGCTCAGTTGGCTTTTAACTCTCAATTCAGAAAGCCCGACCAGTTATTTCAGCGGGAATGTTAGTGCTGAGTCACAAAAACCAGACGAATCTAAGCTTGAATGCAGCCAATCCGGGCTTTGTGTGTGTTCTGAGGGGCCCAGACTGTTCACCCCAGATTCACAACAGGTCAATATTGCCTAGTGATTCTGAGCAAACAGCATTTAGACAGTTTACGACTCCCTATGCCCGCGCAGCTGAAGAGATCAGAGACTTGATTTCTCCATGCCTGCCTTCATAATGGATCTCCTGTATTGCTACTTTTTAATATCTGTGCTTTTGCGTGTGTGTGTGTATATATATATATATACTCTTTAGATTTTTCAAAATATGAAATATATGTGTCTTATTATGCACTCCCTAAATTCATTCATATTCATATCTGTGGATTTATAATCAACTTTCCACAAGATTATTTTCAGAAATAATCATCCACCTGAAATACATATAGTTTCCTAGTACTGAAAACTAAATTCAGTGAATGGTGCATACAAACCCTAATATTTCTACAGTTACTTAGCCAGTTTAAAATCAATGCAAGTTGATTTCTAGGGGACATGATGTGTATTTTGACTTTCATTTTTATTCAACACTTGTACGTTACTATGTCTTCAGTTTATGCACATCATGGGATATATATTTCAGTCACAAATTAGAAAATTTATAGGCATTTGTTTCACGATCAATCACTTCCTGATTCAGAACACATGTATCCCTCCATGTTTCTTGACTGGTCTTTTCATGAGACTTCTTTCCAAACACATTATTTTTGTTTAACATCATCAAGTATAAAGCAAAACTCAAACACCATTCTTCATAAACCATAATCCTAATATTACCATTAGATATATAACTGGTTGGAATGAATGATTGTATATCAATATAAGATTTCTTATATATTTTCACATATCAATTCAATCCATTATTTAAAGTGGAATCAGTTACGTTATTTATTCATAGTATGGTCTATTCATGCATTATCTCTATATTAATAGACACAGGGTACACCTCTTTGTACCCCTAATACTAATGTATACGTCTTCAAAATATTGCCCCCCAAAATGGTGAAAGAAATACTCATGTCACCTGATCTACATATACATTTTATCACAGTAATATTCTGAACAAAAAAAAACATAAAAATGTAACACTTATGATTGTACAAAAGCCTAAAAGGACAGTGAACGTGGATAACTAATAACATCCATGTCCAGGTTGCCTAATGCTCTCAAATGTCATTCCCATTCGTGACGACATATTTGTTTTTTCCTATGATTATGTATTCAAACTCTACCCTGTCGAAAATGTCTAATAATATGACTCACTTTATACTTTGCCTGATTTCATAATGTCTCTATTGACACCTGCTTTCCTACACATTTTCCCCAGTTCATCATTGTGACTAACTCTTCACATGTGCTGACATTTACATTCACTCTCCCAATGAAACCCTATTGCTAAAGAAGCTTTTTATTCCAAATCATATACTCACTCTTCTTCCTAAACCTACTGACTATCTTCCTAATCCTACTGACTATCCCTTTTGACTGGATGTTCTCTTCTACATTCAATCATCCAAGGTACAAGGTCCTAGGCCACTGTATTTCGATTTAACTGAGACAATTTTACAGAACATAATTCAACACTAAGTATCCAAATCAAGGGCTCAATGCCCTTCTGGGCTTCAAATCCTTCTTAGATTCCCGTTTTCATACATATATTTCACCTATATATTCTTATAAATATCGCAGGTTCCCAATCTCATTATTCATCCTGCAGAATGATTCCTAACCCAAATCGAACATATTATTAACCCTAACCATACACTAACTTTGCAGGAGAGCAGGAACAGTGTGTGTATTAAACTACAGGAATCTAGGGGATGTTCACCTGCTGAGAAACTCAAATGTTCATGCAGAAGTGATCCCTGGTGAAGATGAAGGCAGCTATGAATTACCTCAGCAAGCAAAAGTCATCTTCCATGGCAATCATCCTGGTCAGGATGAAGGGTTGAGTCTGAATCAATCTCTCTCTTCTTAATGTATAGAACATGGACCAAACCAGTCCTGTGTGGAAGCTGTTCCTGGGTGCTTATGGTTGATATAACATTCTAACTAGAGAAAGTGTCCCATGAAAATCAGGGCAGCCTCCACCTCATAGTATTTTGGAAGCAACTGTTAGGACAAAGTGGTTGCCAAGGCAGTGACATAATTCAGATCCTGAAGGAAGTGATCTCACCTCACTTCCTTGGTGATGGAACTCTCTGAACTTGAAATCCAGGAAGCCAGGCACCCAGAGACAGTCTCTGTCCTAGTCCCAGTGGTCTGACATGTTTGGATTTACCAAGGACAGAGTCAGTCTTTCTTGGTACCTACAGATGTGAGGAAGGCCAAATGCCAGGAAACCTCTGAAGAGGGGCTTTTCCTGAGAAGGCAGGTAGTGCCTCACCGCTGGCTCTTGAGAACTTCACAGAGTTGGCCAAGCAGACATGATCTGAGACAGGAGAGGTCATTTTGGAGGAACATAGTATGGCTCACTAGTCAGAGGATACTCCGGGGAGTCACAGACCTACTAGGGGGAAGGAGGTGCCTTTGTGGGTGTGGGTGTGAGTTTGTGGTTTTGTCTCATGTCCTGAGGATAGGTAGGAAAGGCGGTTTGTTTGGTATGGAGTGGAATATTTGTATTAAGTCCTTTGACAAGGCGAGTGTTCCTATGTGTGTGTGTATCCCACTGAGTCCATTGTTGTAGACATTAGAAAAGACAATGCATCAATGGATGTGTTCTGTCTAGTAGAAAGCTTCCCAGCATTCATCCTGCCCAATTCATGAGTGGACTCTGGCTTGCCTTATGGATGGGCAACACCTACAAGCTTCCTAATTTCCTGTTTTCTCTCTCAATTCTGGCGACTCTCCAGAATAGTATCATGGTTTTGTGTCCAAGATTTGTACCGCCTCCAAGATCTGTGACATTGCTATGTACTGGAAGCTGAAGGAAATGGCTAGCATCTCAGAAATCTCAGATATCTGTTGACCAGGAAAGTCTCAGTGGAGAAACCCTGCTTTGGTCCTTCTGCTTACCTATTGTTCTGTTGAATGTCAGGAAGTTTTTTGCCTCAAGCCACCACTTTGTGAAGCCTGAAGAAAAGAGTTTTCAAATGGAAATGAAAGGGCATCACCTGTGGCTCTTTGCTTAATTGCTTAGGATTGGGATATGTCTGAATCAGCCTGTTGGCCCTGTGTGAGGCTGTGGCTTAGATTCTCAGCACCTGATGGATCTAAAGATAGATCCCATGCGTGCATCCAAAACCAAAATGGCAAAAAGATCAGATATTGTTGATGAACTCTCTTGCCTTCCTCTGGTAGGTTCCTGATATTCATCAAGTGAGAATAGGGATCCTTTGGGTCAAATGAGTTCTTCAAAGCCCTGCAGAGGCTAGGCCATAGGTGCTTGATTTTCATGACTCCAATTCACTTAAAGAATCTAAACCCCAAAGCTAGAAGGCCTCAAGTTGGAGAATCCAAGCAATATTAAAGGCAGGCCTATTTGATCACTCCTGGTTCACAGGAAGAGAGTCCAGGCCACCCTGACTTTAGGCAAATGAGGGGCACGGAGCTTATTTTAGACACTGTCGTGGGCTGCGTCCCTTATGGAAACCTCCAGCCAGAGGATATGATGAGTGTCTATATGGAAGAAGATGAGGGCCATGTGAGAGTGTTTGGTTTTAATTGTGGACATATGTCTGGCGGTTGGAAGAGATCACTGGGTCCACCTAGGCTTGCACTCTGGTGTGATTCCCCTTAGAGACTGAGTTCTTTTACTGATCTCAGAGAATTATTGCCAGGAATTGTGTTGGAATTTTAGATGGCCATGCATGAGAGTTGTCCTTGGAAAGTGACATCTAGGCCCAAGGTGACTTTCCACAGAGCACAGGGAATCTCAGCCAGGATATCACATGATATTATTCTTAAAGACTTGGCAGCCATATTTGAGAGTCAAAACACACATGGAACATACATTGTAGACCTCAATGGGCCTGGCTTAATCTGACTTTTGGGCACTTTTGGAAGCCTTGCCTGTAAGAATTCTCCAGAGTTTTCATTGAAATGAGCTTCCTCACCATTTAATGGTTTCTTAGTGAATTGAAATCCACAGTGCCTCCAACTTCATCCTTGAAAATTGGCTAGATCAATACCATGAAATTTTTGAAATTCCCATGACCGGGTAGCTCTGGAGAACATTTGAATGTCCTGTTGCTGATCATGAGTATACAAGACAGTGCCTTGATTGACTGGGTTTTATGAAAATGGTGTTTAACAGAGATGCCAGTAAGTTGGATCCTGCTGAGTAGTTGTACTAGAGTAGTGGATGGCAGGTGTGTAATAAAACATCTGTGGTGGGGGCATGTGGATCTGCCATTGGCTTCCAAATGGATTGTGACTGACATTTTGCAGCCAGTAGACCCTTATATGTAAAAGCATATTGTTATATGGAGAGGTTTTAGGGCAATGTTCAGAATCAGGTTGCTATGGTCAATGGGGCAAGCTATGTGGGATAGAAGCCTGGTTGGTTCATTCTCCTGACGAACCTGACCCACCACACTTGACAGAACTTACTTCAGCACTGTGTCCCATTTGAAATCCTTGTTTTTCATGAAGCAAACACCAATCTCCCAGTGCAGCAGCAAGAAATACCACGAATAGTGGAGGATGACCAAATGGAATTACAGTCCACAAGGTGAGACACTTAGACCCCAGTGGCCACAGGTTACCTACAAATAGAAAATTCAGCACTGCTGCCTCATGTTCATTGGAAAATAAGAATCCATGTCATCCAGATCACATAGATGAAGACTCAGCTATGATGGTCTCACAACAAATGAAGCTAATGCTCCTGACAACAGCATATATTTCATTGCCCAACCTCAGAGGCAGTTTCTCCAGATGTTAGGCTGGCAGAACTTCATGTTTGTGGAGTTTTTACCCTGTCCCTTACTTTTGGAAACTCCTCTACCACCTGCAAATTTGTGAACTCCTGAGCATTTTTCATTACACATATGTATTCACAGATTTTCTAACTCTTCTCCTCTAATTGTGTCTTATGTGGGGCGAAGGTAATGTCAAGGCATTGTGCTGAATGAGGGTGGGAAGATTTTTGTGTAGCACATATTTGCATACACATTTGATACATTTTCCAATTTTCCATTCGAAATACTGAATCCCTGACACTAACACATACCCTACTAGACTTTGACTTTTAATCCTAATATGGTGGAGAAAAATAACCCAAACAGAATAGAAATACAAGAGGTTCACAGGAGGCATGGTGTATAGTTGGACTTGCCTTTCGTATGATAAATGGTAGGTGTTATAAATCTAGCGAATTTTAATTGAAATAGTCCTCCATGTGTTTTAAAAGTTAACAAATATGTGAATAACTGTCTCCCTTTCTCTGTAGCCTATTCATCACATGTATTTTCATATGCACATTTAGAATTCTACCTGGTATCACTCGTACATTTTGTGAGGTGGCTGGCTTGGCAGATGCAAATTGTGAGAAGAGATCACTCCTACTAAACGCTGTTGGAACTGAAAATACAACATATGAGTGAGCTTCTTAGTTGAACAACATAAATCCATGTTCATTAAAATGAATATTTTTGGATCTGTGGATGATATATTATTTCATGGTGAATTTCGATTGGCATAACATAATGCTACTTTTTAATGTCTGTGAGTGTATATATATATATATATATATATATATATATATATATATATATATATTCACTCTCCAGATTTTTCAAAATATGAAGTATATTTTTCTTATTATACACTCCCTAAATTCATTCATATTCATGTATGTGGATTTATAATCATGTTTTCACAAGAATATTCTCAGAAATATTCATCCACCTGAAATACATATTTGTTTCTTAGTACTGAAAACTAACTTCGGGGGATCATATGATGGTGGTGAAGGGAGTGCATCACCCCCATGTACCGCGTCACTGTGCGGGAGAATGACGAGTTATAACGGCTAAAATATATCTTGTTAGAAATTTCCAGCAAAATTGGGGTGCTCCAAAACCTAGTGGACATATTTCCATCTCACGAGGATCAGCTACGCGAGCTCAAACACGAGTGATTTGTCCGCACGGAGCGTCATGCTGCTTATTCAGGAAATCGGTCTGTGGCTAGAGTCTGCGGCGCGCACTGGGAAATGAATAGATAGCAATGCAAATATACAGCGGTGTGGATTCTGTGGGCTCCTGCCAGGTATGCAATCACTGTGCTAAGTGCTGAATTCTTTGTTTGAGATGGGGAAGGATGCGGTCCAATTCGGTTCTCCACACCAGTCAGACCACAGAGGAAGCCAGCGGCCACTATCTTGGAGAGCTGATGTCACCATCCCTGTTTTTGACTGATCGAAGCTCATTCAGCTATAGAACAGGTAATTTCAGGATGCCATTCACCTTTGTGTTGCAGACAAATTACTCAGGCTCAGTGCTAAAGAACCTGCAGAAACTCCGTCTTGGAGCCTGCTCCTATTAGAACATACACAAAGCCCAGAGCGGCCGAATTCCACCTCTCGGAACTGATCTGGCCCAGGGCTAAAGAACCCGCGGAAACTGCTTCTCGGTCCGGGTCTTGCTGAATACTGTGGAGGTAAATATCAACCGAGCATTCATAGGCAGTGGAAACAGGATTGAGACACGGCTTGTGAGGGCCGGTCAGGACTCACGCATTGCTTTGGTCACCTAGAAAAGGGAACAAAATGCTGCCTTTCACATGGGATACCAACATGGAAATTTCTGATGTCATCAGAAAGCAGCAGAGGAGATAACTTCATTGATACCAGCAGTGACAGAAACAGTTGGTCTCCTGGTGAAGAAAGTGAGTCACAAACACCTGGGTCTCTCTCACTTTGTCATCAAGCCAGAGGGGCAGAGCAGAGCAGCTGCCCGCGACTGGAACAGACCCAGTGACACACCTGCATGGTAGTTACGTCAACCCAATTGGAGTAGAGGCAGAACAGAGCTGCCGCCGGTGCACAGAACAGGCCCAGCGACCCGCAGGTGTGGTAGTCACGTCACCCCAATTGGAGTAGTTGCAGAGCAGAGCCTTCTCCCACACCTAGTAAAATCCCAGTGGGTCACCGGCATGGTAGTCACATCACCCCAATAGGAGTAGGGGCAGAGCAGAGCCTTCGCCCACGCCCAGAACAGGCACAGCAACCTGCCGGCATGGTAGTCACGACACACCAATTGGAGTAGGGGCAGAGCAGAGCCACCACCCGCGCCCGCAAGGTAGCAGACCTGCACCTGACCAGAAGAAGAGGCCCAGCGGCCGGCTGGCGCGGCAGACACTTTACCATATTTGGAGTAGGGGCAGAACAGATCTGTAGCCCGTGCTCACAAGGTAGGCAGACCTGCGACCAACCGGCGGACCAGGCACAGCGGACCGCCGGCATGGTAGTCACGTCACCCCAATTGGAGTAGGAGTAGAGCAGTGCCGCCGCCCACGCCTGCAAGGTAGGCAGACCTGCGACTGATTTGCAGAACACCACAGGGGTCCACGGGCGTGGTAGACACGTCACACCAATTGGAGGAAAAAATAAATAAAATGGACAGACCCCTAGCCATGCTAACGATGAGGAGAGAGAACTCAAATTACTATCATACGGGATGAAAAAGGCAATATCACAACAGATATTTCAGAAATACAGAAGATAATCGGAAATTACTTTGAATCCTTATACTCTAAAATAATAGAAGATAGTGAAGGCATCAAAAAATTTCTTAAGTCATATGATCTGACCAGAGTGAGTTAGGAGGATATAGACAACCTAAACATACCAATATCAATTGAGGAAATAAAAAAAAACCATCCAAAGATTACCAACTAAGAAAATCCCAGGACCGTATGGGTATACAGCAGAGTTTTACAAAACCTTTAAATATGAACTAATACCAATACTTTTAAAGCTATTTCAGAAAATTGAAAAAGAGGGAGATCTTCCAAATTCATTCTACGAGGCCAATATCACCCTGATTCCTACACCAGATAGACACTTCAAAGAAAGAAGACTAAAGACCGATATCTCTAATGAACCTAAATGCAAAAATCTTAAATTAAATTCTGGCAAATCAGATACAAAAACATATCAAAAAATTGTGCACCATGATCAAGTAGGATTCATCCCTGGGATGCAAGGAGGGTTCAATATACGAAAATCAATAAATGTTATTCACCACATCAATAGACTTAAAATAAAAACCATATTATCATCTAGATAGATGCAGAAAAAGCATTCGACAAAGTACAGCATACCTTTATGTTCAAAACTCTAGAAAAACTAGGAATAACAGGAACATTCCTCAATATTGTAAAAGCAATCTATGCTAAACCGCAGGCTAGCATCATTCTGAATCGAGAAAAATTGAAGACATTCCCTCTAAAATCTGGAACAAGACAGGGATGCCTGCTCTCACCACTTTTGTTCAATATAGTTATCAAAAGACTGGCCAGAGCAATTAGACAGATGAAAGAAATTAAAGGCATATAAATAGAAAAAGAATAACTTAAATTATCACTATTGCAGATGACATGATTCTATACCTAGCAGACCCAAAAGGTTCTACAAAGAAACTAATAGAGCTAATAAATGAATTCAGCAAAGTGGCAGGATATAAAATCAACACGCATAAATCAAAGGCATTCCTGTATATCAGTGACAAATCCTCTGAAATGGAAATGAGGACAACCACTCCATTCACAATATCCTAAAAAAAAAAAAATGGGAATCAACCTAACAAAAGAGGTGAAAGTCTTATACAATGAAAACTACAGAACCCTAAAGAGAGAAATAGAAGATCTTAGAAGATGTAAAAATATACCCTGTTTATGGATAGGCAGAACTAACATCATCAAAATGGCGATATTACCAAAAGTTCTCTATAGGTTTAATCCAATGCCAATCAAAATCCCAAAGGCATTTCTTGTAGAAATAGAGAAAGCAATCATGAAATTCATATGAAAAAATAAAAGACCCAGAATTGCAAAACAATGCTAAGCAGGAAGTGTGAATCAGGCGGTATAGCGATACCAGACTTCAAACTATACTACAGAGCAATAGTAACAAAAATAGCATGGTACTGGTACCAAACCAGGCAGGTGGATCAATGGTACAGAATAGAGGACATAGAAACCAATCAACAAAACTACAACTATCTTATATTTGATAAAGGAGCTAAAAGCATGCAATGGAGGAAGGATAGCATCTTCAACAAATGGTGTTGGGAAAACTGAAAATCCATATATAACAAAATGAAACTGAATCCCTTTTTCTCACCATGCACAAAAGTTAACTCAAAATGAATCAAGGACCTTGATATCAAATCAGAGACACACTGTCTGATAGAAGAAAAATTTGGATACGATGTACATACTGTGGGGTTGGGCTCCAAATTCCTCAATAGGACACCTATAGTACAAGAGTTAATAACTAGAATCAACAAATGGGACTTACTCAACTAAAAAAGTTTTTTCTCAGCAAAAGAAACAATAAGAGGTAAATAGGGAGCCTACATACTGGAAAGAAATCTTTACTACTCACACTTCAGATAGAGCCCTAATATCCAGAGTATACAAAGAACTCAAAAAATTAGACAATAAGATAACAAATAACCCAATCAACAAATGGGCCAAGGACCTCAACAGACACTTCTCAGATGAGGACATACAATCAATCAACAAGTACATGAAAAAATGCTCACCATCTCCAGCAGTCAGAGAAATGCAAATCAAAACCACCCTAAGATACCATCTCACTCCAGTAAGATTAGCAGCCATTATGAAGTCAAACAACAAGAAGTGCTGGCAAGGATGTGGGAAAAGAGGTACACTTGTACATTGCTGGTGGGACTGCAAATTGGTGCAGCCAATTTGGAAAGCAGTATGGAGATTTCTTGGAAAGCTGGGAATGGAAGCACCATTTGACCCAGCTATTGCCCTTCTTGGTCTATTCACTAAAGACCTAAAAAGAGCATGCTACATGGACACTGCTACATCGATGTTCATAGCAGCACAATTCACAACAGCAAGACTGTGGAACCAACTTAGATGCCCTTCAATAGAAGAATGGATAAAAAAATGTGGCATTTATACACAATGGATTATTACTTTGAATTGAAATATAAAAAATCATAGAATTTGCAGGGAAATGGATTGCATTAGACTAGATTATGCTAAGTGAAGCTACACAATTCCTATAAAACAAATGCCAAATGTCATCTTTGATATAAGGAGAGTAACTAAGAACAGATAGGGATGAAGAGCATGACAAGATGATTAACATTAAACAGGGATGAGAGGAGGAAGGGAGGGAGAAGGGAAATTGCATGGAATTGGAAGGAGACCCTCTGGGTTATACAAAATTACATACAAGAGGAATTGAGGGGAAAGGGAAAAATGATACAAGGGGGAGAAATTTATTACAGTAGAGGGAGTAGAGAGAGAAGTGGGGAGGGGCGGGGAGGCCAGGGGGAATAGTAGAGGATACGAAAGGCAGCAGAATACAACAGACACTCGTATGGCAATATGTGAATCAATGGATGTGTAACTGATGTGATTCTGCAATCTGTATACAGGGTAAAAATGGGAGTTCATAACCCACTTGAATCAAAGTGTAAAATATGATATATCAAGAACTATGTAATGTTTTGAACAACCATAAATAAAAATAAAAAAAAACTCTCTTTGGTGAATAATGCATGCAATTCTAATATTTCTACAGTAACTGACCCAGTTTAACATCAATGCAAGTAGATTCCTATTGGACATGATGTGTATTTTGACGTTCACTTTTATTCAACACTGGTACATTACTATTTCATCAGTTTATGCACATAACAGGATATATATTTCATTCACAATTTAGAAAATTTATAGGCACTTGTTTCACTTTCAATCACTTCCTGCTTCAGAACACATGAATTCCTCCATATTTCTTGATTGGTCTTTTTATGAGACTTTTTTCCAAACATATTATATTCGATTTCCATAATCACTTTTGAAACAAAACTCACACACGCTTCATGATAAACAATAACCCTAAGATTACCATTAGATATATAACTGGTTGGAGTGAATGATTGTATGTCAATATATGATTTCCTATATATTTTCAGATATCAATTCAATCCATTATTTAAAGTGGAACCAGTTATAATATTTATTCACAGTATGGTCTATTCATGCATTATCTCTATATTCAAAGACACAGGGTACACCACTTTGTACCCCCAATACTAATTTATATGTCTTCAAATATTGCTCCCAGTAATGGTGGAAGAAATACTCATGTCATATGATCTACATACACATTTGTTCACAATATTTTTCTGGGCACAAAATGCAAAGATCACACTTATGATTGTACCAAATCCTAAATGGAAAGTGAACATGGATTACTAAAACGATAAATGTCCAGGTTGCCTAATGCTTTCAAATGTCATTCCTATTGGTGACGACATATTTGTTTCTTCCTAAGATTATGTATTCAATCTCAACCCTATTGAAAATGTCTAATCCTATCACTCACTGTATAATCGCCTCATTTCATAATGTCTGTATTGATATTTTCCTTTTTACATATTTTCCCCAGTTCATCATGTGACTGACTCTTCACATGTGCTGAAATTTACATTCACTCGATAACAAAAACCCTATTGCTACAGAACTTTTGCCCCAAATCCTATACTAACTCTATTTCCTAAACCTACTGACTACCTTCCTAATCCCACCGACTATCTCAATTTGAGTGGATGTTCTCTTCTAAAATCAATCATCCAAGGTGTAAGGTCCTATGCCATTGATTATCGATTTACCTGAGACATCTGTGCAGAACGTAATTATAAGCTAAGTATCCCAATCAAGGGCCTAATGCCCTTCTGGGCTTCAAATCTTACCTAGATTTCTGTTTCCATACTTATATTTCACCTCTATAATCTTATAAATATCGCAGGTTCCCAATACTATTAATCATCCTTCGCAATGATTTGTAACCCAAATCGAACATGTTATTAACCCTAACCATACACTCTTACCTTAATCTAACTTTGCAGAAGAGCAGGGACAGAGTTCGTCTTACAATACAGGAATGTAGGGTATCTTCCTCCTGCTGAGAACCTCAAACGTCCATGCAGATTTGATCCCTGGAGAAGATGTAGGCAGCTATGAAGGACCTGAGAGAGCAAATGTCATCTTCCATCGCAAACAACCTTCCCAGGATGAAGGGTTGTGTCTGAATAAGCCTCTCTCTTGTTAATGTAGAGAAGATAGACCAAACCAGGCATGTGTGGAGAGCTGTTCCGGGGTCCCTATGGTTGATATACCATTCTAACTTGTAAAAGTGTCACAGGAAGAAAGGGCAGCCTCCATTTCATAGGAGTATTGTAAGCAACAGTTAGGACAAAGTGGTTGCCAAGGCAATGACCTCAAAGAATTCCTGAAGGAAGTAATCTCACCTCACTTCCTTGGTGATGGAACTCTCTGAACTTGGAATCCGGGAAGCCAGGCACCCAGAGCCAGTCTCAGTCCCAGTCCCAGTGGTCTTATTTTTTGGATTTACCAAGGACAGAGTCAGTCTTTCTTGGTACCTACTGAGGTGAGGATGAACAAATGTCAGGAAAGCTCTAAAGAGGGGCCTTTCCTGAGAAAGCAGGTAGTGGCTCACCGCTGGCTAGTGACAACTTCACAGATTTGGCCAAGGAGACTATATGTGACACAGGACAGGCGATTTCATCAGAACATAGTTTGGCCCACCAGTCAGAGGACACTCCCAATCGTCACAGACCTACTTGGGGGAAGGAGCTTCCTTTGTGTGTGTGGGTGTGGGTTTGAGATTTTGTCTCATGTTCTGAGAATAGGTAGGAAAGGCGGTTTGTTTGGTCTGTGTATCCCACTGTGTCCATGGTTTTAGATATTAGAAAAGGGAATGAATCATTGGATGTGTCCTGTCTAGACTCAACTTGCCCAATTTATGAATGGACTGCGGCTTGACTTATGGGTGGACAACTCCAACAATCTTCCTAAGTTCCTGTTTTCTTCCTGAATTCTGCCCAATTTATGAATGGGCTGCGGCTTGACTTATGGGTGGACAACTCCAACAATCTTCCTAAGTTCCGGTTTTCTTCCTGAATTCTGGCCACTCTCCAGAATAGGCTCATGGTTTTGTGTCCAAAATATGTACCACCTCCAAGCTCTGTGACATGGCCATGTACTGGATAGCTGAAAGAAATGGGAGCATCTCAGAAAACTCAGATATCAGTTTGACCAGGAAATTCTAAGTGAAGAAACCCTGCTTTGGGCCTTTTGCTCATCAATTGTTCTGTTGCCCTGAATGTCAGGAAGGCCTTTGCCTCAGGCCACACCATTGTAGAGCCTAAAGAAACAGTTTTCAAATGGAAATGAAAGGGCATCACCTGTGGCTCTTTGCTTAATTGCTTTGGAAAGGGATGTGTCTGAATCAGTCTTTTGGCCCTGTGTGAGACTGTGGCTTAGATTCTCAGCACCTGATGGATCTAAAGAAGGATCCCATGTGTGCATCCAAAACCAAAATGGACAAAAGAGCAGTCAGTGTGGATGAAGTCTCTCGCATTCCTCTGTATGTGTCCTGTTCTCCATCATGTGAGAACAGTGATCATTTGGTTCAAATGTGTTCCTCAAAACCCTGCAGAGGCTAGCCCATAAGTGCTTGGTTTTTCTCAAGACTCCAATTCACATAAAGAATCTAAAACACACAGTCAGTAGGCCTCAAATTGGAGAAGCAGTGCCATATTAATGGCAGGCCTATTTGATCACACTTGGTTCACTGGAAGGATGTCCTGGCCACCCTGATTTTAGGCAAAAGAGGGGCAAGAGAGGTTATATTGGACACTGTCTTGGGCTGCACCCCTCATGGAAACCTCCAGCCAGAGGTTATGATGATTGTGTAAATGGAAGAAGATGAGTGCCATGTGGAAGTGTTTTGGATTTAATTGTGGATATTTGTGTGACAGTTGGAAGACATAACAAGGTCTACCTGGGCTTGAACTCTGGTGTGATTCCCCTTATAGACTGAGTTCAGGAACTGATCTCAGAGAAGTATTGCCATGTATTGTGTTGTGATTTAAGAGGCCATGTATGAGAGTCACCCTTGGAAACTGAGATCTAGCCCCAGAGTGGCTTTCCACAGAGCTCTGGGAATTTCAGCCAAGATATCACATGATTTCATTCGAAAGACTTGGCAGCCATAGTTGAGAGTGAAAACACACATGGACCTCATATTGTAGACCTCAATGGGCCTGGCTTAATGTGACCTTTTGGCCATTTTTTGGGAAGCCTTGCCTGTGAGGGTTCTCCAGAGCTTTCATTGAAATAATCTTGCTCACCATTTACTGGTTCCTGAATGAATTGAAACCCACAGTGCCTCCAACTTCATCCTTGAAAAATGTCTAAATAAATACCATGAAATTTTTGAAATTCCCATGACCAGGTGGCACTGGAGAACCTTTGGATGTCCTGATGCTGATCATGGATGTACCAGACAGTGCCTTGCTTGACTGGGTTTCATGAAAATGGTGTAGAACAGAGGTGCCAGAAAGTTGCAGCCTGATGAGAAGTGGGCCTAGAGCTTTGGTGGGCAGGAGTGTGATAAAACATCTCTGTTGGAGCAATGTGGATCTTCCATTGGCTTCCAAATGGCTTGTGGATTACATGAAGCAGCCAGCAGACCCTTGTAATTAAAGGCATCTTGTTATATGAAGAGGATTCAGGGCAATGTTCAGAATCAGGTTGCTATGGACAAGGATGCAATGTGGCAAGCTTTGAGGGATAGAAGCGTGGTTGGTGCGTTCTTTTGCAGACTCTGAACCACCGCACATGGCAGAACTCCCTCCAGCACTGTGTCTCAGTTGAACTCCTTGAATTTCATGAAGCAAATACCAAACTCCCAGTTCAGCAGCAAAAACCCCACAAAAAGTGGAGGAGGACCAAATGGCTTCACAGTCCAACGGGGAGACACTTAGCCCCCAGAGGCCACAGTTTACCTAAAAAGAAGAAAATCAACACTGCTACCTCATGTTCATTGCAAAATAAGATACCATGTCCTCCACGTCACATAGAGGCAGACCCAGCTTTGATGGTCTCACTACAAATGAAGCCAATTCTCCTGACAACAACATAATTTTCACGTTCCCAAACTCAGAGGCAGTTGCTCTAAAAGTTTTTAGGCCAGCAGAGCTCCATGTTTGTGGAGTGTTTACCCTGTCCCTTACTTTTGGAAACTCCTCTACAACCTCCAAGGTTGTGAACTCCTGAGCATTTTCCATTCCAGATATGTATTCACTGATTTTCTATCTATTCTCCTCTAACTGTGTCTTACTTGGGGTGAAGGTAATGTCAAGGCATTGTTCTGGATGAGAGTGGGAGGATATTTGTGCAGCATATATTTGCATACAAATTGGATTCAATTTCCAATTTTCCTTTTGAAATACTGAATCCCTGACACTAACCCATACCTACTAGACTCAGACAACTCATCCTAATATGATAGAGAAAAATAACACACACCTATAGAAATACAAGCAGTTCATTGGAGGCATGTTGTATAGTTGGACTTGCATTTTGCATTATACAAGGTAGGAGTTATAAATCTGGTCAATGTTTAATAGAAAAAGATCTCCATGTGTTTTTAATGTTAACAAATATGAGAATTCATTTTCCCTTTCTCTTTAGCCTATTCACACTTGTATATTTATATGCATATATAGAATCCTACCAGGTATCACACGTACATCTTTGTGAGGTGGCTGACTTGGCAGATACAAATTGTGAGAAGAGATCACTCCTCCTAAACGCTGTTGGAACTGAAAATTCAACCTGTAGGGAGCGTCCTAGTAGAACAACATTATACATAAACTCATGTTCAGTAAAATAAACATTTTTGCATCTGTGGATGATATATATTTACTGATGAATTTCGATTGTCATTTATATTGCTACTTTTAATGTCTGTGAGTGTTTTTTATTTGTGTGTGTGTGTGTGTGTGTGTATACACTCTCCAGATTTTTCAAAATATGAAATATATGTGTCTAATATACACTCTCTAAATTCATTCATGTTCATGTATGTAGATTTTTAATCAACATTTCACAAGATTATTGTCAGAAATATTCATCCACCTGAAATACATATTTGTTTCCTAGTACTGAAAACTAACTTCAGGGAATGATGCATACAAATCCTAATTATTCTACAGTAACTGACCCAGTCTAACATCAATGCAAGTAGATTCCTATGGGACATGATATGTAATTCTTTATTCATTTGTATTCGACACTGGTACATTATTATTTCTTCAGTTTTTGCACATGATAGGATATACATTTCATCCACAAGTTCACAAATTTATAGGCATTTGTTTCAAATTTAATCACTTTTTGCTTCAGAACACATGTATTGTCAGGGTTTCTTTACTGGTATTTTCATGAGTCTTCTTTCCAAACACATTATTTTCGATTTCCAAAGTCACTTTTGAAGCAAAACTCACACACTCTTCATGATAAACCAAAACACGAATATTACCATTAGATGTACAACTGCTTGGAATGAATGATTGTATATCAATATACAATTTCCTGTAATTTTTCAGATATTAGATCAATTCATTTTTTAAAATTGAAAAAAGTTATATTATTTATTCACATTAGGGTCTATTCATGCTTTATCTCTATATTCATAGACACAGGGTACACCTATTTGTACCCCCGCTTCTAATTTTACATCTTCAATATATTGCTCGCAGAAATGGTGGAAGACATACTCATGTCACCTGATGTACATATACATTTAATCAAAGTAATATTCTGGACAAAAAATGTAAAGGTCACATTTATGATTGTACCAAAGCCTAAATGTAAAGTGTACATGGATTACTAAAAAACATCCATGTCCAGGTTGCCTAATGCTGTCAATTGTCAATCCTATTGGTGACTACATATTTGTTTCTTCCTAATTTATATATTCAAACTCAACCCTGTTGAAAATGTCTAATTCTATCACTCACTTTAAACTTTGCCTGATTTCGTAATGTTTCTATTGATATCTGCTTTTTTACATATTTTCCCAAGTTGATCCTAGTGACTGACACTTCATATGTGCTGACATTTACATTCACTCTATAATCGAAACCCTATTGCTAAAGAACTTTTGGTCCAAATCCTATACTCACTCTTCTTTCTAAACCTACCGACTATCTTCCTAATCCTACCGACTATCCCTTTTTGATTGGATGTTCTCTTCTACATTCAATCATCCAAGGTAAAAGGTCCTATGCCATTGTATATCGAATTATCTGAGACAACTTTGCAGAGCATAATTCAAAGCTAAGTATCCCAATCAAGGGAAAAACCCTTCTGGGCTTCAAATCATACCTAGATTTCTGTTTTCATCCTTATATTTCACCAGATCTTAGAGAAGACGGACCATTTCAGGGGAACATAGTATGGCCCACCTGTCAGAGGACAATCTGGATAGTCACAGACCTAATTGGGGGAAGGAGGTGCCTTTGTGGGAGTGGGTATGGGTTTATTGTTTTGTCTCATGTTCTGAGAATAGATGGGAAAGGCGGTTAGTTTGGTTTGGAGTGGACAGTTTCTAGTAAGTCATTTGACAAGGCAAGTGTTTCTATGTCTGTGTATCCCACTGTGTCCGTTGTTGTAGATATTGGAAAAGAGAATGCATTAATGGATGTGTACTGTCTAGTGTAAATCTTCCCATAATTCAACCTGCCCAATATATGAATGGAGTGCAGCTTGTCTTGTTGATGTGCAACACCTGCTATCTTTCTAAGTTGCTGTTTTCTTCCTGAATTCTGGCCACTATCCAGAATAGGCTCATGGATTTGTGTCCAAAATATGTACCACCTCCAAACTCTGTGACATGGCCATGTACTGGATAGCTGAAGAGAATGGCGAGCATCTCAGAAAACGCAGATATCAGTGTGACCAGGAAAGTCTCAGTGGAGAAACCCTGCTTTGGGCCTTTTGCTTACTTATTGTTGTTTTGCACTGAATGTCAGGAAGTTCTTTGCCTCAATCCACCACTTTGTGAAGCCTGAAGTAAATAGTTTTCAAATGGAAATGAATGTCATCTCCTGTGGGTCTTTGCTTAATTGCTTTGGGAAGGGATGTGTCTGAATTAGTCTCTTGGCCATGTTTGTGTCTATGACTTAGATTCTCAGCACCTGATGGATCTAAAGAATGATCCCATGTGTGCGTCCAAAACCATAATGGCAAAAAAAAAATCATTCATTATGGATGAAGTCTCTTGCCTTCCTCTGTTAAGTTCCTGAACTCCATCAAGTGAGAATAGGGATTCATTGGGTCAAATGAGTTCTTCAATTCCCTGCAGAGGTGCTTGGGTTTTCGCATAACTCCAAATCACATAAAGAATTGATACCTGAAATCAGTAGGCGTCAAATTGGAGAAACACAGAAGTATTAACGGCAGGCTTATTTGATCACTCCTCGTTCACAGAAACGGTGTCCAGGCCACCCTGACTTTAGGCAAATGAGGGGCAAGCGAGCTGATTTTGGACACTGTCTTGGCTTTTCTCATGACTCCAATTCACATAAAGAATCTAGACCCCACAGTCAGAGAGCCTCAAATTGGATAAGCGGAGCAGTATTAAGCGCAGGCCTATTTGATCACTCCTGATTCACAGGAAGGGTGCCCAGGCCACCCTGAAGTTAGGCAAAAGAGGTGCAAGAAGCTTATTTTGGACATTCTCTTGGGCTGCCCAACTCATGGAAAACTCCAGGAAGAGGTTATGATTAGTGTCTATATGGAAGAAGAATAGGGCCATGAGGGAGTATTTTGGTTTTAATTGTTTTCATTTGAGTCGCGGTTGGAAGAGTTGTCTGGGTCCACCTGGACTTGAACTCTGGTGTGATTCTCCTTATAGACTGAGTTCTGGAACTGACCTGAGAGAAGTATTGCCATGAATTGTGTTAGGATTTTAGGAGGCCAGGCATGAAGTTGCCTTTGGAACCTGAGATCTAGGCACAGGTTGGCTTTCCACAGAACACTGGGAATCTCAGCCAGGATATTACATGATTTTATTCTGAAAGACTTGGCATGCATTATTGAGATTCAAAACACACATGGACCTCGCTTTATAGACCTTAATTGGCCTCGCTTCATGTGACTTTTTGGCCACTCTTTGGGTAGCCTTGCCTGTGAGAGTGCTCCAGAGCTTTCCCTGAAATTAGCTTCCTAACCCTTTAATGGTTCCTGAATGAATTGCAAACCACAGTGCCTCCAACTTCATCCGAGAAAAATTGCTAGATAATTACCATGAAATTTTTAAAATTCCCATGACCAGATGTCACTGGAGGACCTTTGATGTCCTGTTGATGATCATGAATATACCAGACAGGGCCTTGATTGACTGGGTTTCAGGAAAATGGTGTAGAACAGAGATGCTGGTAAGTAGAAGCCTAGTGAGTAGTGGGCCTAGAGAAGTGTTACACAAGTGAGTGATAAAACATCTGTGGTGGGGCCATGTGGATCTTCCATTGGCTTCCAAATGGCTTGAGACTGACATGGTGCAGCCATCAGACCCATATACGTAAAGGCATATTTTTATATGGAGAGGTTTTAGGGCAATGTTCAGAATCATGTTGCTATTGTCAAGGGGGCAAGCTACGTGGGATAGAACCCTGGTTGGTGCATTCTCCTGGAGACCCTGCACACCACAGCTGACAGAACTCCCTTCAGCACTGTTTCCCATTTAAACTCGTTGTATTTAATGAAGCAAATACCAAACTCCCAGTGCAGCAGCAAGAAACACCACGATAATTGGAGGATGACCAAGTTGTTTCACAGTCCACACGGGGAGACACTTAGCCCTCAGTGGCCACAGTTTACCTACAAAGAGAGAATTCAGCACTGCTGCCTCATTTTTATTGAAAAATAAATAACCATGTCCTCCAGGTCACATAGATGCAGATCGAGCTTTGATTGTCTCACTACAAATAAAGCTAAAGCTCCTGAAAACAACATATATTTTAAGTGCCCAACCTTAAAGGCAGATTCTCAAAAAGTCTTTAGGCCAGCAGAGCTCCATATTTGTGGAGTGTTTACCCTGTCCCTTACTTTTGGAAACTCCTCTACCGCCTAGAAAGATGTGAAATCTGGAGCATTTTCCATTCCTGATAGGTATTCACAGATTTTCTAACTCTTCTCTTCTAATTGTGTCTTACTTGGGGCGAAGGTAATGTCAAGGCATTGTTCTGGAGGAGAGTGGGAAGAATTTTCTGTAGCATATATTTGCATAAACATTGGATTCAGTTTTCTATTTTCCATTCAAAATACTGAATCCCTGACTCTAACCCATACCCGACCAGACTCTGACTACTAATTCTAATATGATGGAGAAAAATAACTCAAACAGAATCGAAATACAAGCAGTTCAGAGTAGGCCTGGTGTATTGTTGTACTTTTCTTTTGCATGATACAGAGTTGGAGTTATGAATCTAGTCAATTTATTGTTGAAATAGTTGTCCATGTATTTTTAAGGTTAACAAATATGTGAATTCCTGTCTCCCTTTCTCTGTATTCTTATATGCACATTTAGATTCCTCCCTGGTACCACACGTACATTCTTGTGAGGTGGCTGACTTGGCAGATACAAATTGTTAGAAGAGATCACTCCTACTAAACTTGTTGGAATTGGATATTCAACCTATGGTTGAGCTTGCTAGTTGAACAGCATTATACATAAATCCATGTTCAGTAAAATTAATATTTTTAGATCTGTGGATGATATATATTTTATAATGAATTTTGATTGACATATATATTGCTACTTTTTTGTCTGTGTGTGTGTTTTGTATATATATATATATATATATATATATATATATACACTCTCCAGATTTTTCAAAATATGAAATATATGTGTCTTATATACACTCCCTAAATTCATTCATGTTTATTATGTGGATTTATAATCAACTATTCACAAGATTATTCTGAGAAATATTCATCCACCTGAAATTTGCCTAATGCTCTCAAATGTCAATCCTAATTGTGACTACATATTTGTTTCTTCCTAAGATTATATATTTAAACTCAACCCTGTTCAAAATATCTAATCCTATCACTCACTTTATACTTTGCCTGATTTTGTAATGTCTCTATTGATATCTGCTTTCCTACATATTTTCCCCAGTTCATCATTGTGACTGACTCTTCACCTGTGCTGACATTTACATTCACTCTCTAATAGAAACCCTATTGCTAAAGAAATTTTTTTCCAATTCCTATGCTCACCCTTCTTCATAAAAGTACTGACTATCTTCCTAATGCTACAGACTATCGTTTTTGACTGAATGTTCTCTTCTACATTCAATCATCCAAGTAAATGTGGGGCGAGCTTCAGAGGAGGAGACCACCAACAGACTATCTCTTGCAACATCAAAGGGTTTTTTGGGTGTCCAGCATGCTGGGGCTCAGAGATCACTTTAATAGAGCAGATAGCCCTGAGAATAGCTTAAATAGAGCTTATATACTTTCCCTGGAGAGGGCAGGGAGGGAATTTTATTGATGGGTCAGGGTGAGTGGGTGGTTTGCATTCAACTGGGTGAGGGAGTACATTCTGCAGTTGGGCAGTTGGGGACAGAACATTCTGGGAACAAGATTTGCAAGCATTTCTCAAGATTTCAATAGTGTTTTGTTAAGCATACAGAAAAACAAGAAGTGACAAGTACCTATTTTATTAACCTTTAATTCCCCACTTCTTCTTCTGGCTACTTTTAATCATAAAAATGATCATTGGAGGGTGTCACATTCTATGTCTGCTAGTGGGGTATTACCATAAGTTTAACTCGTCCAATTTGAGCCTGGAGAAAAGAAATTACACGGTTGAGCAAACAGGATTTTATAGTAAGCAATAATATGAGGATTATTATTGGACCCGCCAGGGTTGATAAAAACGTAGTTAACCAGGAGGAGTGTGTGAACCAAGACTCAAGCCACCCTTTTTGGGCCTCTCTCTCTTGTTGATGCTCTTCAAGGTATCTTTTAAATTTACTCATAGATTTTATTACAACTCCAGTATGGTCAGCATAAAAACAACATTCTTCCCTCAATGCAGCACAAAGGCCCCCTTCTCTAATGAAGAGGAGGTCCAACCCTCAACTGTTCTTTAAAACAACTTCAGAGAGAGAGGTTAAAGATTCATGCAAAGCTCTGATGAAGGTTTCTAATATCTTAGTTTTGCTCTATTGCTTCTTCTAATTGGGTCATTTGTTGTGTCCCATGGACAATGGCAGTGGTTCCTGTGCCCACCCGTGCAGCAACTCCTATTCCTAATAGGATGGCTAAAGTGAGGGATACAAGTTCCCAGTGGAACCGGTTGTATGCCCCCCCTATTTGATCTTCAAACGAACCTGCGTCATGATAGAGCTTTCTGGGAAACATCTGCAACATTTCAAAATAATCACATCTGTTGACCATTTCATGAAAACATAAACAATGTTTAAGTATATAGAATTATGCTGTTGTAGGGACAGACAAGGCAAGGCACCTAAGATAGCACTGAAGACAGGGAAACAGTCCTATATTGTTGCAACTGGATTCAGAGGGCATTGCTTCTGTTGTAATCAATTAATCCCCTGAAACTCAAGTTTAGGTAGTTTCAGAATTGTGTACCCAACATATAAGGGATGGGGCTCAGAAGTTTACAGTCTGCAGAAGTTCAAAAAAGCAGTATATGTTTCTGATTTTTCCTCTGTTCTGGGCAAGTTAAATTTTCAAGGACACCTGGGAGGAGGAGAGCTTTTTATTCCCTTTCTTATTTTCCCCCTGCCAGCTGTTACAACGGAGCCCAGTTGGTAATTTCTTTATCTTAGAAATGTGGCCATTTCTGTGAAGCCCCAGCTGAAGGCCAGAGGACTTGTTCACATATTTTGTGAAAAACTAGTTAGGGGTTGTCTCGCTTAGAAGTACTGAGTTTTTTAGCCAGTGGCCAAGTATAACAGGGCAATACAAAAAGAGAAAGTTTTCTACATTGAACTCTTTATAGAAACTCTATGCTGAAAGTTCTAAAGTCAGCCATGGTGAAGACTTCTGGAGAAGGACATTTAAGACTTTTCTGTGGGCCTGGTACAGAGGGGGAATACGGGAAAGGTGGGGCTGAGAGAAGCTCCGAGGATCTGAGAATGAGGAAAAAGAGAGATGTAAAAGAATAATTGGAAAGGTGTTTGGGAATTTCCTAGCAAAAAACTTGAGCAGTAGAACAGGTAGAACAGAGCAGAAAACGGGAGTGAGTATCCGAAAATCCTGTGAGGGACTTTAAATTTTAGTAACCTGTTTTCAGTGATGACAAAGCAACTTTAATGGCCATTTATATTACATCTTGGATAAGGGTCTGAGAGCTCTCCTCAGCTCGTTTGAGCTTTGGGTTAGCTGGAAAGAGGACCTGGTGGGACCCGGTGTGGGCACTGACAGGAAGAGAGAGGAGTGAGTGGGTGGAGGGGTACCTCAGTACCTGCTACCTCACAAGAGGGCAATTGTCTGAGAACTGGTGGAGGTTTGGGATTCTGATCTAGTAATTGGAGGGGAGAAATCACGTTGCTGAGGTGGGAGTGACAGCAGAGAGTCTGGAGCAGAAGGCTGAGGATAAAAATCTATTGGAGAAGCATAGTTCAGGATGTGAGTGAAGGAGGGAAAGGGCTTCCACATAGGGGAATCTCCTTTCACCCTTTTGAGCACTTGCAGAAGTTAAAAAGGTCACGCAAAATTTGAGGATCTAGAGACACCTCTGGGGGCCATCCTTTTTCTGTTGTCTACTTGGTAATATGGCCAATGCTGTGTACTGAATTTGATGAAGTTTTGGGGTTCCATCAGGCAGCCTCTGTGTGCTCACATCTCCATGACATACAGAAGAAGTCGGTTTTTCCCCCACACAGCCGTTACTGTTTGTGGCTTTGATAGTTTCCCGGGCAAACATAGTAATCTAGGCTAGCCAACCTGCATCTGGCTCGCTTGTCCCTACATCCATAATGTTTGTTTCCATTATCTATGGTACAGAAAAGATTTTATGGTATTTTAGTGGGATTTTCTTCATCAGGGATATCCCAATAGAAAAAACCTATGGCCAGCTGACAAATGTCTGGGTGGAGAGATGGCCACCAGGTCCCTAAGGGGGCTGTATGTGAGATAGATTATACACTTTTCCAGTAGGATTTGTGATCAGCCATCGCTGCTTAAAAGGCTGATGAGGGTTAGGACTACTTGTGGCCAAGGGGAGAGTATATAACCTTATCCACATGGCGAATACACAATTTGAAACTGTTACCAGTCTTTTCCAGTTTCCAGAAAGATTCTGAACAAGGAGCAGGCTTGAGATGAGAGGCATGGATCCAAGAAGTGATTCTGTATACCTTTACCACTGTAGGTGTTATAAGTAGCACCTGGTATGGTCCTTTCCAGCTGGGTTCCAGGGATGACACCTGATGTCATCTTACATACATGAAGTCTCTTATTTGATATGGATGTGGAATCCCCTGGTACACAGTTTGTTACGCAGTGGGCAGCTATTTTCACAGGTATCACTGAGTTCTTTCAAGAGCTTTAAGTCTGTCAAGCAAGAGGGTGTGGAAAGGATCCTTAGGTCTTAAAGTTGGGCTTAGGACCCTTACTGGACGAGGGCCACCATAGAGAATTTCTCAGGGGGTAAGGTTACTCAAAGAAACAGAAGGATTTTTTCTTGCATGAAACATTGCATAAGTCAGGAGCACAGTCCAATCTTTTATGCTGGTCTCTAAGCTTAATTTCGTTAAGGTCCCTTCAATGGTTCTATTCATTCTTTCTACTTGTCCTGAACTCTGGGGTCTATTAGCACAATATAACTTCCAATTAATCCCCAGGTTCCTGGCTAACCCCTGACTTACCTGGGCCATGAACATCGGTCCATTATCAGATTCTATTACCAGCTTAGCTTCCTCCAATGGTAGAGAGGCTTAGTCAGCAGCAGGGGAATCACTTAGAGTGTGTTGTGTGTTAGGGGAAGAGGGCAGGGGATAAGGAGAGGAGGAAGAGTCCAGTAGAGTCAAATCTTGTGACTCAGGGAAAACAGAGGGTGGAGGAGGTGGAAGAGGTGAGGGTTTGAGAGATCATGTGGGAAGGAGTATGAGCAGAGGCATGGGCAAGGAAAGGCTTCACCCATGGAGGAGGAGATTTGCAGAGGTCCTGCAAAGTTAAGATATATGGCTGTTGATCAGGATGGCTATGTGGCCCTGGCTGAAAGACAATATCTCTGACTTTTTAAATTAGTGGGAAGTAGAAAGATATTTCTTGGGGCCATACGACTCCAAAGATGGGCCATTCTGAGGCACAGAGAGTCTGCCAGGTCCAGCTTTTTACTAAAAAAAGAAAGATTCTGAGCCCTTAAGCGGACTTTGGTTCAGTGATCAAGGGTCAGGGACAGAGGCATTGAAGTGCTCTGTCCCATAATGAAAGGTACACAAACAGTAAAAGCAAAGACACATGACACAGATAAGACAAGACCATAAAGACAGGCAATGGACATCCAACACTGAGACCAGGAATGTGTAGCCGGCAAAACCCGATAGGATGGCAATACCGAATCTAAAAGAAAATATCACTGAGTCGATGAAGCAATTGTTCCTTGATTCTCCGAGTCCTCTGCGGGGTCCCCCAGGGAGGTGCCCTATGTCTCTGTGACACGTCTCTCAGCCACCATCGGAGAGACCCCAGGTTCTTCATCGCCAGCAATTTTGCCAAGCCCTAACATGACACCTGAAACCGGAAAGAGGTGCCTTACTTGCTCCGAGAGGAGCCCGTTGGGGTCTCTCATCCGCCACTGCCGGAACTCGGTGGAACCTCAATATGTAAAGGTCAGGTGAGTGTTGGCGGAAGAGACTACCAAGAGACTGTCTCATGCAACAGCAAAGGGTTATTTTGGGTCCAGCTTGCTGGGGCTCACAGCTAACTTAAATAGATCAGAGAGCTCTGAGAACAGCTTATGCAGAGCTTACATACATTCCTTGGAGAGGGAAGGGAGGGAAGTTTACTGATGTGTAAGGGTGAGTGGGCGGTTCGCGTGACACCGAGTGAGGCAGTACATTCTGCAGTTTGGCAGTTGGGAACAGTACATTCTAGAACAAGATTAGCAAACATTTCTCAAGATTTCAACAGTGTTTTTTTAAGCATACAGAAAAACAGGAAATAGCAAGTACCTATTTTATTAACCTTTCACTACCGACTATCCCTTTTTGACTGGATGTTCCTTCTACATTAATTCATGCAAGGTACAAGGTCCTATGCCATTGTATATCGATTTATCAGAGACATCTCTGCAGAACGTAATTCAATGCTGCGTATCCCAATCAAGGGCCCAATGCCCTTCTGGCCTTCAAATCATACTTAGATTTCTTTTTTCATACATATATTACACCTATATATTCTTATACACATAGCAGGTTCCCAATACCATTATTCATCCAGCACAATGATTTCTAACCCAAATCAAACATGTTTTTAACCATAATCATACACTATTCCCTCAATCTAACTTTATAGAAGAGCAGGGAAAGAATTGATTTTATAATACAGAAATGTAGGGAAACTTCCACCTGCTGAGAACCTCAAAGGCCCATGCTGAAATGATCCCTGGAGAAGATGTAGGCAGCTATGAAGGACCTGAGAGACCAAAAGTCATCTTCCATGGCAAACAACCCGGTCAGGATAAAAGGTTGTGTCTGAATCAGATTCTCTTCTTAATGTAGAGAACATGGACCAAAACAGGCCTGTGTGGAGATCTATTCCTGGGTGCCTATGGTTGATATACCATTCTAACTTGTGAAAGTGTCACAGGAAGTAGGGGCAGCCTCAATCTCATGGGACCCTTGGAAGTAACAGTTAAGACAAAGTGGTTGCCAAGACAGGGACCTCATTCAGTTCAGGAAGGAAGTGACCTCACCTCACTTCCATGGTGATGGAACTCTCTGAACTTTGGATCCAGGAAGCCAGGCACCCAGAGCCAGTCCCAGTCCCAGTCCCTATGGTCTCACTTGTTTGGATTTACTAAATGCAGTCAGTCTTTCTTGGTACCTTCAGACGTGAGAAGGCCAAATGCCAGGAAAGCTCGGAAGCGGGGCTTTTCTTGAGAAAGTCGTTAGTGGCTCACCGTTGGCTCCTGAGAAGTTCACAGAGTTTGCCAAGGAGACCAGATCTGAGACAGGACAGGCCATTTCGGGGGAACATATTATGGCCTACAAGTCAGAGGACACTCCGGATAGTCAAAGACCTACTTAGGGGAAGGAGGTGCCTTTGTGGGTGTGGTTGTGGGTTTGTGGTTTTGTCTCATTTTCTGAGAATAGGTAGGACAGTCGGTTTGTTTCATTTGAAGTGGACTGTTTCTAGTAAGTCTTTTCACAGGGCGAGTGTTTCTATGTCTGTGTATTCCACTGTTTCCGTGGTTGTAGACATTAGAAAAGAGAATTCATCAATGGATGTGTCGTGTCTAGTAGAAAGCTTCTCAGCATTCATATTGCCCCGTTTATGAATGGACTGTAGCTTGCCTTATCGATGAGCAACACCTGCTACCTTCCTAAGTTTCTATTTTCGTCCTGAATTCCGGCCAATTTCAAGAATAGGCCCATGGTTTTGTGTCCAAGATATGTACCACCTCCAAGCTCTGTGACATGGCCATGTACTGGATAGCTGTAGGTGATGGCGAGCATCTCAGAAAACTCAGATATCAGTGTGACGAGGAAAGTCTCAGAGAAGAAACCCTGCTTTGGGCCTTTTGCTTACCTATTGTTCTGTTGCCCTGAATGTCAGGAAGTTCTTTGCATCTGGCCACCCCTTTGTGAAGCCTGAAGAAAACAGTTTTCAAATGGAAATGATTGGGCATACCTATGGCTCTTTTCTTAAGTGCTTTGAAAAGGGATGTGACTGAATCAGCCCCCTGGCCCTGTGTGTGGCTGAGGCTTAGATTCTCAGCACCTGATGGATCTAAAGAAAGTTCCCATGTTTGCATCCAAAGGAAAAATGGCAGAAAGAGCAGCCATTGGGATGAAGTCTCTCGACTTCCTCTGTAAGGTTCCGGAACTCCATCAAGTGAAAATAGGGATCCTTTGGGTCAAATGAGTTCTTCAAAACCTGCAGAGGCTAGCCCATAGGTGCTTGGTTATTTCATGACTAAAATTCACATAAAGAATCTAAACCAAACAGTCAGTAGGCCTCAAATTGGAGAATTGGAGCGGTATTAATGGCAGGCCTATTTGATCACTCCTGGTTCACAGGATGGGTGTCCAGGCCACCTTTACTATAGGCAAATGAGGGTCAAAGGAGCTAATTTTGAACACTGTCTTCGTCTGCTCCCCTCATGGAAACCTCCAGCAAAATTATGATGAGTGTCAATATGAAAGAAGATTAGGGCCATATGGGAGTGTTCTTGTTTTAATTGTGGTAATTTGTGTGGTAGTTGGAAAAGATGACTGGGATCACCTGGGCTTGAACTCTGGTGTGATTCCCCTTAAAGAATGAGTTCTGGATCTGACCTCAGAGAAGTATTGTCGTGAGTTCTCTTGGGATTTTACTAGGCGACGCGTGAGAATCGCCTTTGGAAACTGAGATCTAGGCCCAGGATGGCTTTCCACAGAGCTCGGGGATTCTGAGCCAGGATATCACATGATTTAATTCTTAAAGACTTGGCAGCCCTAGTTGAGAGTGCAAACACATATGGACCTCACATTGTACACCTCAATGTGTCTGGATTCATGTGACCTTTTGGCCAGTCTTTTGGAAGGCTTTTCTGTGAGTGTTCTCCAGAGCTTTCATTGAAATGAGCTTCCTCACCATTTAATGGTTCCTGAATTAATTGAAACCCACAGTGCCTCTAACTTCATTTTTGAAAAATGACTAGATTAATACCATAAAATTTTTGAAATTCCCATGACCAGGTGGCACTGGATAAACTTTGGATTTCCTGTTGCTGATCATGAGTGTACCAAAGAGTGCCTTGATTGACTGGTTTTCGTGAAAATGGTGTAGAACAGAGATGCCAGTAATTTGGAGCCTAATGAGTAGTGGGCATAGAGAAGTGGACTGTAGGTGTGTAAATAAATATTTTTGGTAGGACCACCTGGATCTTCCATTGGCTTCGAAAGACTTGCGACTGACATGGTGCAGGCAGGAGACCTTTATATGTAAAGGCATCTTGTCATATGGAGAGGTTTCAGGGCAATGTTCAGAATCAGGTTGCTATAGTCAAGGGGAAAGCTATGTAGGATAGAAGCCTGGTTCGTACATTCTCTTTGCGTCCCTGACCAACCACACATGACAGAACTCCCTCCAGCATTTTGTCCCAGTTGAACTCCTTGTATTTCGTGAAGCAAATACCAAACTCCCAGTTCAGCAGTAAGAATCACCCTGGAAAGTGGAGGATCACCAAATGGCTTCACAGTCCACACGGAAAGACACTTAGCTCCCAGTGGCCACAGATTACCTACAAAGAGAGAATTCAGAACTGCTCCCTCATGTTCATTAGAAAATAAGGACCATGTGCTCCAGGTCATAGAGATGCAGACCCAGATTTCATGGTGTCACTACAAACGAAGCTAAATCTCCTAACAATTACATATATTTCTTGTTCCCAACCTCAGAGGAAGTTTCTCAAGAAGTCTCAAGGCCAGCACAGCTCCATGTTTCTGGATTGTTTACCCTCTCCCTTACTTTTGGAAACTGTTCTACCACCTCCAGTGTTGTGAACTCCTGAGAATTTTCCATTCCACATATATATTCAGATTTTCTAACTCCTCTCCTCTAATTGTGTCTTACTTTTAGCGATGGTTATGTCAAGGCATTGTTCTGGATGAGAGAGGGAAGATTTTTGTGTATCACATTTTTGCATACACATTAGATTCATTTTCCTTTTTTCCATTTGAAATACTGAATCCCTGACACTAACCCATACCCTACTAGACTCTGACTACTAATCCTAATATCATGGAGAGAAAGAAACCTAACCGAATAGAAATACAGGCCTTTCATAGGAAGCATGGTGTATACTTCTATTTGCCTTCTGCATTATCAAGAGTATGTGTTTTAAATCTAGTCAACTTTTCATTGTAATATTTCTCCATGATTTTTTAAAATTATCACATATATAAATTCCTGTCTCCCTTTCTCTATATCCTATTCAGCACATGTATTTTTTTATACATACATATATATATATATATATATATATATATATATAATATCCTACCTGGTATCACACGGACATTCTTGTGAGCTCCCTGATTTTGGAATATAAAATTGTGAGAACAGATGACTCTCCCTAAATAATGATGGGACTGAAAATTCAACCTATGGGTGAGCTTCCTAGTGAAAAACACTATACATAAATCCATGTTCAGTAAAATGAATATTTTTGGATATGTGGATGAATTATATTTCATGATGAATTTCGATTGGCATATATATTGCTAAATATTAATGTGTGTGTGTGTGTGTGTGTATGCATTTTTTTTAAATCTGGAAAAAAATGTATATGTGTATATATATACATATATATATTATATATGTATATATATGTATATATATAATATATATATATATATATATATATATGTATATATATTCTCCAGATTTTAAAAAAATATGAAAAATATGTGTCTTATTATACACTCCCTAAATTCATTTATATTCATGTATGTGGGTTCAAAATCCAATTTTTACAAGATTATTTTCAGCAATATTTATACACCTGTAATACATATTGGTTTCCTACTACTGAATACTAAGTTCAGTAGGTGGTGCATACAAATCCTAATATTTCTACAGTACCTGACCCAGTTTAACATCAATGCAAGTAGATTGCTATGGGACATGATGTGTATTTTGAAGTTCATTTTTACTCAACACTGGTACATTCCTATTTTTTCAGTATATGGACATCATAGGATATATTTTTTCACCCACAACTTCACAAAATTATAGGCATTTGGTTCACTTTCATTTACTTACTACTTCAGAACACATGTATTCCTCCATGTTTCTTTACTGGTCTTTTCACTAGACTTCTTTCTAAACACATTATTTTTGATTCCATAATCATTTTTGAAGCAATACTCACTCTTCACGATAAACCGTAACCCTAATATTACCATTACATATATAACTGGTTGGAATGATTGTATATATATCAATATAAGATTTCCAATATATTTTCAGATGCAAACTCAATCCATTATTTAAAGTTGGAACCAGTTATATACTTTATTCACAATCTGGTCTATTCATGCAACATCTCAATAATGATCAACACAAGGTACACCTATTTGTATCACCAGTACTAATTTATAAGTTTCCAGAATATTACTCCCCATAATGGTGGAAGAAATACTCATGTCACCTTATCTACATATAAATTTTATCACGGTAGTATTCTGGACACAAAATGCAAAGGTCACACATATGATTGTACCAAAGCCTAAATGGAAAGTGACCATGGATTACTAAAAACATCCATGTCCAGGGTGCCTAATGCTCTCAAATGTCAATCCTATTGATTACTACATATTTGTTTTTTCCTAAGATTATATATTCAACCTCAAGCCTATTGAAAATGTCTAATCCTATCACTCACTTTATACTTTGCCTGATTTCCTAATCTTTCTATTGATATCTGCTTTCCTACATATTTTTCCCTGTTCATCATTGTGACTTTCTCTTCAGATGTGCTGACATTTACATTCACTCTCTAACTGAAACCCTATTGCTAAAGAACTTTTGGTCCAACTCCTAGTCTCACTCTTCTTCCTAAACCTACTGACTATCTTCCTAATCCTACAGACTATCCCTTTTTGACTGGATGTTCTCTTCTACATTCAATCATCCGAGGTACACGGTCCTATGCCATTGTATATCGATTTATCTGAGACCTCGGTGCAGAACATAATTCAAGCTCCGTATACCAATCAAGGTTCTGTTGCCCTGAATGTCAGGAAGGTCTTTGCCTCAGGCCACCCCTTTGTGAAGCCTGAAGAAAAAAATTTCAAATGGAAATAAATGGGCATCACCTGTGGCTCTTTGCTTAATTGCTTTGGAAAGGAATTTGTCTGAATCTGCCTCTTGGCCCTGTGTGAGGCTGTGGCTTCGATTCTCAGCACCTGATGGATCTAAAGAAAGATCCCATGTGTGCATTCAAAACCAAAATGGCAAAAAGAGCAGTCATTGTGGATGAAGATTCTTGCCTTTCTCTGTTAGGTTCCTGACCCCCTTCAAGTGAGAATAGGGATCCTCTTTGTCAAATAAATTCTTGAATGCTCTGCAGATGTGCTTGGGTTTTCTCATGACTCCAAATCACATAAAAAATCTATACCTGACATTCAATAAGTCTCAAATTATAGAAACAAAGTGGAATTAATGGCAGGCCTTTTTGATCACTCCTGGTTCACAGGAAGGGTGTCCAGGCCACCCTGACTTTAGGGAAATTAGAGGCAAGGGAGCTTATTCTGAAAACTGTCTTTAGTTGCAACCCTCATGGAAACTTCCATCCAGAACATTTGATGAGGGTCTTTATGGACGAAGATGAGGGCCATGTGGTAGTTATTTTGTTTTAATTGTGGTCATTTGTGTGGGGGTTGGAAGAGATGACTTGGTCCACCTGGGCTTGAACTCTGGTGTGATTCCCCTTAGAGCCTGAGTTCTGGAACGTACCTCATAGAAGTATTGATATGAATTGTGTTGGTTTTTAGGAGGCCACGCATGATTGTCACCCTTTCAAACTGAGATCTAGGCCCAAGGTGGCTTTCCACAGAGCAATGGGAATCTCAGCCAGGAAATCACATGATTTTATTCTGAAAGACTTCGCAGCCATTGTTGGCCCTCTGAAGCAAGAAGGAGTGGCCATACTTATATCGAATAAAATCAACTTAAAACCTAAGTTAATCAAAAGTGATAAAGAAGGACACTATATACTGTTAAGAGGCCACATTCACCAACAAGACATAACAATTATCAATTTGTATGCACCAAACAATGGTGGTGCCAAGTCATAAAACAAACTCTCCTCAAGTTCAAGAGTCATATAGGCTATAACACAATAATTCGGGTGTCTTCAGCACACAACCCTCGCCATTGGACAGATCCTCTAGAGAAAATCTGAATTAAGAAACTATAGAACTCAATAGCTCAATCAATAACCTAGACTTAACCAACATATATAGAATATATCAAACATCATAAAGTGGATACATGTTCTTCTCAGCAGCACATTGGTCCTACTCAAATATAGACCATATAATTATGCCATATGGAAACTCTTAGTAAATATAAAAGTATGGAGATAATACCATGCACCATATCTGATCATAATGGAATGAAACTTGAAATTAATGATTGAAGAAGGAAGGAAAAATTCTACATCACATGGAAAATGAACAATATGTTACTGAATAATCAATGGGTTACAGAAGACATAAAGGAGGAGATAAAAAATCTCTTAGAGACAAATGACAATACAGACACAACATACCGGATTCTGTGGGAAACAATGAAAGCAGTTTTAAGAGGGAAATTCATTTCTTGGAATTCTTTCCTCAAAAAAAGAAAAAAACAACAAATAAATGATCTCACACTACATCTCAAAAACCTAGAAAAAAAAGAGCAAAACAACAAATGTAGTAGAAGACAAGAAATAATTAAAATTAGAGGAGAAATCAACAAAATTGAAACAAAAAAAATTGAACAAATAAAAGTTGGTTCTTTGAAAATAAATTAAATCGACAGGTCCTTAGCCATGCTAATGAAGAGAAGTAGAGAGAGAATTCAAATTACTAACATATGGGATAAAAAAGGCAATATCACAACAGACACTACAGAAATACAGAAGATAATTCGAAAGTATTTTGAAACCCTATATTCCAATAAAACAGAAGATAATGAAGATATCGATAAATTTCTTATGTCATATGATCTGCCCAGATTGAGTCCGGAAGACACACAAAATTTAAATAGACCAATAACAAAGGAAGAAATATAAGAAACCTTCAAAAGAATACCTACCAAAAAAAACCCTGGACCAGATGGTTATACAGCAGAGTTCTACAAAACGTTCAAGATGAATTAATACCAATACTTTTCAAGCTATTTCAAAAAATAGAAAAAGAAGGAGTTCTTCCAAATTAATTCTATGAGGCCAACATCACCCTGATCCCAAAACCAGACAAAGACACTTCAAAGAAAGAAAACTACAGACCAATATCTCTAATAAACTTGGATGCAAAAATTCTCAATAAAATCCTGGCAAATCAAATACAAAAGCATATAAAAAAAATTGTGCATCATGATCAAGAGGGATTCATCCCAGGGATGCAAGGCTGGTTCAATATACGGAAATCAATAAATACTATTCACCACATCAATAGACTTAAAGAGAAGAACCATATGATCATCTCGATAGATGCAGAAAAAGCATTCTACAAAGTACAGCATCCCTTTATGTTTAAAACTCTATAAAAACTAGGAATAACAGGAACTTACCTCAACATTGTAAAAGCTATATATGCTAAACCTCAGGCTAGCATCATCGTAAATGGAGAAAAACTGAAGGCATTCCCTTTAAAATCTGGAACAAGACAGGGATGCCATCTATCACCACTTCTATTCTATTTAGTTCTTGAAATACTAGCCAGAGCAATTAGACAGACAAAAGAAATTAAAGACTTAAAAATAGGAAAAGAAGAACTTAAATTATCGCTATTTTTGGATGACATGATAATATATTTAACAGACCCAAAAGGGTCTACAAAGAAACTGCTAGAGTTAGTAAATGAATTCAACAAAGTGGCAGGATATAAAATCAACACGCATAAATCTAAGGCATTCCTGTATATCAGCAACAAAACTTCTGAAATTTAAATGAGGAAAACCACTCCTTTTACAGTATACTCAAAGAAAATAAAAAACTTGGGAATCAACCTAACCAAAGAGGTGAAAGATTTATGCAATGAAATCTACAGAACCCTAAAGAGAGAGATAGAAGAAGATGTTAGAGGATGGAAAAGTATGCCCTGTACATGGATAGGCAGAAATAACATCATCAAAATGGCGATATTACCCAAAGTTCTCTACAGGTTTAATGCGATGCCAATCAAAAACCCAATGGCATTTCTTGTATAAATAGATAAAGTAATCATGAATTTCATATGGAAAAACAAAAGACCCAGAATAGCGAAAGCAATTCTAAGCAGGAAGTGTGAATCCAGAGTTCAAACTGTACTACAAAGCAATAGTAACAAAAACAGTGTGGTACTGGTATCAAAACAGGCAGATGGACCAATGGTAGAGAATAGAGGACACAGAGACAAATCCACAAAATTACAACTTTCTTATATTTGAAAAAGGGCCTAAAAGCATGCAATGGAAGAAGGATAGCATATTCAACAAATGGTGCAGGGACAACTGGAAATTCATATGCAACAAAATGAAACTGAATCCCTTTCTCTCACAATGTACAAAAGTTAACTCAAAATGGATCAAGGAGCCAGATATAAAATCAGAGACACTGCGTCTGATAGAAGAAAAAGTTGGCTACGATGTACATACTGTGGGGTTGGGCTCCAAATTCCTTAATAGGAAACCCATAGCCCAAGAGTTAATAAAAAGAATAAACAAATGGGACTTACTTAATCTAAAGAGATCTTTCTCAGCAAGAGAAAAAATAAGAGAGGTAAATAGAGAGCCTACATCCTGGGAACAAATTTTTACCCCTTACACTTCAGATAGAGCCCTAATATCTAGAATATACAAAGAACTCAAAAAAATTAAACAATGAGATAACAAATAACCCAATCAACAAATGGGCCAAGGATCTTAACAGACACTTCACAGAGGAGGACATACAATCAATCAACAAGTACATGAAAAAATGCTCACCATCTCTAGCAGTCAGAGAAATGCAATCAAAACCACCCTAAGATACCATCTCACTCCAGTAAGATTGGCAGCCATTATGACGTCGAACAACAATAAGTGTTGGTGAGGATGTGGGGTAAAGGGTACACTTGTACACTGCTTGTGGGACTGCAAATTGGTGAGTACAACATGGAAAGCAGTATGGAGATTCCTGGGAAAGCTGGGAATGGAACCACCATTTGACCGAGATATCGCCCTTCTCAGACTCTTCCCTGAGGATGTTAATAGAGCGCAGTATAAGGATACTGCCACATCGATGATCATAGCGGCACAATTCACAATAGCTAGACTTTGGAACCAACCTAGATGCCCTTCAATAGATGAATGGATAATAAAAATGTGTCATCTATACACAATGGAGTATTACACAGCACTGAAAAATGACAAAATCATAGAATTTGCAGGGAAATGAATGACATTAGAATAGATTATGCTAAGCGAATCTATCCAATCCTTAAAAAACAAATGCCAAATGTTTCCTTTTATATAGAGAGAGCAAATAAGAACAGAACAGGGAGGAAGAACATGAGAAAAATATTAAAACTAAACAGAGATGAGTGGGGGGAGAGAAAGGGAGAGAGAAGGAAAAGCATATGGAAATGGTAGGAGACTACTCAATGTTACACAAAATTACATATAAGAGGTTGTGAGTCTAAAGAGGGGAAAACAAGGGAGAGAATTAAACAACAGCAGTGAGGTAGAGAGGGAAGTTGGGAGGGGAGGGGGAATAGTAGGGGATAGGAAAGGTAGCAGAATACAACAATAACTAGTATGCTATTATGTAAAAACGTGAGTGTGTAACTGATGTGATTCTGCGATTTGTATTTGGGGTAAAAATGGGAGTTCATAACCCAACTGAGTCAAATGTATGAAAGATGATATATCATGAGTTTTATAATGTTTTGAACAACCAAAAATAAAAAGAATTGAATTTCCAATATTTGAGTCATTTAACAACTTTATTTTTTAATAAAATTGTCTTTTATTTGTTATCTTACTTGCTGGTATCTGCCTTTCAGTTTTAAAAAACTATGTGCTGTAGCCATTCATCCATGTAGTATGTAACAGAAAATTTTGAGTGTCTCCATGTTACCAGATTGGCAAGGCATCAAGGTTTTCTTCACAAACAAGGTGAAGGCTTTGCCATTAGAAATTTAACATTCTGCAAAACAATTTTTTTAACTTTCCAATTAAATTTCCAAAAAAATTTAGAAAAAGAAGAATATAATCCCCACAGTAAGAAGGCCTCAAAGTGGAGAAGTGGAGCATTTACGGCAGGCCTATTTGATCACTCCTGGTTCACAGGAAGCATGTCCAATCCACCCTGACGTTAGGCAAATGAGGGGCAAGGGAGCTTATTTTGGGCACTGGTTTGGCTGTGCCCCTCATGGAAAACTCCATCCACAGGTTATGATGTGTGTCTATATGGAAGAAGATGAGAACCATGTGGGAGTGTTTTGGTTTTAATTGTGGTCATTTGTGTGGTAGTTGGAAGAGATGACTGGGTCCACCTGGGCTTGAACTCTGATGTGATTCCCCTTAGAGAATGAGATTTGGAACTAACTTCAGAGAAGTATTGCCATGAATGTTGTTGGGATTTCAGGAGGCCACACATGAGAGTCGCCTTGGAAACTGAGGTCTAGGCCCAGGGAGGCTTTCCAGAGAGCACTGGGAATCTCAGCTAGGATATCACAGGTTTTATTCTGAAAGACTTGGCAGCCATCGTTGAGAGTCAAAACACACATGACCTCACATTGTAGACCTCAATGGGCCTGGCTTCATGTGACAATTTGGCCACTCTTTGGGAAGCCTTGCCTGTGAGAGATCTCCAGATCCTTCATTAAAATGAGCTTCCTCAACATTTAATGGATCCTGAATGAATTGAAACCCACAGTACCAACAACTTCATCTGTGAAAAATAGTTAGATAAATACCATAAAATTTTAGAAATTCTCATGACCAGGTGGCACTGGAGAACCATTGGATGTCCTGTTGCTGATCATGAGTATACCAGACAGTGCCTTGATTGACTAGGTATCATGAAAATGGTGTAGAACAGAGATGCCAGTAAGTTGGAGCCTGCTGAGTAGTGGGCCTAGAGCAGTGGTGTGCAGGTGTGTGATAAAACATCTCTGGTGGAGCCATGTGGATCTGCCATTGACTTTCAAATGCCTTGAGACAGACACGGTGCAGCCAGCAGACCCTTCTATATAAAGGCATCTTGTTATATGGAGATTTTTCACGGCAATGTTTAGAATCAGGTTGCTATGGTCAAGGGGCAAGCTATGTGGGATAGAAGCCTAGTTGGTGCATTCTCATGCAGACACTGACCCACCACACGTGACAGAACTCCCTCCAGCACTGTGTCCCACTTGAACTCCTTGTATATCGTGAAGCAAATAACAAACTCCCAGTGCAGCAGCAAGAAACAAAACGAAAAGTCGAGGATGACCAAATGGCTTCACAGTCCACATGGGGAGACACTTAGCCCCAGTGGCCACAATTTAGCTACAAAGAGAGAATTTAGCACTGCTGCCTCATGTTCATTGGAAAATAAGAAACCATGTCCTCCTGGTCACATAGATGCAGACCTAGCTTTGATGGTCTCACTACATCGGAAGTTAAAGCTCCTGAAAACAACATATATTTCAAGTGCCCAAGCTCAGAGGCAATTTCTCAAGAAGTGTTTAGGCCAGCAGATCTCCATGTTTGTGGAGTGTTTACCATGTCACTTACTTTTGGAAACTGCTCTATCAACTCCAAGGTTGTGAACTCCTGAGCATTTTCCATTCTAAATATATATTCACAGATTTTCTAACTCTTCTCCTCTAATTCTGACTTACTTGGGGCGAAGGGAATGTCAAGTCATTGTTCTGGATGAGAGAGAGAAGATTTTGTTTAGCACATATTTGCATAAACATTGGATTCATTTTACAATTTTCTGTTTGAAATACTGAATCCCTGACACTAACCCATACCCTACTAAACTCTGACTACTAATCCTAATATAATGGAGAAAAATAACCCAAACAGAATAGAAATACAAGCATTTCAGAGGAAGCATGGTGTATAGTTGGACTTACCTTTTGCATGATATAAGGTAGGAATTATAAATCTAGTCAATTATTTGTTGAAATAATTCTCCATGTGTTTTTAAAGTTAAGAAATATGTGAATTCCTGTCTCCCTTTCTCTGTAGCCTATTAAGCAAATGTATTTTTATATGCACAAATAGAATCCTACCTGGTTTCACATGTACATTTTTGTGAGGTGGCTGACTTGGCAGATACAAATTGTGAGAAGAGATCACTCCTCCTAAACGCTGTTTTAACAGAAAATTCAACCCATGAGTGAGCTTCCTAGATGAACAACACTATACATATATTACTGTTCAGTAAAATGAATATTTTGGGATATGCGGATGAGTTATTTTTCATGATGAATTTCAATTGGCATATATATTGCTACATTATAATGTGTGTGTGTTTGTCTCTCTCTCTCTCTCTCTCTCTCTCTGTATATATATATATATATATATATATATATATATATATATATTCTCCAGATTTACCAAAATATGAAATATATGTGTCTTCTTATAGACCGCCTGAATTCATTCATATTCATATATGTGGATTTATTATCAACTTTTAACAAGTTTATTCTCAGAAATATACATCCACTGAAACACATATTTGTTTCCTAGTACTGAAAACTAACTTCAGGGAAGGGTGCTTACAAATCGTAATATTTCTACAGTAACTGACCAAGTTTAACATCAATGCAAGTAGATTCCTATTGGATATGATGTGTTTATTAAAGTTCATTTTTATTCAAACCTGGTACGTTATTATTTCTTCAGTTTATAGACATCATAAAATATATCCTTTCATTCACAAATTCACAAATTTATAAACATTTGGTTCACTTTCAATCACTTCCTCCTTCAGAACACTTATATTTCTCCATGTTTCTTGACTCGTCTTTTCACTAGACTTCTTTCTAAACACATTATTTTCGATTCCATAATCATTTTTGAAGCAAAACTCATTCACTATTCATGATAAACGGTAACCCTAAGATAACCATTAGATATGTAAGTGGTTGGAATGAATGTATGTATATCAATAAATGATTTCTTCTATTTTTTCAGATATCAATACAATCCATTATTTAAATTTGGAACCAGTCATATAATTTATTCACATTATGGTCTATTAATGCATCATCTCTATATTCATCAACACAGGGTAAGCCTATTAGTATCCCCAGTACTAATTTATATCTTTTCAAAATATTTCCCCCAGAAATGGTGGAAGAAATACTCATGTCACCTGATCTTCATATACATATTATCACAGTAATATTTTGGACACAAAATGCGAAGGTCACCCTTATGATTGTACCAAAGCCTCAATGGAATGTGAACATGGATTACTAAATATATCCATGTCCAGGTTGCCTAATGCTCTCAAATGTCAATCTTATTGGTGACTACAAATTTGTTTCTTCTTAAGATTATGTATTCAACCTCAACCCTGTTGAAAATCTCTAATCCTATCATGTTATACTTTGCCAGATTTCCTAATGTCTCTATTGATGTCTGCTTTCCTACATATTTTCCCCAGTTCATCATTGTGCCTGACTCTTCACATATGGTGTCATTTATATTCACTCTCTAACCAAAACCCTATTGCTAAAGAACATTTGGTCCAAATCCTAGACTCACTCTTCCTCCTAAACCTACTGACTATCTTCCTAATCCTACACACAATCCCTTTTTGACTGGATGTTCTCTTCTACATTTAATCATCTGAGGTACAGGGTCTTATGCCATTGTATGTCAGTTTAACTGAGACCTCGGTGCAAAACATAACTCAAGCTAAGGATCCCAATCAAGGGTCCAAATCCTTCTGGGCTTCAAATATTACCTAGATTTCTGTTTTCATACTTATGTTTTCCCTCTATATTCTTATAAATATCGCTGGTTCCCAATACAATTATTCATCCAGCAGAATGATTTCTAACCCAAATCGAACATGCTATTAACCCTGACCATACAATATTCCCTCAATCTCACTTTACAGAAGAGCAGGGACAAAGTTGGTATTACAATACAGGAAGTTAGGAGATCTTCCACCTGCTGAGTACCTCAAAATCCATGCAGAAATTATCCCTGGAGAAGATGCAGGCAGCTATGAAGGACCTGAGAGAACAAAAGTCATATTCCATGGCAAACAACATGGTCAGGATGAAAGGATGTGTCTGAGTCAGCCTCTCTATTCTTAATGTAGGGAAGATGGTCAAAACCAGGCCTGTGTGGAGAGCTGTTCCCAGGTGACTATGGTTTCTATACCATTCTAACATGTGAAAGTATCACAGGAAGTAGGGCAGCCTCCATGTCAGGAGACAATAGGAAGAAACTGTTAGGACAAAGTGGTGGCCAAGACAGTGACCTCATTCATTTTCTGAAGGTAGTGACCTCACCTCACTTCCTTGGTGATGGAGGTCTCTGAATTTTGTGATCCAGGAAGCCAGGCACCCTGAGCCAGTCCCAGTCGCAGTCACAGTGGGCTCATTTCTTTGGATATACCAAGGACAGAGTCAGTCTTTCTTGGTACCTACTGATGTAAGGGTTGCCAAATACCAAGAAAGCTCTGAAGAGGGGTCTTTCCTGAGAGCATAGGAATTGGCTCACCACTGCCTCCTTATAAATTCACAGATTTGACGAAGGAGACCAGATCTGAGACAGAAAGGCCATTTCTGGGTTACATCGTATGTCCTACCAGTCAGAGGACACTCCAGATAGTCACAGACCTACTTGGAAGAAGGAGGTGCATTTGTGGGTGTTGGTTTGTGTTTGTGGTTTTTTCTCATGATCTGAGAATAGGTAAAAAAGGAGGTTTGTTTGGTATGGAGTGGACTGTTTCTAGTAAGTCATTTGACAAGGAGACTGTTTCTGTGTCTGTGTATCCCACTGTGTTTTTCTTTGTAGATATTAGAAAAGAAAATAGCTCATTGGGTGTGTCCTGTCTAGTAGAAAACTTCCCAGTATGCATCCTTCCCAATTAATGAATGGACTGAGGCTTGCCTTATCCATGGGCAACACCTGCTATCTACCTATGTTCTCATTTTTTTTCCTGAATTCTGGCCACTCTAAAGATTAGTATCATGTATTTTTGTACAAGATACGTACCACCTCCAAGCTCTGTGACATAGCCATGTACTGGATAGCTGAAGGGAATGGCGAGCATCTCAGAAAACTCACATATCAGAGTAACCAGGAAAGTCTCCTAGGAGAAACCCTGCTTGGGGGCTTTTGATTACCTATTGTTCTGTTGCTCTGAATGTCAGAAAGGTCTTTGCCTCAGGCCAAACCTTAGTGAAGCCTGAAGAAAAGAGTTTTCAAATGGAAATGAGTGGGAATCACCTGTGGCTTTTTACTTCATTGCTTTGGAAAGGGATTTGTCTGAATCAGCCTCTTGGCCCTGTGTGAGCCTGTGGTTTAGATTTTCAGCACCTGATGTATCTAGAGAAAGATCCCATGTGGGCATCCAAAACCAAAATGGAAAAAAAGATCAGTCATTGTACATGAAGCCTCTCGCCTTCCTCTGTAATATTAATGACCTCCATCAAGTGAGAATAGGGATCATTTGTGTCAAATGAGTTCTTCAAAGCCCTGCAGAGGCTGGACAATAGGTGCTTGCGTTTTCTCATGACTCCAATTCACACAAAGAATCTATACCCCACAGTCAGTAGGCCTCAAATTTGAGAAGTGGAGCAGTATTAACAGCAGTCCTATATGATCACTTCTGTTTCACAGGAATGTTGTCCAGGCCACCCTGACTTTAGGCAAATGAGGGACAAGTGAGATTATTTTTGACACTGTCTTGGGCTGTGCCCCTCATGGAAACCTCCAGCTAGAGGTTATGATTAGTGTCTATATAAAAGAAGAAGAGGGCCCTGTGGGAGTGTTTTGGTTTTAATTGTCATCATTTGTGTGGCAATTGGAAGAGATGCCTGGGTCCACCTGGGCTTGAACTCTGTTGTGATTCCCCTTAGAGACTGAGTTGTGGAACTGAGCTCAGAGAAGTATTGCCATGAATTGTGTTGAGATTTTTGGAGGCCACGCATGAGATTCGCCATTGGAAACTGAGATCTAGGCCCAGGGTGACTTTCCCCAGAGCACTGGGAATCTCAGCCAGGATATCACAAGATTTTATTTTGAAAGATTGTCAGCCATAGTTGAGAGTCAAAACACACATGGAATTCACATTGTAGACCTCAATGGGCCTGGCTTCATGTGACCTTTTGCCCACTCTTTGGGAAGCCTTGGCTGTGAGAGTTATCCAGACCTTTCATTGAAATGAGATTCCTCACCTTTTAATGGTTCCTGTATAAATTGAATCCCACAGTGCCTCCAACTTCATTATTGAAAAATATCTAGATAAATACCATGAATTTTTTGAAATTACCATGACCAGGTTGCACTGGAGAACCTCTGGATGTCCTGTTGCTGATCATGATTGTACCAGACAGTGCCTTGATTGACTGGGTTTCATGGAAAAAGTGTAGAACATAGATGCCAGAAAGTTGGAGCCTGCAGACTAGTGGGCCTAGAGCAGTGGAGTGTAGGTGTGTGAAAAAAACATTTCTGGTGGGGCCACGTGGATCTGCCATTCGCTTAGAAATCACTTGTGACTGACATGGTACAGCCAGCAGACTGTATGTAAAGGCATCTTATTATATGGAGAGGATTCCTGCCAATGTCCAGAATCAGGTTGCTATTGTCAAGTTGAAAAGCTATGTGGGATTGAAGCCCCACTGGTGCATTTTAGTACCCCACCACACGTGAGAGTACATCCTCCAGCACTGAGTCCCAGTAGAACACCTTGTATTTCGTGAAGCCAATACCAAACTCACAGTGCAGCAGTAAAAAACACCACGAAAGTGGATAATGTCCAAATGGCTTTTCAGACAACACAGTTAGATACTTAGACCCCAGTGGCCAAAGTTTACCTACAAAGAGAGAATTCAGCACTGCTGCCTCATGTTCACTAGAAAATAAAAAACCATGTCATCCAGGTCACATAGATGGAGACCCAGAATTGATGGTCTCACTACAAAGAAAGGTAAAGCTCCTGAGAACAACATATATTTTAACTGCCCAACCTCAGAGGCAGTTTCTCAAAAAGGCTAGCAGAGCTCCATGTTTGTTGAGTGTTTACCCTCTCTCTTTTTGTAACCCGTTCTACCTCCTACAAGTTTGTGAACTCCTGAGCATTTTCCTTTCCACATATGTATTCACAGATTTTCTAACTTTTCTCCACTAATTGTGTCTTATTTGGGGCGAAGGTAATGTCAAAGCATTGTTCTGGATGAGAGTGGGAAGATTTTTGTGTAGCACATATTTGCATACACATTAGATTCATTTTCCTATTTTCCATTTGAAATACTGAATCCCTGAACCTACCCCATACCCTACTAGACTCTGACTACTAATCAAAATATGATGGAGAAAAAGAAACTTAACAGAATAGAAATACAGGCCTTTCATAGGAGTCATGGTGTATACTTGGACTTGCCTTAGGCTTTATCAATGGTATGTGTTATAAATCTAGTCAACTTTTCATTGTAATACTTCTCCATGAGTTTTTAAAATTAACACATAAGTAAATTTCTGTCTCACTTTCTCTGTAGCCTATTCATCACATGTATTTTTTAATGCATCTTTAGAATTCTACCTGGTATCACATGTACATTCTTGTGAGCTTGCTTATTTTGGAAGATACAAATTGTGAGAAGAGATCGCTCCCTCTAAATACTGATGGAACTGGAAATTCTACCTATGGGTGAATTTCCTAGATGAACAGTATTATGCATAAATAAATGTTCAGTAAAACGAATATTTTTGGATACGTGGATGATATCTATTTTATTATGATTTTCGAATGGCATATATATTGCTACATTTTAATGTCTGTGTATGTGAGTATCTAATTATCTATCTATCTATCTATCTATCTATCTATCTATCTAGATATAGATATCTACTCTTTAGATTTTCCAAAATATGAAATATATGTGTCTTATTATACACTTTCTAAATTCACTCATGTGTGTGTATGTGGATTTATAATCAAATTTTTACAAAATAATTCTTAGAAATATTCATCCACCTTAAATACATATTTATTTCCTAGTACTGAAAACTAAATTCAGTGAATGGTGCATACAAATCGTAATATTTCCACAGTGACTGACCCAGTTTCACATCAATGCAAGTAGACACCTATGGGACCATGATGTGTATTTTGAAGTTCATATTTATTCCACACTGATACATTACTATTTCTGCAGTTTATGGACATTATAGGATATATCCTTTCATCCACAATTTCACAAATTTATAGGCATTTGGTTCACTTTCAATCACTTCCTACTTCAGAACACATGTATTCCTCCATGTTTCTTGACTGTTCTTTTCATAAGATTCTTTCCAAACACATTATTTTGATTTCCATAATCATTTTTGAAGCAATACTCAGACACTCTTCATGATAAACCATAATGCTAATATTACCATTAGATGTATAACTGGTTAGAATGAATTTATGTATATCAATATAAAATTTCCTATATATTTTCAGATATCAATTCAATCCATTATTTAAAGTTTGAACCAGTTATATTATTTATTCACAGTATGGTCTATTAAGGCATCATCTCTATATTCATAGACCGATGGTATACCTATTTGTATCCCCAATACTAATTTATAAGTCTTTAAAATATTGCTTTAAGAATTGGTGGAAGAAATACTCTAGTCACCTGATATACATACACATTTTATCGCAGTAATATTCCTGACACAAAATGCAATGGACACACTTATGATTGTACCAAAGCCTATATTGAAAGTGAGCATGTATTACTAACAACATCCAAGTCCTGATTAACTAATGATCTCAAATATCATTCCTATTGGTGACTACATATTTGTTTTTTCCTAAGATTAAATATTGAATCTGAACCCTGTTAAAAATGTCTTATCCTATCACTCACTTTGTACTTTGCCTGATTTCCTAATGTCTCTATTGATATGTGATTTCCTACACATTTTCCCCAGTTCATCACTGTGACTGACTCTTCAAATATTCTGACATTTACTTTCACTCTTTAACAAAAACCCTATATCTAAAGAACATTTGGTCCAATTCCTCGACTCACTGAAATGGGTTCTTCAAAGCCCTGCAGAGGGTAGCCCATAGGTGCTTCATTTTCTCATGACCCCAATTCACATAAAGAATCTATGCCCCACAGAGAGTAGGCCTCAAATTGGAGAAGTAGAGCAGTATTAATGGCAGGCCTATTTGATCACATCTGGTTCACAGGAAGGGTTTCCAGGCCACACTGAGTTTAGGCAAATAAGGGGCAAGTGAGCTTATTTTGGACACTTCCTTAGCCTGCGCCCCTCATGGAAACCTCCAGCAAGAGATTATGATGAGAGTTTATATTGAAGAAGATGAGGGCCATGTGGGAGTGTTTTGGTTTAATTGTGGTCATTTGTGTGGTGGTTGGAAGAGATGACTGGGTCCGCATGGACTTCAACTCTGGAGTGATTCCCCTTAGAGACTGAAATGAACTCAGAGAAGTATTGACATGAATTGTGTTGGGATTTTAGGAGGCCACACATGAGAGTTGCCCTTGGAGACTGAGATCTAGGCTCAGGATAGCTTTCCAAAGAGCACTGGGAATCTCAGGCAGGATATCACATGACTTTATTCAGAAAGACGTGGCAGCCATTGTTGAGAGTCAAAACACACATGGACCTCAATTGTAGACCTCAATGGGCCTGGCTTAATGTGACCTTTTGGCCACTCTTTGGGAAACCTTGCCTCTGAGAGTTCTCCGGAGCTTTAATTGAAATAAGCTTCCTCACCATTTCATGGTTCCTGAATAAATTGAAAGCCACAGTGCCTCCAACTTCATCCTTGAAAATTGGCTAGATAAATACCATGAATTTTTTAAATTTCCATGAACAGATGGCACTGGAGAACCTTTGGATATCTGTTGCTGATCATGAGTGTACCAGACATTGCATTGATTTACTGGGTTTCATGAAAATGGTGAGAACAGAGGTGCCAGAAAGTTGGAGCCTGCTGATTAGTGGGCCCAGAGCAGTGGTGGGCAGGTGAATGATAAAACATCTGTCTTCGGGACACGTGGTTCTGCCATTGGTTTCCGAATGACTTGTGACTGACATGTTGCAGCCAGCAGAACCTTACAAGTAAAGGGACCTTGTTATATGGAGAGGTTTCAGGGCAATATTCAGAATCAGGTTGCTATGGACATGGGTGCAAGCTTTTTGGGATAGAAGCCTGGTTGGTGCATTCTCCTGCAGACCCTCATCCACTACACGTGAGAGTACTCCCTCTAGCACTGTGTCCCAGTTTTTCTCCTTGTATTACGTGAAGCCAATACCAAACTCCCAGTGCAGCAGTAAGAAACACCACGAAAAGTGGAGTATGACCAAATGGCTTCACAGAACACATGGTTAGACACTTAGACCCCAGTGTCCTCAGTTTACTAAAAAAGGGAAAATTCAGAACTTCTTCCTCATGTTCAATAGCATATAAGGAACCATGTCATCCAGGTCACATAGATGCCGACCCAGGTTTGATGGTCTCAATACAAAGGAAGCTAAAGCTCCTGACAACAACAAATTTTTCAAGGGCCCAAACTCAGAGGCAGTTTCTCAAAAACTCATTAGGCCACCAGAGTTCCATGTTTGTGGAGTGTTTATCCTGTACCTTACTTTTGGAAATTCCTCTACCACCTCCAAGGTTGTGAACTCCTGAGCATTTTCTTTTCCAGATATATATTCACAGATTTTCAAACTCTTCTCCACTAATTGTGTATTACTTGTGGCGAAGGAAATATCAAGGCATTGTTTTGGAGGACAGTGGGAAGATTTTTGTCTAGCAAATATTTGCATGCACATTAGATTCATTTTCCTATTTTCCATTAGAAATACTGAATCCCTGTCACTAACCCATACCCTACTAGACTCTGACTACTAATCTTAATATGATGTAGAAAAAGAAACCTAACAGAATAGAAATACAGGCCGTACATAGGAGGCATGGTGTATACTAGCACTTGTGTTCTGCTTTATCAAGTGTATGTGTTATAAATCTAGTCAACTTTTTATTGTAATACTTCTCCATGAGTTTTTAAAGTTAACACATATGTACATTTCTGTCTCCCTTTCTCTGTAGCCTATTCATCTCATGAAATTTATTATGCATATTTAGTATCCTACCTGGTATCACACGTACATTCTTGTGAGCTTGCTGTTTTAGGATGATACAGATTGTGAGAAGAGATCACTGCCCCTAAATACTGATGGAACTGAAAATTCAACATATTGGTGAATTTCCTAGATGAACAGCATTATACATAAATCCATGCTCAGTAAAAAGAATATTTTTGGATATGAGGATGATATATATTTCATAATGAATTTTGACTGGCATACATATTACTACATTTTAATGTCTGTGTTTGTATCTATATATATGTATATATATATATATATATATTTTTTTTTCTCCAGATTATTCAAAATATGAAATATGTGTGTCTTATTATACACTCATTAATTTAACTCATGTTCCTATATGTGGATTTATAATCAAATTTTCACAAGATTATTCTCAGAAATATTCATCCACATGAAATACATATTTATTTCCCAGTACTGAAAACTAACTTTGGTGAATGGTGCTTACAAATCCTAATATTTGTACAGTAACTGACCCAGTTTAACATCAATGCAAGTAAAATCCTATGGGACATGATGTGTATTTTGAAGTTCATTTTTATTCAACACTGGTACATTCCAATTTCTTCAGTTTATGGACATCATAGGATAATACTTTTCATCCACAAGTTCACAAATCTGTACGCATTTGGTTCACTTGTAATTACTTGCTGCTTCAGAACATATGTATTCCTCCATGTTTCTTGACTGTTCTTTGCATGAGATTATTTCCAAACATATTATTTTCGATTTCCATAATCATTTTTGAAGCAAAACTCCCACACTCTTCATCATAAACCATAATGCTAAAATTACCATTAGATGTATAACTGGTTAGAATGAACTTATGTATATCAATATAAGATTTCCTATATATTTTCAGATGTCAATTCAATCAATTATTTAAAGTTTGATCCAGTTATATTATTTATTTACAGTATGGTCTATTAAGGCATCATCTTTATAATCATAGGCACAGGGTACACGTACTTGTGTCCCCAATACTAACTTATCAGTGTTAAAATGTTGCTTTCAGAAATAGTTGAAGAAATACTGTAGTCACCTGATATACATTTACATTTCAACACAGTAATATTCCTGACAAAAAATGCAAAGGACACCCTTATGATTGTACCAAAGCCTAAATTTAATGTGAGCATGTATTACTAACAACATCCATGTCCTGATTAACTAATAATCTCAAATATCATTCCTATTGGTGACTACATATTTGTTTCTTCCTAAGATTATATATTCAAACTCAACCATGTTAAAAACATCTTATCCTATCACTCACTTTGTACTTTCCCTGATTTCCTAATGTCTCTATTGATATCTGCTTTCCTAAACATTTTCCCCAGTTCATCACTGTGACTGACTCTTCACATATGCTGACATTTACATTCACTCTCTAACCAAAACCCTATATCTAAATAACTTTTCGAACTATCTCTTTTTGTCTGGACGATCTCTTCCTCATTCAGTCATCCAAGGTACAAGGTCCTATACCATTGTATATCGATTTATCTGAGACAACTTTGCGGAAATTATTCAAAGCTAAGTATCCCAATCAAGGGCCCAATGTTCATCTGGGTTTGAAATCTTTCCTAGATTTCTGTTTTCATACTTATATTACACCTATATATGCTTGTAATATCGGAGGTTCCCAATACCATTATTCATCTCACAGAATGATTCCTAACCCAAATCGAACATGCTATTAAACCTAACCATGCACTGTTCCCTCAATTTAACTTTATGAAGAGCAGGGACAGAGTTGGTGTTATAATACAGGTAGATAGGGGATCTTCCACCTGTTGAGAACCTCAAGTTCCATGCAGAAATAAACCCTGGAGAAGATGTAGGCAGCTATGAAGAACCTGAGAGAGCAACAGATATCTTCCTTGGTAAAATACCTGGTCAGGATGAAGCGATGTGTCTGAATAAGCCTCTCTCTTCTTAATGTAGAGAAGATGGACCAAACCAGGTCTGTGTGGAGAGCTGTTAACATGTGCCTATGGTTGATATACCATTCTATCTTGTGAATGTGACACAGGAAGTAGGGGAAGCCTCTCTCTCTCATGGGACCCTTGGAAGCAAATGTTAGGATAAAGTGGTTGCCAAGATAGTGACCTCATTCAGTTCCTGAAGGAAGTGACCTACCTCACTTCCTTGGTGATGGAACTCTCTGAACTTGGGATCCAGGAAGCCAGGCACTCAGAGCCAGTCCCAGTCCCAGTCCCAGTGGGTTCACTTGTTTGGATTTACCAAGGACAGAGTCGGTCTTTCTTGGTACATACTGATGTGTGGATGGCTAAATGCCAGGAAAGCTCTGAAGAGGGGCCTTTCCTGAGAAAGCAGGTAGTGACTCACTGATTGATGCTGACAACTTTACAGTGTTGGTAAAGGAGACCTGATCTGAGACAGGAAAGTCCATTTCGAGGGAGCAGAGTAAGGCCCACCAGTCTGAGGACACTCTGGATAGTCACAGACCTACTTGGGTAATGGAGGTGCCTTTGTGGGTGTGGGTGTGAATTTGTAGTTTTGTATCATGTTCTGAGAATAGGTAGGAAAGGCAGTATGTTTGGTTTGGAGTGGACTGTTTTTGGTAAGTCATTTGACATGGCGAGTGTTTCTATGTTTGTGTTTCCCACTTTTTCCGTGGTTGTAGATATTAGAAAAGTGAATGCATCAATGGATGTGTCCTGTCTAGTAGAAAGCATCTCAGCACACATCCTGCCCAATTTATGAATGGACTGTGGCTTGCCTTATATGGGCAACACCTACTTCTTTCCTTAGTTCCTGTTTTCTTCCTGAATTCTGGCCACTCTCCAGAATAGGCTCATGTTTTTTTGTCCAAGATATGGACCTCTGTCGAGTTCTGTGACATGGCCATGTACTGGATAGATAAAGGGAATTGGGAGCATCTCAGAAAACTCGGATATCAGTGTGACCAGTAAAGTCTCAGTAGAGAAACCCTGCTTTGTGCCTTTTGCTAACCTACTGTTCTGTTGACCTGAATGTCAGGAAGGTCTTTTCCTCAGGCCACCAGTTTGTGAAGCCTGAAAAAAACTGCTTTCAATTGGAAATGAATGAGCATCACCTGTGGCTCTTTGCTTAATTGCTTTGGAAAGGGATGTGTCTGAATCATCCTTTCGGCCCTGAGAGAGGCTGTGGCTTTGATTTTCAGCACCTGATGGATCTAAAGAAAGATCCCATGTGTGCATCCAAAACCAAAATGGCAAAAAGATCAGTCATTGTGGATGAAGTCTCTTGCTTCCTCTGTTAGGTTCCTGACCTCCATCAAGTAAGTAGAGGGAGCCTTTGAGACAAATGAGTTCTTCAAAGCCCTGCAGCAGTGCTTGGGTTCTCACATGACTCCAAATCACATAAAGAATCTATACCTCACAGTCAGTAGGCTTCAAAATGAAGAAACAGAGCAGTATTACTGGCAGGCCTATTTGATCAATCCTGGTTTACAGGAAGGGTGTCCAGGAAACCCTGACTTTAGGAAAATGAGGGGAAAGGGAACTTATTTTGGACACTGTCTTGGGCTGCGCCCCTTATGGAAACCTCCAGCCAGAGGTTATGATGAATGTCTACATGGAAGAAAATGAGGGCCATGTGGGAGTATTTTGGTTTTAATTGAACATATTATTAACCCTAACCATACACTGTTCCCTCAATCTAAGTGTTCAGAAAAGCAGGGAAAGATTTGGTCTTACAATACAGGAATGCAGGGGATCTTCCACCTGCTGAAAACTTCAAAGTTCCATGCAGAAATGATCCCTGGAGAAGACGTAGGCAGCTATGAAGGACATGATAGAGCAAAAGGCATCTTCCATGGCAAACAACCTGGTCAGGATGAAGGGTTGTGTCTGAATCAGATTCTCTCTTCTTAAGGTAGAGGAGATGAACCAAACTAGGCCTTTGTGGAGAGCTGTTCCCAGGTGACTATGGTTTCTATACTATTCTAACTTGTGAAAGTGTCACAGGTAGTAGGGACATCCTCCACGTTATGAGACCTTAGGAAGCAAATGTTAGGACAAATTGGTTGCCAAGGCAGTGACCTCATTCAGTTACTAAAGGAAGTGACCTCACCTCACATCCTTGTTGATGGAACTCTCCAAATTTGGGTTCCAGGAAGCCAGGCACCAAGACCCAGTCCCAGCACCAGTTCCAGTGTTCTCACTTGTTTGGATTTTCCGAGGATAGAGTCAGTCTTTTGTGGTACCTACTTATGTGAGAATGGCCAAATTCCAGAAAAATTCTGAAGAGGGGCCCTTCTGGAGAAAACAGGTAGAGGCTCACTGCTGGCTCCTGAAAACTTCACAGAGTTGACCAAGGAGCCCAGATCTGAGACAGGACAGACCATTTCTGGGGAACATAGTATGGCCCTCCGGTCAGAGGACACTCTGGATAGTTCCAGACCTACTTGGGGGAAGGAGGTGCCTTTGTGGTTGTGGGTATGGGTTTGTGGTTTTTTCTTTTGTTCTGAGAATAGTTAGGAAAGGGGGTGTGTTTGGTTTGGAGTGGAGTGTTTCTAGTTAGTCCTTTGACAAGGCGAGTTTTTTTAGGTCTGTGTATCCCACTGTGTCCGTGGTTGTAGACTTTAGAAAAGAGAATGCCTCAATGGGTGTATCCTCTCAAGGAGAAAACTTCCCAGCATTCATCCGGCACAATTTATGAATGGAGTGTGGCTTGCCTTATCAATGGGAAACACCAACTATCTTCCTACGTTCCTGTTTTCTTCCTGAATTCTGGCCACTCTCCAGAATAGGCTCATGATTTTGTGTCCAATATATGAACCACTTCCAAGATCTGTGACATGGCCATGTACTGGATAGCTGAAGGGAATGGCAAGCATCTCAGAAAACTCAGATATCAGTGTAGCCAGTAAAGTCTCAGTGGAGAAACCCTGCTTTGGGCCTTTTGATTACCTATTGTTATGTTGCCCTGAATATCAGGAAAGTCTTTGTCTCAGGCCACCCCTTTGTGAAGCCTGAAGAAAACAGTTTTCACATGGAAATGAATGGGCATTACCTTTGTGTTTACAATAAAACCTTCACAGATTTGGCTCTCATTAAGTTAAAAATACTTTTAGATTGTATCTCAGTGTAAAAAGTAACATGGAACTGTACATATCTTATTGATAACAAGTCCAATTATAGAACACAAATGATATACATAAATCTCCAACATGTTTTTCTTTTAAGCCTAGAATTACCATACAACCTTAGAACACCAGCTTGATACAATGGTCTTTGGAAGCTTCTACCTTACAGACTTGTATACCTGGAAGATATGAACACATTAACACCACAATTACATTGATGTTTTTGTATTAAACAAGTTTAGATTTTAAAGAAATAACATGGCACAATTTTATAAAAACAGTACTTGTTTTACCAGCTGTTTAATTTTTTAAGATTACTTGCTCAAAACTTACACATATAACCAAGTTACACACACCTTTTTTTATTATTTACTTAAACCCTTTTAATTACTTAATCATATAGACTCTCTTATCCAGAAACACGTTTTTCCTCTATTAGATCTATATCTGGAACCTTTTAGTTTCTCTTTTTCATCTACTAACCTCTTTCTGTTCACATTTCAATACAATACTTGTAAATTTCTGAATTTAGGCAGATTATTTTATAGACATCTACATTTTATTAGGGCCTTTTTGAAAACCTAGAAAACTTATAGGCCTAATTTTAAAGACATCTTTATTTTTATCTCTTTACCCAATTTGAATTAAAACATATGAATCACGTGAATCAAACACATTTGGATACATTCTAAATTTTTCATGAGTGCTCCTCATCTGTCAATTGTCATATCACTGCATGATATATGGACATACACACATACAGACATACCAACATACAACACGTAACACAAATGTAACACATAACACAATAGTAAAAGTCTTGTAGCTTTTTCAGGTGAAATCTCCATTGAAATGCTAAAAACTCCAGAGTCGATCAAAAATAGAACTGATCAGAAAACATTAACCCATCAGCAGAATCAAGATCATGAGCTCAAAAAAAATACAGAATCTAAGAAAAGCAAGAGTCCTAAAAAAGATGACTGGCCAGTAATTAGTAAATACCGTATAATATAATTTTTTGGTTAGGTCTAGTTTGAGTTCAGGTAAAAAGACACATTTACTCTTTTTTATCTGTCTCCTGCTGAGTGCTGCAGGCTTCTTTTATTTGCATATCAACTTAAGTCCTGGCTGAGGTCTGGAAAACTGAAAAGACTGGAATTCGTAGCAGAAACCTCAGGCCTAAGGCATTTTAGCTATAAGTCATAATTTCCAGGTTTGGATGTTGAAAATTTTGATGCAAGTTTAAGATGTAATTCTCAAAATTTTATATCTTTAGATTTTTCTACACTAGAAAAACTTGCTCACACAAAACTGAAAATAGGATCATTTTTTGATAATATTAAAGCCACCATCAGAAGAAGTTTCTATAGGATCGTTAAGCCCCTTTCTTTGTTATGAAGTTTCTAATAGTATTAAGTTACATTAAATTGGCTGAAAATTTTTTAAAAAGAACCACACACTACCATGTGTATCCGAAATTAAGCTTTAAAAATTTCCAAGACTGTTGCTAATTAATGTCATTTCAATAAGCCAGACCAACGTTTTAATTTAGTACCATTTTTTAAAATCTTACACACTGATGGGAATAGATACCATATCATAATTTATTATCTCTTCCCAAGTTAATGCACTGGTATATCTAGTGAAATTTTTTCAGGCTGCCTAGTTCAAAATTAAAACTCTTTAATTATTTTTTATCCTAAGTATTTAAGTTTCCTAGCATGAACTACCTGAAATCAAACTAAACAATTGTTTAAACCCAACTTTTAACTGTAACATAGTGCAATGCTTTAGAAACCCATTTAGATACGAGATGGTTAAAATAAAAAAAAAATCATTTTTAGATACACATTCACCCTAGATCATCCCCAAGAAACAATCTATAATATCAACATATTAATGCATTCATTGTCCCTTTTGTTAAGTAAACAGAGGTGGAGAAATCCTTAAAGTGCACGTAAGGAATAAGGGAGTTCCCCACAGCAAAATGGCTCTGTCAGCTGCTGGGAGTCCCTTAGCCTCACCATTTACTTACAGGATTAGTTCCTCTGGTTTGCTTTGACCCCAGGCACCAGGCATATTCTATGTCTCCCAACTTTGCAGTAGTCAGCTCCCAAAAATTTCATCCTCTGCTTGCAGTTGTTTTGAGTGCTAGGCTTCCCCAAGAGGGCAGAGTGGGGTTTATTTAAAGTCCCCTCTGGGGTGTCAAAATTTATGACTGAAGGCTTGGTTCCCATCCCAAAGCCAATTAATGCCAATTTAATAATGAGGACAGGGTTTTGAGAAAAGTTTAAGCGAGATATCAATGTTCTTTGACCCCAGACATTTCCCTCTGCAGTGGGCATGCTCAAGCCTACTACGGGAAGAAAAGAAATCACTGCTTCCGTAATCTTGCTTAACAAAGGGGAGTAAAGTTTATCAAAGTTCTTTAAAACACAGCTAAGAGAGGTGCAAAAGGTGAGAACAGAAAAACTGGCGGTTCTATTGACTTTTGGTCCCTCACAGGAGAAGCATTAGTTTAAAATTTAGCTAAAGTAACTTCCACATATGTAAGGCAGGTTGGAACTCGGGACTCTGCATCGGTCCAAACAATGCCATCACATTTAACAGAAACACAGATAAAAAGACACACAAAGACCATCATGCAGCTCCCGTTTGTTCACAACCCCAAGATCTACAATCTTGTGACTCAGGGAGAATGGAGGGAAGAGGGGAAGGAGTAGAAGGTTTGAGTGATAGGATCCTGGGTGACGGTGTCAGATTGGAGGCAGGGACCAGGAAAGGCTTCAAGGACAGAGGCATGGAATGGCTTTGTCCCATAATGAGAGTTTCTCAAACAGAGACAAGGACAATACAAACGTGACACAAACATGTACACACAGGTAACATTTAACACGAGTTCAGAAGTAAAGATTAGAACCTAGTAACTGGCAAAACCTGATGGGTTAGACCACAAAGCCAGACAGTGAATTCAACCTGAGAGAAAAAAGTAGCCAGCAAGATATGATGGGTTGGCAGCAGAGTCACCTAATGTGGGCTCATCCGTCCCTCCTCACCTAATGAGGGCACATCCATCACTCCCTGAGTCCTCCAAGGCATCCCTTGCAAGGACGTGGTCTGTGGCTTTAGGACACGTTTGTCCACCACTGACAGGGGGAACTTACGTTCTCCGCTGGCAGCCACTCTGCCAACCCAAACCAAAAACGGAAAAACGGAACCTGAACAAAAAGCTCTGAGCGATCGCAAGGAAAAATGGAAAGAAGCGCCTTACTTACCCCCAGAGGGGTCTGTTGGGGTGTCCTTGTCCTATGCTGCGTGATTCCCGGCCAACGCACCAAATGTAAGGATCCGGTGAACGTCGGAGGAAGAGACCACCAAGAGACCGCGGCTCATGCAACAGAAAAAGGCGTTCATTGAGGATCCAATCCAGCATGCTGGGGCTACGTGCTCACTCAAGAAGGGAGAGCAGCCCAGAGCCCCGAGCAGGGGTTGAGCAGTGCTTAAGTACACTTTTTGGGGAGGGCGGGACTTTACATATATCACAGTCTCCTTTAAGAAATCAACATACACCGCAGAAAAATCAAACAACAATTCCTAAACATGATTAGTTCATTCATTGGCAGGAACAGGTGAGGCAGGAGTGATAGGTCATTTCTAAAGCGAGGTACACATTCAAACAGATTGCTTTAGGCCTTGCAATGCCTATGTGCCAGGCCACACAGGGTCCTAGGTTATTAAATAACCAGGCGGTCAGGGGGAATATTTACTGGGCAGTCGGGAATTGTACTACAAGCTACATGAATTTCAGGTTTTGCATGTAGCATAGGAACTTAACAATACCTGGTCCTTTACATTTTAACTCAGGCCTTGCAGCTTAGAAACTTTACAAAACCCGGTCTTTTACACTTCAACTTTTACACTTTAATTTCAATTTATTTTACCCTTTCAGATCACTCCTGGTGCACAAGAAGGGTGTCCAAGCCACCCTGAATTTAGGCAAATGAGTGGCAAGGGAGCTTATTTGGGACACTGTCTTGGGCTGTGCCCCTCATGGAAACCTCCAGCCAGATGTTATGATGAGTGCCTTTATAGAAGAAGAGGAGGGCCATGTGAGAGTGTTTTGGTATTAATTGTGGTCATTTGTGTGACGGTTGGAAGAGATGAGTGGGTCCACCTGGGCTTGAATTCTTGTGTGATTCCCCTTAGAGACTGACTTCAGGAACTGAACTCAGAGAAGTATTGCCATGAATTGTGGTGATATTTTAGGAGGCCAAGCATGAGAGTCGCCCTTGGAAACTAAGATCAAGGCCGAGGGTGGATTTCCACAGAGCACTGAGAATTTCAGCCAAGATATCCCATGATTTTATTCTTAAAGACTTGGTAGCCATAGTTGAGAGTCAAAACACACATGGACCTCACATTGTAGACCTCAATGGGCCTGGCTATATCTAACCTTTTGGTCACTCTTTGGGAAGCCTTGCCTATGAGAGTTCTCCAGAGTTTCATCAAATGAGCTTCCTCAACATTTAATGGTTCTTGAAACCCACAGTGCATACAAACACAATAGAAATACAAGCAGTTCAGAAGAGGCATGGTGTATAGTTGGACTTGCCTTTTGCATTATGTAGGGTAGGTGTTATAAATCTAGTTAATTTTTAATTGAAATAGTTCTCCTTGTGTTTTTTAAGTTAATAAATATGTGAATTCCTCTATCCCTTTCTCTGTAGCCTATTCATCACATGTATTTTTATATAAACATATAGAATCCTACCTGGTATCACATATACATTCTTGTGAGGTGGCTGACATGGCAGATACAAATTATGACAAGAGATCACTCCTCCTAAACGCTATTGGATCTTAAAATTCAACCTAAGGGTAACCTTTCTAGTTGAACAACATTATTCATAAATCCATGTTCAGTAAAATTAATATTTTTGGATCTGTGGACGATATATATTTCATCATGAATTTCAATTGGCATATATATTGCCACTTTATAATGTCTGTGTGTGTTTTGCTCTTTGCTTAATTGCTTTGGAAAGGGATGTGTCTGAATCAGCCTCTTGGCCCTGTGTGAGGCTGTGGCTTAGATTTTCAGCACCTGATGGATCTAAAGAAAGATCCCATGGGTGCATCCCAAACCAAAATGGCCAAAAGAGCAGTTATTGTGGATGAAGACTCTCACCTTCTTCTCTAAGATTCCTGACATCCATCAAGTGAAAATAGGGATCCTTCGGGTCAAATGAGTTCTTTAAAGCCCTGCAGAGTTTAGCCCATAGGTGCTTGGGTTTTCTCATGAATCCAGTTTACATAAAGAATCTAAACCCCACAGTCAGTAGGCATCAAATTGGAGAAGCCAAGGAGTATTAACGGCAGGCGTATTTGATCACTCCTGGTTCACAGTCAGGATTTCCAGGCCACACTGACTTTAGGCAAATGAGGGGCAAGAAAGGTTATTTTGGACACTGTCTTGTGCTGTGCCCCTCATGGAAACCTCCATCCAGATGTTATGATGAGTGTCTACATGAAATAAGATAAGGGGCATGTGGGAGCATTTTGTTGTGAATTGTGGTAATTTGTTTGGCGCTTGGAACAGATGACTGGGTCCACCTGGGCTTGAACTCTGGTATGATTCCCCTTAGAGACTGAATTCTGGAAGTGACATAAGAGAAGTATTGTCATGAATTGTGTTTGGATTTTACTAGGCCATGCAACCAACATCTCAGGTATTTATTGTGGTGCAGGGAGATCTAGGTGCAGGGTGGCTTTGCCCACAGCACTGGGAATCTCAGCCTGGATATCACATGATTTTATTCTGAAATTCTTTAAAGCCACAGTTGAGAGTCAAAACACATATGGACCTCACATTGTATACCTCAATGGGCCTGACTTCATGTGACCTTTTGGCCACTCTTTGGGAAGCCTTGCCTGTGAGTGTTCTCAAGATCTTTCATTGATATGAGCTTCTTCAACATTTAATTGTTCCTGAATGAATTGAAACCCACAGAGCCTCCAACTTTATCCTCGTAAAATGGCTTGATAAATACCATGAAATTTTTGAAATTCCCATCACCAGGTGGCACTGGAAAACTTTTGGATGTCCTGTTGCTGATCATGAGTGTATCAGACAGTGCCTTGACTGAGTGGGTTTCATGAAAATTGTGTAGAACAGTGATGCCAGTAAGTTGGAGCCTGTTCGTTAGTGGGCCTAGAGCAGTGGTGTGAAGGTGTGTGAAAAAACATGTGTTTTGGGGCATGTGGATCTGCCATTGGCTTCCAATTGCCTTGTGATTGACAGGGTACAGCCAGCAGACCCTTATATGTAAAGGCATCTTGTTATATGGATAGGTTTCTGGGCAATGTTCAGAATCAGGTTGCTATGGACAAAGGGGCAACCTATGTGGGACAGAATCCTGGTTGGTGCATTCTCATGCAGACCGTGTCCCTCCACACGTGACAGAACTCCCTCCAGCACTGTGTCCCAGTTGAACTCCTTGTATTTCATGAAGCAAATACCAAACTCCCAGTGCACCAGCAAGAAACACCACGAAAATTGGAGGATGACCAAATGGCTTCACAGTCAACCCGGAGAGACACTTACACCCCAGTGGCCATAGTTTAACTACAAAAAGAGTATTCAGCACTGCTGCCTCATTTTCATTGGAAAATTAGAAACAATGCCCTTCAGGTCACATATTTGCACACCCAGATTTGATGGTCACACAACAAAGGAAGCTAAAGCTCCTGACAACAACATGTATTTTAAGAGCCCAACCTCAGAGAGTTTCTCAAGAAGTCTTTACACAAGCAGAGCTCAATGTTTGTGGAGTGTTTACCCTGTCCCTTACTATTGGAAACTCCTCTACCACCTACAAGTTTGTGAACTCCTGAGCATTTTTTATTTCTGATATGTATTTACAGATTTTCTAACTTTTCTCCTTTATTGTATCTTACTTGGAACTAAGGTAATGCCAAGGCAATCTTCTGGATGAGAGTGTGAACATTTTTGTGTAGCACATATTTGCATACACTTTAGAGTCATTTTCCAATTTTCCATTCGAAATACTGAATCCCTGACACTAACGCATACCCTAATAAACTCTGACTACTACTCCTAATATGATGGAGAAAAATAACACAAACAGAATAGGAATACAAGCAGTTCAGAGGAATCATGGTGTACAGTTGGACTTGTTTTTTGCATGATTAATTGTAGGTGTTATAAATCTAGTCAATTTTTAATTGAAATAGTTCTCCATGTGTTTTTAATGTTAACAAATATGTGAATTCCTCTCTCCCTTTCTCTGTAGCCTATTCAGCACATGTATTTTTAAATGCACATATAGAACACTACCTGGTATCACACCTACATTCTTGTGAGGAGGCTAATTTGGCAAATACAATTTGTGAGAAATGATCACTCCTGTTAAACTCTGTTGGAACTGAAAATTTAACTTAGGGGTGTGTTTCCAAGAAGAACAACATTATAAATAAATCCATGTTCTAAAAGAAATAATTTTGCATCTGTGGAAGATATATATTTCATGATAAATTTCGATTGCTAATTTATTGTCTGTGTGTGTTTTTTTTTGTATATATATATATATATACACTCTCCAGATTTTTCAAAATATGAAATATATGTGTCTTATATACACTCACTAAATTCATTCATGTTCATGTATATGGATTTATAATCAACTTTTCACAATATCATTCTCAGAAATATTCATCCACCTGAAATACATATTGTTTGCAGTACTGAAAACTAACTTCAGTTAATGTTGCATACAAATCCTAATACTTCTACAGTAACTGACCCAGTTTAACATCAATGCAAGTACATTCCTATGTGACATGATGTGTATTTTGAAATTTATTTTAATTCAACACTGGTACATTACTATTTCTTCAATTTGTGCACATCATAGAATATATATTTCATCCACAAGTTAGCAAACTTATAGGCATTTGTTTCACTTTCAATCACTTCCTGCTTCAGAACACATAGATTCTTCCAGGTTTCTTGACTGGTCTTATCATGAGACTTCTTTCCAAATACATTATTTTTGATTTCCTTTATCACTTTTGAAGCAAAACTGACACTCACTTCATGATAAACCATAACTATAATATCACCATTAGATGTATAACTGGTTGGAAGGAATGATTTCATATCAATATAGTATTTCTTATATTTATTCTGATATCAGTTTAATCCATTATTTAAAGTGGAACCAGTTATATTATTTATTCACTATATGGTCTATTCATGCATTATCTCTATATTCATAGACACAGGGTACACCTCTTAGTATGCCCAATACTAATTTATTCGTCTTCTAAATACTGCTCCCAGAAATGGTGGAAGAAATACTCATGTCACCTGATCTACATATGCATGTTACCACAGTAATATTCTGGACACAAAATGCAAAAGTCACACGTATGATTGTACCAAAGCCTAAATGGAAACTGAACATGGATTACTAAAAACTTCCATATCCAGGTTGCCTAATGCTCTCAAATGTCAATCCTATTGGTGACCACATTTTTGTTTCTTCCTACGATTATATATTCAACCTCAAAACTGTTGGAAATGTCTAGTTTTTTCACTCACTTTATACTTTGCCTGATTTCCTAATGTCTCTATTGATATCTACTTTCCTACATATTTTTCCCAGTTCAACATTGTGACTGACCCTTCACATGTGCTGACATTGACATTCACTCTCTAAACAAAACCCTATTACTAATGAACTTTGGTCCAAATCCTATACTCTATCTTCTTCCGAAACATACTGACTATCTTCCTGATCCTATCGACTATCCCTTTTTGAGTGGATGTACTCTACTACATTCAATCATCCGAGGTACAAGGTCCTATGCCATTGTATATCGATTTTTCTGAAATATGTATGCAGAACGTAATTCAAAGCTACGTGTCCCAATTTATTGCCCAATGCACTTCTGAGCTTCAAATCTTACCTAGATTTCTGTTTCCATACTTATATTTAACCACTATATTTCTATAAATTGCAGGTTCCCAATACCATTATTCATCCCGCAGAATGATTCCTAACCCAAATCGAACCTGTTATTAACCCTAACCATACACTGTTGCCTCAATCTAACATTACAAAAGAGCAGGGACAGGGCTATTCTTTCAATAAGGGATGTAGGTGATCTTCCAAATGCTGAGAACCTCAAAGTTCGATGTAGAAATTATCCCTGGAGAAGATGTAGGCAGCTATGAAGGACCTGAATGAGCAAAAGCCATCTTCCATGGCAAACAACCTGCACAGGACGAAGGGATGTGTATGCATCAGACTCTCTCTTCTTAATGTAGAGAGAAGATGGACCTAACCAGGCCTTCGTGGAGAGCTGTTCCATGGTGTCTATTTTGATATACCATTCTAACTAGTCAAATTGTCACAGGAAGTAGGGGCACCTTCCAACTCATGGGACCATTGTAAGCAAGTGTTAGGACAAAGTTGTTGCCAAGGCAGTGGCCTCATTCAGTTCCAAAGAAAGTGACATACCTCATTTTCTTGGTGATGGAACTCTCTGAAATTGGGATGCAAGAAGCCAGGCACCAAGAGCCAGTCCCAGTCCCAGTCCTAGTGGGCTCACTTGTTTGGATTTACCAAGTACAGAGTCAGACCTTCTTGGTACCTAGTGATGTGAGGATGGCCAAATGCCAGTAGAGCTCTGAAGAGGGGCCTTTCTTGAGACAGCAGGTTGTGGCTAACCACTGGCTCCTCCCAGAATAACAGAGTTGGCCAAGGAGACAAGATCTGAGACCGGACAGGCCATTTCGAGTGGAACATAGTATGGTCCACCAGTCAGAGGACACTCCAGATAGTTAAAGACCTATTTTTGGGAAGGAGGTGCCTTTTTGGTTGTGGGTGTGAGTTTGTGGTTTTGTTTCATGTTCTGAGAATAGGTAGGAAAGGTGGTTGGTTTGGTTTGGAGTCGACTTTTTCTAGTAAGTCTTTAGACAAGGCGAGTGTTTCTATGTCTGTGTAGCCACTGTGTCCGTGGTTTTAGACATTAGAAACGAGAATGCATCAATGGAGGTGTCCTGTCTAGTAGAAAGATTCACAGCATTCATCCTGCACAATTGATTAATGGACTGTTGCTTGCCTTATGGATGGGAAACACCTACTAACTTCCTAAGTTGCTGTTTTCTTCCTGAATTCTGGCCACTCTCCAGAATAGTATCATGGTTTATTGTCCAAGATATGTACCACCTCCAAACTCTGTGACATGGCCATGTCCTTGATAGCTGAAGGGAATGGGAACATCTCAGAAAACTCAGATACCAGTGTGACCAGTAAAGTCTCAGTGGAGAAACCCTGCTTGGCTCCATTTGCTTATCTATGTTTCTGTTGCCTTGAATGTCAGGAAGGTCTTTGCCTCAGGCCACCCCTTTGTGAAGCCTGAAGAAATAGTTTTCAAATGGAAATGAATGGGCATCACCTGTGGCTCTTTGCTTAATTGCTCTGGAAAGGGATGTGTCTTAATCAGACACTAGGCCCTGTTTGAGGCTGTGGCTAAAATTCTCAGCTCCTGATAGATCTAAAGAAGATCCCATGTGTGCATCCAAACCAAAATGGCAAAAAATCTGTCATTGTGGATGAAGTCTCTTGACTTCTTCTGTTTGGTTCCTGACCTCCATCAAGTGAGAATAGGGATCCTTTGGATCAAATGAGTTCTTCAAATTCCTGCAGAACTGCTTGGGTTGTCTCATGATGCCAAATCACATTAAGAATCTATACCTGACAGTCAGTAGGCCTCAAATTGGAGAAGCAGAGCAGTATTTATGGCAGGCCTATTTGATCACTCCTGGTTCATAAGAAGGGTGAACAGGCCACCCTTACTTTGGACATATCAGGGGCAAGGGTGCATTATTTGGACACTGTCTTGGGCTGCACCACTCTTGGAAACCTGCAGCCAGAGTTAATGATGAGTGTTTATATGGTTAAAGATAAGGGCAATGTGGGAATGTTTTGGTTTCAAATGTGGTCATTTTTGTGGCGTTTGGAATAGATGACTGGGTCCACATGGGCTTGAACTCTGGTGTGATTCCCCTTAGAAACTGAGTTCTGAAACTGACCTCAGAGAAGTATTGCCATGAGTTGTGTTGGGATTGTAGGAGGCCATGCATAAGAGTCGCCCTTGAAACCTGAGATCTAGGCCCAGGAAAGCTTTCAACAGAGCACTGAGAATCTCAGCAAGGATATCACATGATTTTATTCTGAAAAACTTGGCAGCCACAGTTAAGAGTCAAAACACACAAGGACCTCACATTATAGACCTTAAAGGGCCTTTCTTCATGTGACCTTTTGGGCACACTCTGGGAAGCCTTGCCTGTGAGAGTTCCTCAGAGCTTTCATTGAAATGAGCTTCCTCACCATTTAATGGTTCCGGGATGAATGGAAACCCCAAAGTGCCTTCAACTTCATTCTTGAAAAATGGATAGATAAATATCATAAAATTTTTGAAATTCCCAATGACCAGGTGGCACTGGATAACCATTGGATGTCCCATTGCTGATCATGAGAGTACCAGACAGTGCCTTGATTTACTGGGTTTCTTGAAAATGGTGTAGAACAGAGATGCCAGTAAGTTAGAGCGTGTTGAGTAGTGGGCCTAGAGCAGTGGTGTGCAGGTGTGTGATAATACATCTGTGGTTTGGCCATGTGGATATTACATTGGCTTCCAAATTGCTTGTGACTGACTTCGTGCAGCCAGCAGACCATTATATGAAATGGCATCTTGTAATATGGAGAGGTTTCAGGGCAATGTTCAGAATCAGGTTGGTATGGTCAAGGGGGCAAGCAATGTGGGATAGAAGCCAAGTTGGGGCATTCTCCTGCAGACCCTGACCCACCACATGTTACAGGACTCCCTCCAGCACTGTTTCCCAGTTGAATTCCTTGTATGTCGTGAAGCAAATACAAAACACCCAGTGCAGCAGCAAGAAACACCAGGAAAAGTGGAGGATGACCAAATGGCTTCAAAGTCCACATGGGGAGACACTTAGCCCCCAGTGACCACAGTTTAGCTACAAAGAGTGAATTCAGCACTGCAGCCTCATGTTCATTGGAAAATAAGAAACCATGTCCTCCAGGTCACATAGATGCAGACCAAACTTTGATGGTCTCACTACAAAGGAAGTTAAGCTCCTGACAACAACATATATTTCAACTACCCAAACTCAGAGGCAGTTTCTCAAGAAGTCTTTGGGCCAGCATAGCTCCATGTTTGTGGAGGGTTTACACTGTCCTTTACTTTTGGAAACTGTTCTACCACCTCCATAGTTGTGTAATGCTGAGCATTTTCCAGTCCAGATATGTATTCACATATTTTCTAACTCTTCTCCTCTAATTGTGTCATACTAGGGGCGAAGATAATTTCAAGGCATTCTTCTGGATGAGAGTGGGAATATTTTTTGTAGCACATATTTTCATGCATATTAGATTCATTTTCCTATTTTCTACTTGAAATACTGAATCCCTGACACTAACCCATAACCTACTATACTCTGACTACTAATCCTAATATGATGGAGAAAAATATCTCAAACAGAATAGAAATACAAGCATATCAGAGGAGGCATAGTGTATAGTTGGACACGGCTTTTGCGTGACAAAGTGTTGGTGTTATAAATCTAGTCAATTTGTAATTGATATAGTTCTCCATGTGTTTTTAAAGTTAACAAATATGTGAATTCCTCTCTCCCATTCTATGTAGCTTATTCAGCACATCTATTTTTATATGCATATATAGAATCCTACCTGGTATCACACGTACATTCTTGTCAGGTGTCTGACTTGGCAGATACAAATTGTGAGAAGTGATCACTCCTCCTAAACACTGTGGGATCTGAAAATTCATCCTCTCTGTGAGCTTCCTAGTTGAACAATATTATACATAATTCAATGTTCAGGAAAATGAATATTTTTCGATCTGTGGATGATATATATTTCATGATGAATTTCGATTGGCATATATACTACTACTTTTTAATGTGTGTGTGTGTGTGTGTGTGTGTATACACACTCCAGATGTTTTAAAATATTAAATATATGTGTCTTATTATACACTCCTTAATTTCATTCTAGTTCATGTATGTGGATTTATAGTCAACATTTCACAAGATTATTCTCGGAAATATTCAACCACCTGAAATACTATTTGTTTCCTATTACTGAAAATTAACTTCAGTGAATCGTGAATACAAATCCTAATATTTCTACAATAATTGACCCAGTTTCTCATTAATGCAAATAGATTCCTATGGGACATGATGTGTATTTTTATGTTCATTCTTATTCACCACTGGTATTTTACTATTTCTTCAGTTTATGCACATTATAAGATATATATTTCATCCACAAGTTACAAAATCATAGGCATTTGTTTCACTTTCAATCATTTTCTGCTTCGAAACACATGTATTCCTCCATGTTTCTTGACTGGTCTTCTCATGAGACTTCTTTCCAAATACATTATTTTCGATTTCCATAATCACTTTTGAAGCAAAACTCACACACCCTTCATAATAATCCATAACCCCAATATTACCATTAGATGTATAACTGGTTGGAATGAATGATTTTGTATCAATATAATATTTCTTATATATTTTCAGATATCAATTCAATCCATGATTTAAAGTGAAACCAGTTATATTATTTATTCACTGTACAGTCTATTCATGCTTTTTCTTTATATTCATAGACACAGGGTACACCTCTTTGTAAACCCAATACTAATTTATACGTCTTCAAATTATTGGTCTCAGAAATGATGGAAGAAATACTCATGTCACCTTATCTACATATACATTTTATCACAGTAATATTTGGACACAAAAAGAAAAGGTCACACTTATGTTTGTACCAAAGCCTAAATGTAAAGTGAATATGGATTACTAAAAACATCCATGTCCAAGTTGCCTAATGCTCTCAAAAATCAATCCTATTTGTGACAATATATTTGTTTCTTCCTAAGATTATATATTCAAATTCAACCCTGTTGAAAACATCTAATCCTTTCTCTCACTTTATACTTTTCCTGATTTCATAATGTCTCTATTGATTGCTTTCCTACATATTTTCCCCAGTTCATCATTGTGACTGACTCTTCACATGTGCTGACATTTCCATTCACACTCTAATCGAAACCCTATTGCTAAGAAACTTTTGTTCCAAATCCTATACTCACTCTTCCTCCTAAACCTACTGACTATCTTCCTAATCCTACCTATTAACGCTTTCTGACTGGATGTTCTCTTCTACATTCAATAATCCAAGGTACAGGGTCTTATGCCATTGTGTATCGATCTCTCTGAGACATCTCTGCAGAACATAATTCAATGCTAAGTATCACAATCCCTTGATCCCAATGCTAAGTATCACAATCCCTTGAAGCCCAATCCCCTTCTGGGCTTCAAATTTTACTTAGATTTCTGTTTTCCTACATACATTTCACCTCATTATTCTTGTACAATTATTCATCCAGCAGAATAATTTCTAACCCAAATCGAACATGTTATTAACCCTAACCATACACTGTTCCCTCAATCTAACTTTACAGATGAGCAGGGACAGAGTTGGTCTTACAATATAGGAATGTAGGGGATCTTCCACCTGCTGAGAACCACAAAGTTCCATGCAGAAATGATCACTGGAGAAGATGTAGGCAGCTATGAAGGACCTGAGAGAGCAAAAGTCATCTTCCCTGGCAAACAACATGGTCAGAATGAAGGGTTGTTTCTGAATCAGCCTCTCTCTTTTTAATGTAGAGAAGATGGACCAAACCAGGCCTGTGTGGAGAGCTGCTCCCGGGTGCCTATGGTTGATATAGCATTCTAACTTGTGAAAGTGTCACAGGAAGTAGGGGCAGCCTCTTTCTCATGGTAGCCTTGGAAGCAACTGTTAGGACAAAGAGGTTGCCAAGGCAGTGATCTGATTCAGTTCCTGAAGGAAGTGACCTCACATCACTTCTTTGGTGATGGAACTCTCTGAACTTGGGATCCAGGAAGACAGGAACCCATAGCCAGTCCAGTCCCAGTCCCAGTGGTCTCCTTGTTTGGATTTACCAAGGACACAGACATTCATTTTTGGTACCTACTGATGTGAGGATGTCCAAAACGCAGGAAAGCTCTGAAGAGGGGTTTTTCCTGAGAAAGCAGGTAGTGGCACACTGCTAACTCCTGACAAATTCACAGAGTTGCACAAGGAAAGCAGGTCTGAGACAGGAAGGCCATTTATTTGGAACATACTATGGCCCACGAGTCAGTGGAAACTCCAGATAGTCACAGACCAACTTGGGGGAAGGAGGTGTCTTTGTGGGTGTGGGTGGGGATTTGTGAATTTGTCTCATGTTCTGAGAATGGGTAGGAATGGCGGTTGGTTTGTTTTGGCGGGACCTGTTTGTAGTAAGTCGTTTGACAAGGCATGTGTTTGGATATCAGTGTATCCCACTGTGCCCCTGGTTGTAGACATTAGAAAAGAAAATGCATCAATGGATGAGTCCTGTCTAGTTGAAATCTTCTCAGCATTCATCCTGCCCGATTTATGAATGGACTGTGGCTTGTATTATAGATGGGCAACACCTACTATCTTCCTAAGTTCCTGTTTTCTTCCTGAATTGTGGGCACTCTCCAGAATAGACTGATGGTTTTGTGTCCAAAATATGTACCACCTCCAAGCTCTGTGACATGGCCATGTACTACATAGCTGAAGGGAATGGTGAGCATCTCAGAAAACTCAGATATCAGTGTGACCAGGAAAGTCTCAGTGGAGAAACCCTGCTTTGGGAATTTTGCTTACCTATTGTTCTGTTGCACTGAATGTCAGGAACATCTTTGCCTCAGGCCACCCCTTTGTGAAGCATGAAGAAAACAGTTTTCAAATGGAAATAAATGGGCATCACCTGTGGCTCTTTGCTTAATTGCTTTGGAATGGGATGTGTCTGATTCAGGCTCTTGGCCCCCTGTGAGGCTGTGGCCTAGATTCTCAGAACCTGAGGGATCTAAAGAAAGATCTCTTGTGTATCCAAAACCAAAATGGCCAAAAAAGCAGTCATTGTGGATGAAGTCTCTCGAATTCTTCTAAGGATCCTGACCTCCATCAAGTGAGAATCAAGATCTTTTTGCTCAAATGAGTTTTTCAAAGCCCTGAAGAGGCTAGCCCAGAGGTGCTTGGTTTTTCTCATGACTCCATTTAACATTAAGAATCTAAACCCAAGAGTCAGTAGGCCTAAAATTGGAAAATCGAAGCAGTATTAACAGCAAGCCTTTTTGATCACTCATGGTTCACCGGAAGGGTGTCCAGGCCACCATGACATTAGGCAAATGAGGGGCAAGGGAGCTTATTTTGTATACTGTCTTAGGCTGCGCAACTCATGAAAACCACCAGCCAGTGGTTATGATGTGTGTCTATATGGAAGAAGATGAGGGCCATGTGGGAGTGTTTTGGTTTTAATTGTGGTCATTTGTGTGGCATTTGGAAGAGATGACTGGGTCCACCTGGGATTGAACTCAGGTGTGATTTACCTTAGAGACTGAGTTCTGGAACTGACCTCAGAGAAGTATTGCCATGAATTGTGTTGGGATTTTAGCAGGCCATGCATGAGAGTCACCCTTGGAAACTGAGATCTAAGCCCAGGGTTCCTGTCCACAGAGCACTGAGAATCTCAGCAAGGATATCACATGATTTTATTTTGAAAGACTTGACAGCCATAGTTGAGAGTCAAAACACACATGGACCTCACATTGTAGACCTCAATGGGCCTGGCTTCATGTGACCTTGGGCCACTCTTTGGGAAGCCTTTCCTGTGAGAGTTCTCCAGAGCTTTCATCGAAATGAGCTTACTCAATATTTAATGGCTCCTGAATGAATTTAAACCCACAGTGCCTCCAACTTCATCCTTCAAAAATGGCTAGATAACTACCACCAAATTTTGAAATTCCCATGACCAGGTGGCACTGGAGAACCTTTGGATGTCCTGTTGCTGATCATGAGTGTACCAGAAAATGCCTTCATTGACTGCGTTTCATGAAAATGGTGTAGAACAGAGATGCCAGTAAGTTGGAGCCTGCTGAGTAGTGGGCCTAGAGCAGTTGTGTGCAGGTGTGTGACAATACATCTGTGGTGGGGTCATGTGGATCTTACATTGGCTTTCAAATGGCTTGTGACTGACATGGTGCAGCTAGCAGAACTTTGTATGTAAAGGCATCATGTTACATGGAGAGTTTTCAGGGCAATATTCAGAATCAAGTTCCTATGGTAAAGGGGGCAAGCAATGGGGGATAGAAGCCTGGTTGGTGCATTCTCCTGCAGACCTTGACACACCATACGTTACAGGACTCCCTCTAGCATTGTGTCCCAGTTTAACTCCTTGTATGTCATGAACCAAATACAAAACACCCACTGCAGCAGCAAGAAACACCACGAAAAGTGGAGCATGACCAAATGATTTCAAAGTCCAGACGGGGAGACACTTATCCCCCAGTGGCCACAGTTTAGCTACAAAGAGTGAATTCAGCACTGCTGCCTCATGTTCAGTGGACAATAAGAATTCATGTCCTCCAGGTCACAAAAATGCAGACCCAAGTTTGATGGTCTCACTACAAAGGAAGCTAAAGCTTCTGACAACAACATATATTTCAAGTACCCAACCTCATTGTCAGTATCTCCAGAAGTGTTTAGGCCAGCAGAGTTCCATGTTTGTGGAGTTTTACCCTGTCCCTAAGGTTGGAAACGTCTCTTCCACCTCAAAGGTTGTGAACTACTGAGCATTTTCCATTCTATGTATGTATTCACAGATTTTCTAACTCTTCTCCTCTAATTGTTTCTTACATGGGGCGTGGTTATTTCAAGCCATTGTTCTGAATGAGAGTGGGAATTTTTTTGTGTGTAGCACGTATTTGCATACACATTGGATTCATTTTCCAATTTTCCATTCGAAATACTGAATCCCTGACACGAACCCATACCCTACTAGACTCTGACTACTAATTCTAATATGATGCAGAAAAGTAACACAAACAGAATTGAAATACAAGCAGTTCAGACGAGGCATGGTGTATAGTTGATCTTGCCTTTTGCATGATAAATGTTAGGTGTTATAAATCCAGTCTATTTTTAATTGAAATAGATCTCCATGTGTTTTTAAAGTTAACAAATATGTGAATTCCTGTCTCCCTTTGTCTGTAGCCTATTCAGCAATGTATTTTTATATGCACATATCAAATCCTACCTGGTGTCACACCTACATTCTTGTGAGGTGACTGACTTGGGAGATACAATTTGTGAGAAGACATCACTCCTCCTAAACGCTGTTGGAACTGAAAATTCAAATAATGGGTGAGCTTCCTAGTAGAACAACATTATACATAAATCCCTGTTAAGAAAATTGAATATTTTTGGATCTGTGATTGATGTATATTTCATGGTGAATTTCGATTTGCATATATGTTGCTACATTTTAATATCTCTGTGTGTGTGGGTGTGTGTGTATACACACACACACCCACACACTCTCCAGATTTTTCAAAATATGAAATATATGTATCTTATTTACACTCCCTAAATTCATTTATGTTCAAGTATGTGGATTTATAATCAACTTTTCACAAGATTTTTCGCAGAAATATTTATCCACCTGAAATACATATTTGTTTCCTAGTACTGAAAACTAACTTCAGTGAATGGTACATACAAATCCTGTTGCTAGCCACAGCCAAGGTTCTCCAGTAAGGACCATATGTACTTTTGAACAACCAAAGGCAGGCATGGTCCCTAAGCCACATGCTTGTTGTTTAAACAGAGAGGGGGAGATGTTGAGAGCCACAGCCAAAGGGGCCCCAGGAAACCTCCAACTGCCAGCAAACTTCCAGCTGCCGGCTGATGATTGGCTCACAGCGGCCCCAGCAACATCTAGCTGATTGGCTCCTCTGTGGTGATGCTCATTGCAGATGCTCATTGAGCTGTTTCCCCGCCCATTCAGACTGCCAGTGGATGATTGGCTCACAGAGGCCCCAGCAACATCTAGCTGATTGGCTCCTCTGTGGTGATGCTCAATGGGATGTTTCCTTGCCCTTTCAGACAACGGAGCTGCTCATTGGTGGACTTTTTTGGCTCCACCCATGTGACCCAGCCAATCGGCCTCAAAAGGAGGAGGCTTGTGGTTGAGGGAGAGGCTTGTGGGAAGACTGTGGTGGCAGTTGGGCTCTGAGGGTTTTTCCTGAGAAGCTGTTTTGTTTGGTTTGTGTGGTTCTAAAAATAAAGTTCGTTTCTTTTGACAATTGGCTCCTGAATTGTGCCCAGTCAGACTGATGATAATCATGTAAAATGTTGATTTTAAATCCACATACATGAACTTGAATGAATTTAGGGAGTGTATAATAAGACACATTTATTTCATATTTTGGAAAATCTGGGAAATCTCGTGAATATATATATATATATATATATATATATATATATATATATGTGTGTATATATATACATATATATATATATATACATATATATATATATATATACATACATACATATATATACATATACACACACACACAACAATAAAATGTAGCAATATATATGCCAATCAAAATTTATCATGAAATATATATCATCCACATATCTAAAAATATTCATTTTACTGAACATGGATTTATGTATGATGTTGTTCACTAGGAAGCTCACCCATAGGTTGAATTTTCAGTTCCATCAGTATTTAGGGGAAGTTATCTATTCTCATAATTTGTATATTCCAAAGTCAGTGAGCTCACAAGAATGTACGTGTGTTACCAGGTAGGAGTCTATATATGCATAAAAATATACATGTTCTAAAGAGGCTACAGAGAAAAGGAGACAGGAATTTACATATGTGTTAACTTTGAAAACTCATGGAGAAATATTACAATGAAAAGTTGACTAGATTCATAACACATATCCTTGATAAAGGAGAAGGAAAATCCAAGTATATACCATGCCTCCTACAAAAGGCCTGTATTTCTATTCTGTTAGGTTTCTTTTTCTCCATCATTTTAGGATAAGTAGTCAGAGTCTAGTAGGGTATGGGTTAGTGTCCGGAATTCAGTATTTCAAATGGAAAATAGGATAATGTATCCAATGTGTATGCAAATATGTGCTACACAATAATCTTCCCACTCTCACCTAGAACAATGCCTTGACATTACCTTTGCCCCAAGTGAGACACAATTAGAGGAGAAGAGTAAGAAAATCTGTGAATACATATCTGGAATGGAAAATTCTCAGGAGTTCTCAACCTGGGAGCAGGTAGAGGAGTTTCCAGAAGTAAGGAACTGGGTAAACACACCACAACCATGGAGGTCTGCTGGAAAAAAGACTTCTGGAGAAACTGCCTCTGAGGTGTGGCACTTGAAATATATGTTGTTGTCAGTAGCTTTGTCTTCATTTGTAGTGAAACCATCAAAGCTGGGTCTGAATCTATGTGACCTGGAGAACATGGTTTTTTATTTTCCAATGAACCTGAGGCAGCAGTGCTGATTTTTCTCTTTGTAGTTAAACAGAGGCCACTGGGCCAAAGTGTCTAACTGTGTGGACGATGAAGCCATTTAGTCATCCTTCAATTTTCATAGTGTTTCTTGGTGCTGAACTGGGAGTTTGGTATTTGCTTCAAGAAATACAAGGAGTTCAACTGGGACACAGTGTTGGAGGGAGTTCTGTGACATGTGGTGGGTCAGAGTCTCCAGGAGAACGCACCAATCCGGCTTCTATCCCACATAGCTTGCCCCCTTGACCATAGCAACCTGATTCTGAACATTGCCCTGAAACCTCTCCATATAACAAGATGCCTTTGCATATAAGGGTCTGCTGGGTGCACCATGTTAGCTAAAAGCCATTTGGAAGTCAATGGCAGATCCACATGGCACCACCATAAATATTTTATCACACACCTGCACACCACAACTCTGGGCCAACTACTCTGCAGTCTCCATCTAACCGGCATCTCTGTTCTACACCACTTTCATTATACCCAATCAATCAAGTCACTGTCTGGTACACTAATGATCAGCAACAGGACATCAAAGGTTCTCCAGTGCCACCTCATCATGCGAATTTCAAAAATTTCATGGTATTTATCTAGCCATTTTACAAGGATGAAGTTGGAGGCATTATTTGTTTCAATTCTTTCAGGAATTATTCAATGTTGAGGAAGCTCATTTCAAGGAAAGTTCTGGAGAACTCTCACAGGCAAGGCTTTCCAAAGAGTGGCCAAATAGTCACATGAAGCCAGGCCAATTGAGGTCTACAATGTGAGGTCCATGTGTGTTTTGACTCTCAACTATGTCTGGCAAGTATTTCAAAATAATATCATATGATATTCTGTCTGAGATTCCCAGTGCTCTGTGGAAAGCCACCCCGGGCCTAGATCTCAGTTTCAACAGGCGACTCTCATGGGTGGCCGCCTAAAATCCCAACACAAATCATGGCAATACTTCTCTGAGGTAAGTTCCAGAACTCAGTCTCTAAGGGGAATCACACCAGAGTTCAAGCCCTGGTGGACCCAGTCATCTCTTCCGACTGCCACATAAATGACCACAAGGAAAACCAAAAAACTTTCATATGGCCCTCATCTTCTTCCATATAGACGCTCATCATAACCTCTGGCTTGACGTTTCCTTGAGGGGCACAGCCCAAGACAGTGTCCAAAATAATCTCCCTTTCCTCTCATTTGCCTAAAGTCAAGGTGGCCTGGAGACCCATTCTGTGAACCAGGAGTGATCAAATAACCCTGACTTTAGTACTGCTCTGCTTCTCTAATTTGAGGCCTACTGTCTGTGGAGTATAGATTCTTGATGTGAATTGGAGTAATAAAAAAGCCCAATAACCCATTGTCTACCCTCTGCAGGGTTTTGAAGAACTCATTTGACCCAATAAATCCCTATTCTCATTTTATGGAGGTCAGGAACCTTACAGAGGAAGGTGAGAGACTTCATCCTCAATGAATGCTTTTTGGGCCATTTTGGTTTTTGATGTGCCTTCTGGAATGTTACATATGTTTTTTTTTTTTTTTTGGTTTTAGTGCCTTCTGGAATGTTACATAATTTTTTTCTTTAGACATTATTGCCAGAGTTCCTATCTTCATCCCAGTGCAGGTGAAATCAAAGATAATTCCAGTCTACAGCTTCTGCAATAGCCATCCCTGTACTGCTTGCAGAACTTGCCTGGACACATGTGAACTCACCTAAATGCATTGTGAACTATCTGTTGGTGCAGCGACTTGTTGTAGTGTTGGGGTATATTTGCTGATGATGTCATCGGTGGTACAATTTTTCCAAAAGGAGCCATAAATTGGCTTGGTGTATCTTCCTCCCTTCTGCGTGTCATGATCGTCCAGCTAAAATTTGGGGGGGCCAACAGAAGTGAGGCAAAGAACCTCACCCACCCCCGCTGGTACAAAGACCTCTCCACAGGTGTGGCTCTATACTGGACGGGTAGTCAGTGACGGGTAAGATCCAATTGCAATGGTACCAACTTAACGGGTAAAGACCATATGTACTATTGGACAACCTAAGGCAGGCACGGTCCCTAAGCCACATGCGTGTTGTTTAAACAGAGAGGGGAAGATGTTGAGAGCCACAGCCGAAGGGGCCCCAGCAAAATTCCTGCTGCCAGCAAACTTCCAGCTGCCGGCTGATGATTGGCTCACAGCGGCCCCAGCAACAACTAGCTGATTGGCTCCTCTGCGGTGATGCTCAATGGGCTGTTTCCCTGCCCTTTCAGACCACAAAACTGCTCATTGGGGGACTTTTTTTTGACTTTGCACACATGACCCAGCCAATCGGCCTCAAGAGCAGGAGGATTGTGGGAGGCGGAGAGAGGCTCATGTGGGAGGGAGAGGTTTTGGGAAGCCAGTGGTGGCAGTTGGGGCTCTGAAGGTTTTTCCTGAGAGGCTGTTTTGTTTGGCGTGTGTGGTTCTAAAAATAAAGTTCGTTTCTTTTGGCAAGTGGCTCCTGATTGTGCCCAGCAAGACTGCGGCATTATCCTAATATTTCTACAATAACTGACCCAGTTTAACATCAATGCAAGTAGATTCCTGTGGGAGAGGACATGATGTGTATTTTGACGTTCATTTTTATGTAACAGTGGTACATTACTATTTCTTCAGTTTATGCACATCATAGGATATATATTTGATCCACAAATTCACAAATATATAGGCATTTGTTTCACTTTCAATCACTTTCTGCTTCAAAACACATGTATTCCTCCAGGTTTCTTGACTGGTCTTTTCATGAGACTTCTTTCCAAACACATTATTTCCGATTTCCATAATCACTTTTGAAGCAAAACTCACACATTCTTCATGAAAAACCATAATGCTGATATAACCATTAGATATATTACTGGTTGGAATGAAGGATTGTATATCAATGTAAGATTTTCTGTATATTTTCAGATATCAATTCAATCCATTATTTAAAGTTAGAACCAGTTATAATATTTATTTACAGTATGGTCTATTCATGCATTATTTCTATAATTATAGACACAGTGTACACCATTTTTACCTCCAAAAATAATTTATACGTCTTCAAAATATTGCTCCCAGAAATGGTGGAAGAAATACTCATGTCACCTGATCTACATATACATTTTACCACAGTAGTATTCTGCACACAGAAAGAAGAGGTCAAACTTATGTTTGTACCAAAGCCTAAATGAAAAGTGAGCATGGATTACGGAAAACATCCATGTCCATGTTGCCTAATGCTCTCAAAATTTCATCCTATTGGTGACTACATGTTTGTTTCTTCCTAAGATTATATATTCAAACTCAAGCCTGTTGAAAATGTATAATTCTATCACTCACTTTATACTTTGCCTGATATCCTAATGTCAATTGATATCTGCATTCCTACTTTTTTCCCCAGTTCATCCTTTTGACAGACTCTCCACATGTGCTGACAATTGCATTCACTCTATCCGAAACCCTACATCTAAAGATCTTTTTATCCAAATCCTATACTCACTCTTCTTTCAAAACCTACCAACTATCTTACTAATCCTACAAATTATCCCTTTTTGACTGGATGTTCTCTTCAACATTCAATAAACCAAGGTACAAGTAATTATGCCATTGTATATCGATTTATCTGAGACATCTGTGCAGAATATAATTCAAAGCTAAGAATCCCAGCTAAGGGTCCAATGCAATTCTGGGCTTCAAATATTACCTAGATGTCTGTTTTCATACTTATAATTCACTTATATTCTTATAAATATCGCACGTTCCCAATACCATAATTCATCCCGCAGAATGATTCCTAACCCAAATGGAACATGTTATTAACCCTGACCATACACTGTTCTCTCAATCTAACTTTACTGAAGAGCAGGGACAGAGTTGGTCTTTCAATACAGAAATTAGGGGATCTTCCACTTGCTGAGAACCTCCAAGGTCATTAAAGAAATGATTCCAGGATTAAATGTAGGCAGCTATGAATGACGTCAGAGAGCAAAAGTCATCTTCCATGACAAACAACCTGGTTAGCATGAAGGGATGTGTCTGAATCAACATTTCTCTTCTTAATGTATAGAAGATGGACCAAACCATGCCTATCTGGAGAGCTTTTTTTGGGTGCCTATGGTTGATATACCATGCAAAATTGTGAAAGTTTCACTGGAAGTAGGGGCAGCCTCCAACTCATTGGACTCTTGGAAGCAACTGTTAGGACAAATTGGTTGCCAAGGCAGTAACCTGATTCAGTTCCTGAAGGAAGTGACCTACGTCACTTCCTTGGTGAAGGAATTCTCTGAACTTGGGATCCATGAAGACAGGCACCCAGAGCCAGTCCCAGTCCCAGTCCCAGTGGGCTCACTTGTTCGGTTTTACCAAGGACAGGGTCAGTCTTTCTTGGTACCTACCTATGTGAGGATGGCCAAAGGCCAGGAGAGCTCTGAAGAGGGACCTTTTCTGAGAAAGCAGGTAGTGGCTCACCGCTGGCTCCTGACAACTTCACAGAGTTGGCCAAGGAGACCAGATCTGAGTCAGGACAGGACATTTCGGGAGAACATTGTATGGCCCACCAGTCAGAGGACACTCTGGATAGTCACAGACCTACTTGGGGGAAGGAGGTGCCTTTGTGGGAGTGGTTGTGGTTTTGTGGTTTTGTCACATGTTCTGAGAATAGGTAGAAAATGCGGTTTGTTTGGTTTGGATTGCACTGTTTCTAGTAAGTCGTTTGACATGTGAGTGTTTCTATGTCTGTGTATCCCACTGTGTCTGTGGTTGTAGACATTAGAAAAGAGAATGAATTAATGGATGTGTCCTGTCTAGTAGAAAGCTTCCTGGCATTCATCCTGCCCAATTGATGAATGGACCGCGGCTTGCCTTCTGGATGGGCAAAACCTACTATCTTCCTAAGATCCTGTTTTCTTCCTGAATTCTGGCCACTCTCCAGAATAGGCTCATGGTTTTGTGTCCAAGATATATACAACCTCCAAGCTCTGTGACATGACCATGTACTTGATAGCTGAAGTGAATGGGGAGCATCTCAGAAAACTCAGATATCAGTGTGACCAGGAAAGTCTCAGTGGAGAAACCCTGCTTTGGGTCTTTTGCTTAACTGTTTTTCTGTTGCCCTAAATGTCAGGAAGGTCTTTGCCTCTGGCCACCCCTTTGTGAAGCCTGAAGAAAACAGTTTTCAAATGAAAATGAATGGGCATCACCTGTTGCTATTTGCTTAATTGCTTTGTAAAAGGATGTGTCTGAATCAGCCTCTTGGTTCTGTGTGAGGTTGTGGCTTAGATTCTCAGCACCTGATGCATCTAAAGATAGATTCCATGTGTGCATTCAAAACAGAAATGGCAAATGAGTCTCTTGCCTTCCTCTATTAGATTCCTGACCTTCATCAAGTAAGAATCAGGATCCTTTAGTTCAAATGAGTTCTTTGAACCCCTGCAGAAGTGCTTGGGTTTTCTGATGACTCCAAATCACATAAAGAATCTATACCTGACAGTCAGTAGGCCTCAAATTGGAAAAGCAGAACAGTATTAACTACATCCCTATTTGATCAGTTCTAGTTCACAGTAAGGGTGTGTAGGCCACCCTGACTTTCGGCAAATTAGGGGCAAGGGAGCTTATTTTGGACAGTGTCTTGGTCTGCGCCCCTCATGGAAACCTCCAGCGAGAGGTTATGATGAGTGTCTATATGGAAAAACATGAGGGCCATGTGGGAGTGTTTTGGTTTCAATTGTGGTCATTTGTGTGGCAGTTGGAAAAGATGACTGTGTCCACCTGGGTTTCAACTCTTGTGGGATTCCCCTTGGAGACTGAGTTCTGGAACTGACCTTAGAGAAGTATTGCCATGAATTGTGTTGGGATTTTCGGAGGCCACACATGAGAGTCACCCTTGGAAACTGAGATCTAGGCCCAGGGTGGCTTTCCACAGAGCACTGGGAATCTCAGCGAGGATATCACTTGATTATATTCTGAAAGACTTGGAAGCAATAGTTGAGAGTCAAAACACACATGGACCTCACATTGTAGACCTCAATGTGGCTGGCTTTATGTGACATTGGGCCACTCTTTCGGAAGACTTGCCTGTGAGAGTTCTCTAGAGCTTCCATTGAAATGAGCTTCCTCAACATTTAATGGTTCCTGAATTAATTGAAACCCACAGTACCTCCAACTTCATCCTTGAAAAATGGCTAGAAAATACCATGAAATTTTTGAAATTTCCATGACCAGCTGGCACTGGAAATCCATTTGATGTCCTGGTGCTTATCATGAGTATACAAGACAGTGTCTGGTTTGACTGAGTTTCATGATAATGGTGTAGAAAAGAGATGCCAGTAAGTTGGAGCCTGCTGAGTAGTGGGCCAAGAGCAGTAGAGTGTAGGTGTGTGAAAAAACATCTGTGGTGCGGCCACGTGGATCTGCCATTGGCTTAGAAATGGTTTGTGACTGACATGTGCAGCTAGCAGACCTTTGGATGTAAAGGCATCTTGTTGAATGGAGAGGTTTCAGGGCAATGTTCAGAATCATATTGCTATGGTCAAGGGGGCAACTATGTGTGATAGAAGCCTGCTTGGTACATTCTCCTGCCGATCCTGACCACAACACGTGACAGAACTCCCTGCAGCACTGTATCGCAGTTAAACTCCTTTATTTCGTAAAGTAAATACCAAACTTTCAGTGCAGCATCAAATAACATGACGAAATGTGAAGGATGATCAAATGGCTTCACAGTCCACACGGGGAGACACTTAGCCCCCAGTAGCCCCAGTTTGCCTACAAAGAGAGAATTAAGCACTGCTGCCTCGTGTTTATATGAAAATAAAAAACCATGTTCTTCAGGTCACATAGATGCAGACTCAGCTTTGATGGTCTCACTACAAAGGAAGCTAAAGCTCCTGACAACAACATATATTTCAAGTGCCCAACCTCAGAGGCATTTTCTCAAGAAGTCTTAAGGCCGACACAGCTCCATGTTTGTGGTATTTACCCTGTCCCTTACTTTTGGAAACTCCTCTACCACCTTCAAGGTTGTGAACTCCTGAGCATTTTCCATTCCAGATATTTATTATGAACTCAATCAACAACAAGTGCTGGTGAGGATGTGGAGAAAAGGGTAAACTTGTACATTGCTGGTGGGACTGCAAATTGGTGCAGCCAAATTGGAAAGCAGTATGGAGATTTCTTGTAGAACTGGGAATGGAACCACCATTTGACCCAGGTATTCCCCTTCTCAGTCTATTCCCTAAAGACCTAAAAAAAATGCTACAGGGACACTGCTACATTGATGTTCATAGCAGCACAATTTACAATAGCAAGACTGTGGAACCAACCTAGATGCACTTCCATAGATGAATGGATAAAAAATGTGGCATTTATACACAATGGAATATTACTCTGCATTAAAAAATGACAAAATGATATAATTTGCAGAGAAATGGATGGCATTAGAGCAGATTATGCTAAGTGAAGCTAGCCAATCCGTAAAACCAAATGCCAAATGTCTTTATTGATATAAAGAGAGTAACTAAGAACAGAGTAGGGACAAATAGAATGAGAAGAAAATTAACATTAAACAGGGATGAGAGGAGGAAGGGAAAGGGAGAGAGAAGGGAAATTGCATGGAAATAAAAGGAGACCCTCAGGGTTATATAAATTACATACAAGAGGAGGTGAGGGAAAGGAAAAAATTATACAAGGGGGAGAAATGAATTACAGTAAAGAGGTAGAGAGAGAAGAGGGGAGGGGAGGTAAGGGGAGGGGGATAGTAGAGGTTAGGAAAGGCAGCAGAATACGACAGACACTAGTATGGCAATATGTAAATCAATGGATGTGTAACTGATGTGATTCTGCAATCTGTTTACGGGGTAAAAATGGGAGTTCATTACCTACTTGAATCACAGTGTGGAATATGATATATCAAGAACTATGTAATGTTTTGAACAAGCATAAATAAAAATTAAAAAAAAAAGAAAACTAACTTTGGTGAATGGTGCAAAGAAATCCTAATATTTCTACAGTAACTGACACAGTTTAACATCAATGCGAGTAGATTCCTGTGGGACATGATGTGTATTTTGATGTTCATTTTTATTCAACACTGGTACATTACTATTTCTTCAGTTTATTCACATCATATTATAATATTTCATCCACAAGTAAGCAAATTTATCGTCATTTTTTTCAATTTCAATCACTTCCTTCTTCAGAACTCATGAATTCCTCGGTGTTCCTTGACTGGCCTTTTCATGAGACTTCTTTCCAAACACATTATTTTCGATTTCCATAATCACTTTTGAAGCAAAACTCACACAAACTTCATGATAAACCGTAACCTAATATTAACATTAGGTGTATAACTGGTTGTCATGAATGATTGCATATCAATATAAGATTTCTTATATATTTTCAGATATCAATTCAATCCATTACTTAAAGTGGAACAAGTTATATTATTTATTGAAATTAAGGTCTATTCATGCATTATCTGTATATTCATAGAAACAGGGTACACCTCTTTTTACCCCCAATGCTAATTTATACGTCTTCAAAATACTGCTCCTAGAAATGGTGGAAGAAATAATCATGTCATCTGATCTACATACACATTTTATCACAGTAATATTCTGGAAACAAAATGCAAAGGTCCCACTTAGGATTGTACCAAAGTCTAAATGGAAAGTGAACATGGATTACTAACAACATCCATGTCCATGTTGCCTAATGCTCTCAAATGTCAATCCTATTGGTGACCTACATATTTGTTTCTTCCTAAGATTAGATATTCAATCTCAACCCTGTTGAAAATGTCTTATCCTATCACTCACTTTATACTTTGCCTGATTTCCTAATGTCTCTATTGATATCTGCTTTTCTACAAATTTTCCCCATTTCATCATTGTGTCTGATTTCTTCATATGTGCTGACATTTATATTCACTCACTGCCCGAAAAAAAATTGCTAAAGAACTTTTGTTACATATCCTATACTAACTCTACTTGCTAAACATAACGACTATCATCTTAATCCTACCGACAATCCCTTTTGACTGGATGTTCTCTTCAGCATTCAATCATCCAAGGTTCAAGTTCCTCTGCCATTGTATATCGATTTATTTGAGACATATGTGCACAATTCAAAGCTAAATATCCCAATCAACTGCCCAAAGCCCTTCTGGGATTCAAATCTTACTTTAATTTCTGTTTTCATACATATATTTAACCTCGATATTCTTATAAATATCACAGGTTCCCAATACCATTATTCATCCAGCAAAATGATTCCTAACCCAAATCGAACATGAAATTAACCCTAACCATACACTGTTCACTCAATCTAACTTTACAGAAGAGCAGAGACAGATTGTTCTTACAATACAGAAATGTAGGGGATGCTCCACCTGTTAAGAACCTCAAAGGTCCATGCAGAAATGATCCCTGGAGAAGATGTAGGCAGCAATGAAGGACCTGAGAGACAAAAAGTCATTTTCCATGGCAAACAACCTGGTCAGGATGAAGGGTTGTGTCTGAATCAGCCTCTCTCTTCTTAATGTAGAGAAGATGGACCAAACCAGGCTTGTGTGGAGAGCTGTTCCCAGGTGCCTAAGGTTGATATACCATTCTAAGTTGTGAAAGTGTCAAAGGAAGTAGGGGCAGCCTCCATCTCATGGGACCCTTGGAAGCAACTCTTAGGACAAAGTGGTTGCCAAGGCAGTGACCTCATTCAGTTCTTGAAGGAAGTGACCTACCTCACTTCCTTGTTGATGGAACTTTCTGAACTTGGGACCGAGGAAACCAAGCACCAGAGCCAGTCCCAGTCCCAGTTCAAGTGGTCTCATTTGTTTGGAATCACCAAGGACAGAGTCAGTCTTCTTGGTACTGACTGATGTGAGGATGGCCAAATGCCAGGAGAGATCTGAACACGGGCCTTTCCTGACTAAGTATGTAGTGGCTCACCCCTGGCTCCTGACCGCTTCACAGAGTTGGACAAGGAGACCAGATCTGAGACAGGACAGACCATTAACGGAGAACATAGTATGGCAAACCTGTCAGAGGACACTCCGGATAATCACAGCCCTACGTTGGGGAAGGAGGTGTCTTTTTGAGTGTGGGTGTGTGGTTTTGTCTCTGTTCTGAGAATAGGTAGAAAAGGAGGTTTCTTTGGTTTGGAGTGAACTGTTTCTAATAAGTCGTTTTACATGGTGAGTGTTTCTATGTCTGTGTATCCCACTGTGTCCGTGGTTGTATACATTATAAAAGAGAATGCATCAATGCATGTGTCCTCTTTAGTAAAAAGCTTCCCAGTATTCATCCTGCCCATTTAATGAATGGAGCGTGGTTTCCATATCGATAGGCAACACCTACTACCTTTTTAAGTCCCTGTTTTCTTTCTGAATTCTGACAACTCTTCAGAATAGGCTCTTGGGTTTGTGTCCAAGATATGTACCACCTCCAATCTCTGTCACATGGCCATGTACTGGATATCTGAAGGGAATGGCCAACATCTCAGAAAACTCAGATATCAGTGTGACCAGAAAAGTCTCAGTGGAGAAACCCTGCTTTGGCTCTTTTGCTAACCTATTGTTCTGTTGCCCTGAATCTCAGGATGTCTTTGCCTCTGGCCACCCCTTTGGGAAGCCTGAGGAAAACATTTTTTCAAAAGGAAATGAAGGGCATCACCTGTGGCTCTTTGCTTAATTGCTTTGAAAAAAGATGTGTATGAATCAGCCTCTTGGCCCTGTGTGAGGCTGTGGCTTAGATTCTCAGCACCTGATGGATCAAAAGAAAGGTCCCATGTGTGCATCCAAAACCAAAATGGCAAATATTCACTCATTGTGAATGAATTCTTTTACCTTCTTCTGTTAGGATCCTGAATTCCATCAAGGGAGAATAGGAATCCTTTGGGCCAAATGAGTTCTTCAAATCTCTGCAGAGGGGCTTGGTATTTCTCATGACTCAAATTCACATAAAGAATCTAAACCACAGAGTCAGAAGGCCTCAAATTGAAAAAGCCGAGCAGTATTAATGGCAGGCCTATTTGATCACTCCTGGTTTACAGGAAGTGTGTCCAGGCCACCTTGATGTTAGACAAATGAGGGGAACAGGACCTTAATTTGGACACTGACTTGGGCTGTGGACCTCATTGAAAACTCCAGCCAGACGTTATAAGGAGTGTCTATATGGAAGAAGATGAGGACCATGTGGGAGTGTTTTGGTTTTAATTGTGGTCATTTGTGTGGCGGTTGGAAGAGATGACTGTTCCACTGGGCTTGAACTCTGGTGTGATTCCCCTTAGAGACTGAGTTCTTTAACTGACCTCAGAGAAGTATTGCCATGAATTGTGTTGGGATTTTAGGAGGCCACACATGAGAGTCGCCCTTGGAACCTGAGATCTAGGCCCAGGTTGGATTTCCACAGAACACTGGGAATTTCAGCCCGGATACTACATACAATTTTTCTTAAAGACTTGGCAGCCATATTTGAGTTTAAAACACACATGGACTTCACATTGTAGATCTCAATGGGCCTGGCTTCATGTGACATTTTTGCCACCCTTAGGGAAACCATGCCTGTGAAAGTGCTCCAGTGCTTTCATTGAAATTAGCTTCTTCACCATTTAATGGTTCCTGAATTAATTGAAGCCCTCAGAGCCGCAAACTTCATCCGTGAAAAATGGCTAGAAAATTACCATGAAATTTTTGATATTTTCATGTTCAGCTGGCACTGAAAAACTTTGGATGTCCTGTTTCTGATCCTGAGTATACCAGACACTGCCTTGATTGACTTTGTTTCATGAAAATGGTGTAGAAGAGATATGCCAGTAAGTTGGAGCCTGGTGAGTAGTTGGCCTAGAGCAGTGGTATGCAATTGTCTGATAAAACATCTGTGTTGCGTCCATGTGGATCAGCCATTGGCTTCCAAATGGCTTGTGACTGACATGGTGCAGCCAGCAGACCCATATATGTAAAGGCATCTTGTTATATGGAGAGGATTCACTGCAATGTTCAGAATCATATTGCTATTCTCAAGGGGGCAATCTACGTGGGATAGAACCTGGGTTGGTGCATTCTCCTGAAGACCCTGACTCACCACACCTTAAAGAACTCCCTCCACCACCCTGTCCAATTTTAACTCCTTGTATTTCTTGAAGTAAATACCAAACTCCCAGCGGAGCAGCGAGAAACACCACGAAAAGTGGAGGATGACCAATTGGCTTCACAGTCCACACTGAAAGACACTTAGACCCCAGTGTCCATAGTTTACCTACAAAGAGAGAATTCAGCACCGCTGCCTCATGTTCATTGGATAATAAGAAACCATGTCCTCCAAGTAACATAGATGCAGACCCAGCTTTGATGGTCTCTCTACAAAGGAACTAAATCTCCTCAGAAAATCAAATATTTCAAATGCCCACCCTTAGAGGCAGTTTCTCAAAAAGCATTTAGGCCAGCAGAGCTGCATGTTTGTGGAATGTTTACCCTGTCCCTTACTTTTAGAATCTTCTCTACCACCTCCAAAGATGTAAAATCCTGAGTATTCTCCATTCCAGATATATTCACAGATTTTCTAGCTCTTATCCTCTAATTGTGTCTTACTTGAGAAGAATGTAATGTCAAGGCATTGTTCTGGATGAAAGTGGGAAGATTTTTGTGTAGCACATATTTGCATACATATTGGATTCAATTTCCTATTTTCCATTAGAAATGCTGAATCCCTGAAACTAACATATACCCTATTAGACTCTGACTACTAATCCTAATATGATGGAGAAAAATAACACAAACAGAATAGAAATACAAGCAGTTTAGAGGAGGTATGTTTTATAGTTGGAGTTGCCTTTTGCATGGTATAGTTTAGAAGTTATAAATCTAGTCAATTATTTGTTGAAATACTTCTCCATGCGTTTTTAAAGTTAACAAATAAGTGAATTCCTGTCAACCTTTCTCTGTAGCCTATTCAGCACACGTATTTTTATATGCACATATAGAATCTTACCTGGTACCACACGTACATTCTTGTGAGGTGGCTGACTTGGCAGATACAAATTGGAAGAAGAGATCACTCCTCCTAAACGCTGCTTGAACTGATAATTCAAATGTGAGTGAGTTTCCTAGTTGAACAACATTATACATAAATCCATATTCAGTAAAATGAATATATTTGGATCTGTGAATGATATACATTTCATGGTGAATTTCGTTTGGCATATATATTGCAATTTTTAATGTCTCACTCTTTGTGTGTATATAAAATATATATATATATATATATATATATATATATATATATATATATATACACTCTCAAGATTTTTCAAAACATGAAATATGTGTCTTATTACACACTTCCTAAATTCATTCATATTTATGTTGTGGATTTATAATCAACTTTTCACAAGATTATTCTCAGAAATATTCATCAACCTGAAATACGTATTTGTTTCTTTGTACTGTTTCCACCCCAGATATGCATTCACGGATTTTCAAACTCTTCTACTCTAATTGTGTCTTACTTGGGGTGAAGGTAATGTAAAGGCATTGTTCTGGATGAGAGTGGGAAGATAATTGTGTAGCATATATTTTATACACGTTGGATTCATTTTCCTATATTCCATTGAAAATACTGAATGCCTGACAATAACCCATACCCTACTATACTTTGTCTACTAATCCAAATATGATGGAGAAAAACAACCCAAACAGAATAGAAATACAAGCAGTTCAGAGGAGGCATGGGGTATAGTTGGACTTGCCATTTGCATGATAATTGGTAGGTGTTATAAATCTAGTCAATTTTTAATTGAAATAGTTCTCCATGTGTTGTTAAAGTTAACAAATATGTAAATTCCTCTCTGCCTTTCTCTGTAGCCTATTCAGCACATGTATTTTTATATGGTTATATAGAATACCTGGTATCACACGTTCATTTTGTGAGGTGACTGACTTGGCAGATACAACTTGTGAGAAGAGAGCACTCCTCTAAACGCTGTTGGAACTGAAAATTCAAACTATGGGTGAGTTTTCTAGTAGAACAACATTATACATAAATCCTTGTTCAGTAAAATAAATATTTTTGCATCTGTGGATGCTCTATATTTTATGATGAACTTCGATTGGCATATATATTCCTACATTTTAATGTCTGTGTGTGTGTTTTGTGTGTGTGTGTGTGTGTGTGTGTGTATATACATATATATAATTATATGTGTATATATATACACATATATATAATTATGAATATATATATATATACACTGTCCTGATTTTTAAAATATGAAATATATGTATCTTAAATACACTCCCTAAGTTCATTCATGTTCAAAAATGTGGATTTATAATAAACTTTTCACAAAATTATTCTCAGAAATATTCATCCACCTGAAATATACATTTGTTTCATAGTTCTGAAAACTAACTTCAGTAAATGGTGCTTAAAATCCTAATATTTGTACAGTAACTGACCCAGATTAACATCAATCAAGTAGATTCTTATGGGACATGATGTGTATTCTGACGTTTATTTTCATTCAACACTGGTACATTACTATTTCTTCAGTTTTTACAAATCATAGGAAATATATATTTCATCCACAAGTTCACAAATTTATACGCATTTGTTTCACAATCACTTCCTGCTTCATAAAACATGTATTCCTCCAGGTTTTTTGACTGGTCTTTTCATGAGACTTCTTTCCAAACACATTATTTTCGATTTCCATAATCACTTTTGAAGCAAAACTCACACTACCTTCATGTTAAACCATAAACTTAATGTGGCCATTAGATATTTCACTGGTTGGAATGAATGTTTGTATGTCAATATAAGATTTCCTGTATTTTTTCAGATATAATTTCAATCCATTATTTAAAGTCAGAACCAGATATATTATTTATTCACAGTATGGTCTATTCATGCATTATCTCTATATGCACAGACAAAGGGTACACCTCTTTTTACCCCCATTACTAATTTATACGTCTTGAATATGTTGCTGCCAGAAATGGTGGAAGAAATAGTCATGTCACCTGATCTAAATGTATGTTTTATCACAGTAATATTCTGAACAAAAAAAGCAAAGGTCACACTTAAGATTGTAGCAAAGACTAAATGAAAAGTGAGCATGGATTACTAAACATCCATGTCCAGGTTGCCTAATGCTGTCAAATGTCAATCCTATTGGTCACTACATATTTGTTTCTTTCTTAGATTAGATATTCAAACTCAACCCTGTTGAAAATATCTAATCCTATCACTCACTTTATACTTTGCCTGATTTCGTAATGTCTCTATTGATATCAGCTTTCCTAACTATTTTCCCCAGTTCATCATTGTGACAGTCTCTTCACTTGTGCTGACATTAACATTCACTGTCTACCGGAAACCCTATTGCTAAACAACATTTGGTCCAAATCCTATACTCACTCTTGTTTCTAAACCTACTGAGAATCTTCCGAATCCTACCGACTATCCCTTTTGACTGGAAGTTCTCTTCTACATTTAATCATCCATGGTACAAGGACCTAAGCCATTTTATATCGATTTACCTGACACATCAGTGCAGAACATAATTCAAAGCTACGTATCCCAATCAAGGGCCCAATGCCCTTTTGGGCTTCATATCTTAGCTAGATTTCTGTTTTCATACTTATATTTCACCTATATATTCTTGTAAATATCGCAGTTTCCCAATACCATTATTCATCCCGCAGAAAGATTCCTAATCCAAATTGAACCTGTTAGTTAACCTAACCATACACTGTTCAGTCAATTTAACTTTACAGAAGAGCAGGGATAGAGTTGGTCTTACAATACAGGAATATAGGGGATCTTCCACATGCTGAGAAACTCAAAGGTCCATGCAGAAATGATTCCTGGAGAAGTTGTAAGCAGCTATGGAGGACCTAAGAGACCAAAAGTCATCCTCCATGGCAAACAACCTGGTCAGGATGAAGGGTTGTGTCTGAATCAGCTTCTCTCTCCTTAATGTAGAGAAGATGGACCAAACCAGGCCTGTGTAGAGAGCTGTTCCCACGTGCCAATGGTTGATATACCAATCTAACTTCTGAAAGTGTCACAGGAAGTAGGGGCAGCCTCCATCTCATGGGACCCTTGAAAGCAATTGTTAGGACAAAGTGGTTGCCATGGAAGTAACCTCATTCAGTTCCTGAATGAAGTGACCTACCTCTCTTCCTTGATGACGGATCTCTCTGAACTTGGGATCCAGGAAGCCAGGCACCCAGAGTCAGTCCCAGTTTCTTTCCCAGTGGGCTCAGTTGTTTGGAATAACCAAGGACAGAGTAAGTCTTCCTGGTACCTACTGATGTGAGGATTGCCAAATGCCAGGAGAGCTCTGAAAAGGGGAATTTCCTGAGAAAGCAGGTAGTGGCTCACCACTGGCTCCTGAAAACTTCACAGTGTTGGCCAAGGAGACCCGATCTGAGAAGGACAGGCCATTTCAAGGAAACATAGTATGGCCCATCAGTCAGAGTACATTCCAATTAGTCACAGACCTACTTGAATAAAGGAGGTGTCGTTGTGGGTGTGGTTGTGATTTTGTGGTTTAGTCTCATGTTCTGAGAATAGGTAAGAAAGGCGGTTTGTTTGATTTGGAGTGGACTGTTTATAGTAAGTCATTTGACAAGGCGATTGTTTGTATGCCTGTGTATCCCACTGTGTCCGTGGTTGTAGACATTATAAAAGATAATGCATCAATGGATGTGTCCTGTCTAGTAGAAAGTTTGCCAACATTCATCCTGCCCAATTTATGAGTCGACTGCAGGTTGCTTTAGGGACGGGCAACACCTACTATCTTCCGTAGTTCCTGTTTTCTTCCTGAATTCTGGCCACTCTTCAGAGCAGGCTCATGGTTTTCTGTCCAAGATATGTACCACCTCCAAGCTCTGTGACATTGCCATATAATGGATAGCTGAAGGGAATAGCAAGCATCTCAGAAAACTCAGATATCAGTGTGACAAAGAAAGTCTCAGTAGAGAAACCCTGATTTGGGCCTTTTGCTTACCTATTTTTCTGTTGCTCTGAGTGTCAGGAAGGTCTTTGCCTCAGGCCACACCTTTGTGAACCCTGAAGAAAACAGTTTTCAAATGGAAATGAATGGGCATCACCTGTGGCTCTTTGCTTAATTGCTTTGGAAAAGGATGTGTCTGAATCAGCCTCTTGGCCCTGTGTGAGGCAGTGGCTTAGATTCTTAGCACCTGATGGATTAAAAGAAAGATCCCATGTGTGCATCCCAAACCAAAATGGCAAATATTCACTCATTGTGAATGAATTCTTTTACCTTCCTCTGTTAGGATCCTGAATTCCATCAAGGAAGAATAGGAATCCTTTGGGCCAAATGAGTTCTTCAAATCTCTGCAGAGGGGCTTGGTATTTCTCATGACTCAAATTCACATAAAGAATCTAAACCACAGAGTCAGAAGGCCTCAAATTGAAAAAGCCGAGCAGTATTAATGGCAGGCCTATTTGATCACTCCTGGTTTACAGGAAGTGTGTCCAGGCCACCTTGATGTTAGACAAATGAGGGGAACAGGACCTTAATTTGGACACTGACTTGGGCTGTGGACCTCATTGAAAACTCCAGCCAGACGTTATAAGGAGTGTCTATATGGAAGAAGATGAGGACCATGTGGGAGTGTTTTGGTTTCAATTGTGGTCATTTGTGTGGCGGTTGGAAGAGATGACTGTTCCACTGGGCTTGAACTCTGGTGTGATTCCCCTTAGAGACTGAGTTCTTTAACTGACCTCAGAGAAGTATTGACATGAATTGTGTTGGGATTTTAGGAGGCCACACATGAGAGTCACCCTTGGAACCTGAGATCTAGGCCCAGGTTGGATTTCCACAGAACACTGGGAATTTCAGCCCAGATATTACATACAATTTTTCTTAAAGACTTGGCAGCCATATTTGAGTTTAAAACACACATGGACCTCACATTGTAGATCTCAATGGGCCTGGATTCATGTGACATTTTGGCCACCCTTAGGGAAACCATGATTGTGAGAGTGCTCCAGTGCTTTCATTGAAATTAGCTTCTTCACCATTTAATGGTTCCTGAATTAATTGAAGCCCTCAGAGCCGCAAACTTCATTCGTGAAAAATGGCTAGAAAATTACCATGAAATTTTTGATGTTTTCATGTTCAGCTGGCACTGGAAAAACTTTGGATGTCTTGTTTCTGATCCTGAGTATACCAGACACTGCCTTGATTGACTTTGTTTCATGAAAATGGTGTAGAACAGATATGCCAGTAAGTTGGAGCCTGGTGAGTAGTTGGCCTAGAGCAGTGGTATGCAATTGTGTGATAAAACATCTGTGTTGTGGCCATGTGGATCAGCCATTGGCTTCCAAATGGCTTGTGACTGACATGGTGCAGCTAGCAGACCCATATATGTAAAGGCATCTTGTTATATGGAGAGGATTCACTGCAATGTTCAGAATCATATTGCTATTCTCAAGGGGGCAATCTACGTGGGATAGAACCTTGGTTGGTGCATTCTCCTGAAGACCCTGACTCACCACACCTTAAAGAACTCCCTCCACCACTCTGTCCCATTTTAACTCCTTGTATTTCTTGAAGCAAATACCAAACTCCCAGTGGAGCAGCGAGAAACACCACGAAAAGTGGAGGATGACCAATTGGCTTCACAGTCCACACTGAAAGACACTTAGACCCCAGTGTCCATAGTTTACCTACAAAGAGAGAATTCAGCACTGCTGCCTCATGTTCATTGGATAATAAGAAACAATGTCCTCCAAGTAACATAGATTCAGACCCAGCTTTGATGGTCTCTCTACAAAGGAACTAAATCTCCTCAGAACATCAAATATTTCAAGTGCCCACCCTTAGAGGCAGTTTCTCAAAAAGTATGTAGGCCAGCAGAGCTGCATGTTTGTGGAATGTTTACCCTGTCCCTTACTTTTAGAATCTTCTGTACCACCTCCAAAGTTGTAAACTCCTGAGTATTTTCCATTCCAGATATATATTCACAGATTTTCTAACTCTTATCCTCTAATTGTGTCTTACATGAGGAGAATGTAATGTCAAGGCATTGTTCTGGATGAAAGTGGGAAGAATTTTGTGTAGCACATATTTGCATACACATTGGATTCAATTTCCTATTTTCCATTAGAAATGCTGAATCCCTGAAACTAACATATACCCTATTAGACTCTGACTACTAATCCTAATATGATAGAGAACAATAACACAAACAGAATAGAAATACAGGCAGTTTAGAGGAGGTATGTTTTATAGTTGGAGTTGCCTTTTGCATGGTATAGTGTAGCAGTTATAAATCTAGTAAATTATTTGTTGAAATAGTTCTCCATGCGTTTTTAAAGTTAACAAATAAGTGAATTCCTGTCCCCCTTTCTCTGTAGCCTATTCAGCACACGTATTTTTATATGCACATATAGAATCCTACCTGGTACCACACGTACATTCTTCTGAGGTGGCTGACTTGGCAGATACAAATTGGAAGAAGAGATCACTCCTCCTAAATGCTGCTTGAACATTTAATTCAAATGTGAGTGAGCTTCCTAGTTGAACAACATTATACATAAATCAATGTTCAGTAAAATGAATATATTTGGATCTGTGGATGATATACATTTCATGGTGAATTTCGTTTGGCATATATATTGCAATTTTAAATGTCTCTCTCTGTTTGTGTATATAAATATGTATATATATATATATATATATATATATATATATATATATATATATATATATATATATAGATAGATAGATAGATAGATAGATACACTCTCAAGATTTTTCAAAACATAAAATATGTGTCTTATTACACACTTCCTAAATTCATTCATATTTATGTTGTGGATTTATAATCAACTTTTCACAAGATTATTCTCAGAAATATTCATCCACCTGAAATACTTATTTGTTTCTTAGTACTGTTTCCATCCCAGATATGCATTCACGGATTTTCAAACTCTTCGACTCTAATTGTGTCTTACTTGGGGTGAAGGTAATGTAAAGGCATTGTTCTGGATGAGAGTGGGAAGATAATTGTGTAGCATATATTTTATACACATTGGATTCATTTTCCTATATTCCATTGAATATACTGAATCCCTGACAATAACCCATACCCTACTATACTCTGTCTACTAATCCAAACATGATGGAGAAAAACAACCCAAACATAATAGAAATACAAGCAGTTTAGAGGAGGCATGGGGTATAGTTGGACTTGCCATTTGCATGATAAATGGTAGGTGTTATAAATCTAGTCAATTTTTAATTGAAATAGTTCTCCATGTGTTGTTAAAGTTAACAAATACGTAAATTCCTCTCCCTTTCTCTGTAGCCTATTCAGCACATGTATTTTTATATGCTTATATAGAATTCTACCTGGTATCACACGTTCATTTTTGTGAGGTGACTGACTTGGCAGATACAACTTGTGAGAAGAGATCACTCCTCTAAACGCTGATGGAACTGAAAATTCAAACTATGGGTGAGCTTTCTAGTAGAACAACATTATACATAAATCCTTGTTCAGTAAAATAAATATTTTTGCATCTGTGGATGCTCTATATTTTATGATGAACTTCGATTGGCATATATATTCCTACATTTTAATGTCTGTGTGTGTGTTTTGTGTGTGTGTGTGTGTGTGTGTGTGTGTGTGTATATATATATATATATATATATACACATATATATGTATATACACATATATATAATTATGAATATATATATATACACTGTCCTGATTTTTAAAATATGAAATATATGTTTCTTAAATACACTCCCTAAGTTCATCCATGTTCAAAAATGTGGATTTATAATAAACTTTTCACAAAATTATTCTCAGAAATATTCATCCACCTGAAATACACATTTGTTTCATAGTTCTGAAAACAAACTTCAGTAAATGGTGCTTACAAATCCTAATATTTGTACAGTAACTGACCCAGATTAACATCAATCAAGTAGATTCGTATGGGACATGATGTGTATTCTGATGTTTATTTTCATTCAACACTGGTACATTACTATTTCTTCAGTTTTTACAAATCATAGGAAATATATACTTCATCCACAAGTTCACAAATTTATACGCATTTGTTTCACAATCACTTCCTGCTTCATGAAACATGTATTCCTCCAGGTTTCTTGACTGGTCTTTTCATGAGACTTCTTTCCAAACACATTATTTTCGATTTCCATAATCACTTTTGAAGCAAAACTCACACACCCTTCATGATAAACCATAACCTTAATGTGGCCATTAGATATATAACTCGTTGGAATGAATGTTTGTATGTCAATATAATATTTCCTGTATTTTTTCAGATATAATTTCAATCCATTATTTAAAGTCAGAACCAGATATATTATTTATTCACAGTATGGTCTATTCATGCATTATCTCTATATGCACAGACAAAGGGTACACCTCTTTTTACCCCCATTACTAATTTATACGTCTTGAATATGTTGCTGCCAGAAATGGAGGAAGAAAGAGTCATGTCACCTGATCTACATGTACGTTTTATCACAGTAATATTCTGGACAAAAAAAGCAAAGGTCACACTTAAGATTGTAGCAAAGACTAAATGAAAAGTGAGCATGGATTACTAAACATCCATGTCCAGGTTGCCTAATGCTGTCAAATGTCAATCCTATTGGTCACTACATATTTGTTTCTTTCTTAGATTATATATTCAAACTCAACCCTGTTGAAAATATCTAATCCTATCACTCACTTTATACTTTGCCTGATTTCATAATGTCTCTATTGATATCAGCTTTCCTAACTATTTTCCCCAGTTCATCATTGTGACAGTCTCTTCACTTGTGCTGACATTAACATTCACTGTCTACCGGAAACCCTATTGCTAAACAACATTTGGTCCAAATCCTATACTCACTCTTGTTTCTAAACCTACTGAGAATCTTCCGAATCCTACCGACTATCCCTTTTGACTGGAAGTTCTCTTCTACATTTAATCATCCATGGAACAAGGACCTAAGCCATTGTATATCGATTTACCTGACACATCAGTGCAGAACATAATTCAAAGCTACGTATCCCAATCAAGGGCCCAATGCCCTTTTGGGCTTCATATCTTAGCTAGATTTCTGTTTTCATACTTATATTTCACCTATATATTCTTGTAAATATCGCAGTTTCCCAATACCATTATTCATCCCGCAGAAAGATTCCTAATCCAAATCGAACCTGTTAGTTAACCTAACCATACACTGTTCAGTCAATTTAACTTTACAGGAGAGCAGGGATAGAGTTGGTCTTACAATACAGGAATATAGGGGATCTTCCACATGCTGAGAAACTCAAAGGTCCATGCAGAAATGATTCCTGGAGAAGTTGTAAGCAGCTATGGAGGACCTAAGAGAGCAAAAGTCATCCTCCATGGCAAACAACCTGGTCAGGATGAAGGGTTGTGTCTGAATCAGCTTCTCTCTTCTTAATGTAGAGAAGATGGACCAAACAGGCCTGTGTGGAGAGCTGTTCCCAGGTGCCAATGGTTGATATACAAATCTAACTTGTGAAAGTGTCACAGGAAGTAGGGGCAGCCTCCATCTCATGGGACCCTTGAAAGCAATTGTTAGGACAAAGTGGTTTCCACCGAAGTAACCTCATTAAGTTCCTGAATGAAGTGACCTACCTCTCTTCCTTGATGATGGATCTCTCTGAACTTGGGATCCAGGAAGCCAGGCACCCAGAGTCAGTCCCAGTTTCTTTCCCAGTGGGCTCAGTTGTTTGGAATAACCAAGGACAGAGTAAGTCTTCCTGGTACCTACTGATGTGAGGATTGCCAAATGCCAGGAGAGCTCTGAAAAGGGGAATTTCCTGAGAAAGCAGGTAGTGGCTCACCACTGGCTCCTGAAAACTTCACAGTGTTGGCCAAGGAGACCCGATCTGAGAAGGACAGGCCATTTCAAGGAAACATAGTATGGCCCATCAGTCAGAGTACATTCCAATTAGTCACAGACCTACTTGAATAAAGGAGGTGTCGTTGTGGGTGTGGTTGTGATTTTGTGGTTTAGTCTCATGTTCTGAGAATAGGTAAGAAAGGCGGTTTGTTTGATTTGGAGTGGACTGTTTATAGTAAGTCATTTGACAAGGCGATTGTTTGTATGCCTGTGTATCCCACTGTGTCCGTGGTTGTAGACATTATAAAAGATAATGCATCAATGGATGTGTCCTGTCTAGTAGAAAGTTTGCCAACATTCATCCTGTCCAATTTATGAGTGGACTGCAGGTTGCTTTAGGGACGGGCAACACCCACTATCTTCTGAAGTTCCTGATTTCTTCCTGAATTCTGGCCACTCTTCAGAGTAGTTTCATGGTTTTCTGTCCAAGATATGTACCACCTCCAAGCTCTGTGACATGTCCATGTACTGGATAGCTGAATGGAATAGCAAGCATCTCAGAAAACTCAGATAACAGTGTGACAAAGAAAGTCTCAGTAGAGAAACCCTGATTTGGGCCTTTTGCTTACCTATTTTTCTGTTGCTCTGAGTGTCAGGAAGGTCTTTGCCTCAGTCCTCCAATTTGTGAAGCCTTAAGAAAACAGTTTTCAAATGGAAATGAATGGGCATCACCTGTGTATCTTTGCTTAATTGATTTGGAAAGGGATGTGTCTGAATCAGCCACTTGGCCCTGTGTGAGGCAGTGGCTTAGATTCTCAGCACCTGTTGGAACTAAAGAAAGATTCCATGTGTGCTGTCAAAACCAAAATGGCAAAAAGATCAGTCACTGTGTATGGAGTATCTTGCCTTACTCTGATAGGTTTCTGATCTCCATCAAGTGAGAATATGGATCCTTTGAGTCAAATGAGTTCTTCAAAGCCCTGGAGAGGCTAGCCCATATGAGCTTGGGTTTTTTCATTATTCCAAATCACATAAAGAATCTATACCTGACAGTCAGTAGGCCTCAAATTGGAGAAGCAGAGCAGTATTAAGGCCAGGCTTATTTTATCACTCCTGGTTCACAGGAATGGTGTCCAGGCCTAGCTGACTTTAAGCAAATAAGGGACAAGGGAGCTTGTTTTGGATACCGTCTTGTGCTGCACCCCTCATGGAAACCTCCAGCCAGAGGTTATAATGAGTGTCTAAATGGAAGAAGGTGAGGACCATGTGGGAGTGTTTTGGTTTTAATTGTGTTCATTTGTGTAGCAGTTGGAAAAAATGACTGGATCCACCAGGGCTGGAACTTTGGTATGATTCCCCTTAGAGACTGAGTTCTGAAACTGACCTCAGAGAAGTATTGTCATGAATTGTGTTGCGATTTTAGATTGCCACGCATGAGAGTCGCCATTGGAAACTGAAATCTAGGCCAAGGGTGGCTTTCGACTGATTACTGGGAATCTCAGCCAGGATATCACATGATTTTATTCTGAAAGACTTGACAGGCATAGTTGAGAGTCAAAACACACATGGACCTCACATTGTAGACCTCAATGGGCTGGGCTTCATGTGACCGTTTGGCTACTCTTTGGGAAGCCTTGCCTTTGAGAGTTCTCCAGAGCATTCATTGAAATGAGGTTCCTCAACATTAAATGGTTCCTGAATGAATTGAAACCCACAGTTTCTCCAACTTCATCCTTGAAAAGTGGCTAGATAAACACCCTGAAGTTTTTAAAACTCCCATGACCAGGTGGCACTGGAGAACCTTTGGATCTCCTGTTGCTGATCATGAGTGTACCAGACAGTGCCTTGATTGACTGTGTTTCATGAAAATGGTGAAGAACAGAGATGCCAGTAATTTGCACTGCTGAATAGTGGGCCCAGAGCAGTGGTGTGCAGGTGTGTGATAAAATATCTGAGGTGGGGCCGTGTGGATTTCCAATTGACTTCCAAATGCCTTTTGGCTGCCATGGTGCATCCAGCAGAACCTTACATGTTAAGGCATCTTATTATATGGAGAGGTTTCAAGGCAATGTTCAGAATCAGGTGGGTATGGTCAAGGAAAAAGCTATGTGAAATAGAAGCCTGGTTGGTGCATTCTCCTGCAGTTTCTGACCCACCACACGTGACAGAACTCCCTCCAGCACTGTGTCGCAGTTGAACTCCTTGTATTTCGTGAAGCAAATACCAAACTCCCAGTGCAGCACCAAGAAACACCACAAAAATGGAGGATGATCAAATGGCTTCACAGTCCACACAGGGAGACACTTAGCCCCCAATGGCCACAGTTTAACTACCAAGAGATAATTCAGCACTGCTGCCTCATGTTCATTGGAAAATAAGAAACCATGCTCTCCATTCACATAGATGCAGACCCAGCGTTGATGGTCTCACTAGAAAAGAAGCTAAACCTTCTGACAACAAAATATATTTAAAGTATCCAACCTCAGAGGCAGTTTCTCAAGAAGTCTTTAGGCCAGCAGAGCTCTATGTTTGTGGAGTGTTTACCTCTTAGACCAGGATGTAAGAAAAGAACACTGACTCCAATTAAAATCAAATTAAAGTAAGCTTATTATTTCCACTGGCTGGGCTGCCACTCCCTCCCAAAATTGCGAGAACAAGAGATCAACCCCACCTTTACTACAGCCCAGGTTTGTAGCCCAGAAAGTTACACAAAAATGGGGTAACAGATAATAGAACTCTGACAAGCATCACACTAATGGGAGTTTACATTTTTTTTTTTTGCTAGCCCCAACATCAAAATTTATGAGGACCATTACAGCCTCAGAGAGGGTCATTGTCTGGCCACAAAAGGCCAATATTTATGAGGTGTGACAAAGTTTCAGAGAGGGCTGCTATCTGGTCAGAGAGCCATGCACGGGTGAGTTCAAGGCACGGGCAGTCATTCCAAGCAGGTTCAGAATTTGCAGTAATTTACAGTAAAGCCAAAATGATTTTTTCATGGCTTTGTTACAAGATGGCTCCCAATTTTAATAAAAGGTAAGGTTGGGTGTATCATTCCCCCCTTTTCTTATATGTCCCTTTGTAATCCTTGATAGGTTAGTGGAAAAGCACTGAGGAAATTTTAATCCCTCAGTTAACAGTCACCAAATTTTTAGAACTCACCGAAAACCAGTCTCCCTGATATTACCTGACTTAATTAATTACTTATATTGATAGTCTATTTATTTTTGGCTCCATTGGTGTAAGTAGAGAGTCGTCTCTCATTTTGGCTTTTTCTCAGCTGAGAAACGGTGACATGAGTGTGCATGGCGTGAGGGACATGAGTTGCCTTTTTGAAGTCAGTTCTTTTTGAAGTCTTGTTGAGGAAGAACAGGTTGTAAAGTCATCTGGGGATTGGTTCTTCTATGAGAGAAACAAAAAACATGAGTATTGAATAAATGTTGCAGTAGCTGGATCATGTCACTGTATGAAGTACCCTCACCAGTCTTTAATATCCCCAATTATCAGGATTGTGAACTTAATATTTAACTTTTAGTGATACAGTTGTCCCTCCCCATAATATACAGTTTAATAATTTAATGTCATCTGATTTTGCAGAATCCTTTCACTAGTATGACCTCTGTGTTTAATAGAGAAACATTTAATTCTGTTACTCAGGGCTGGATAATTGTACTAGCAAACACCAAGCCTACCTGTGTAGGTTAGGAATATCTGTAGGCCTTAAACTAAAAACTTCTGCCTCTGGCAGCTCCTCTTGATAGTCTATTTTTATAGTTATCAGGCATTCCTCTCTGAGAATCCTTCTTTGTAGCCAACAGTTTTACTTATTTTGGGAGGCTAACATAAAGTGTATACCTTAAAATATTATTATTATTATTATTATTATTATTATTATTATTATTATTATTATTTAAAATGCCCAGGATTGGCTGTATTTTGGTTTTAACTGTCTTTGCTAAGTGTTTAAGATGAAGCAGTCAAACTGACTTTTGTTTCTATCTATTGTTAGCAGTCAGCTGAGCTTTTATGGGAGTCATTTTTTGGGAAACTTGAGAGCAGCTTCTCAGTTCTGCTAGTGCAATTTGAGCTATGTGGGTCCAGGTCTTGCTTGACCATGTGGCTTCCCTCAGAAGCATCAGGGATGTCTCCCTTTCCTGATGACTCACCTCTTTGTAGCAAATGCACTGATTGGCTTTCTGTTCTCCAGTGGTCTCATTAATCTCTCTGATCGGGAGGTTATGTGGCCCAGAGTTGCAAAGCTCATAGAGAAATCAATGTTCCCTGGATTCAGACTGACTCAGAGGGCAAGAGTCAAATATCGGTTTTTTTGGACCTTTTTATTTAACTTTAATTTTCAATCCTAATCTGAAACAACCAGCAAATGAATTTTAACAGCCATATATTAAGCGTACTGTGCTTTAATGTCTATAAGTTTATAATTATTTATATATTATTAATTGGGATCTTATTATTCTGTCTGTCTTGTAGTTGATGACTTATTATCTTAAATTAACCCATGTTGTGTTCTTAAAGCAACACTTCTGTAAAACACCAACAGGGAATCTTTAGATCACTTATAAGGAAATTAAAAAATAAAATTTTTTTAACAAGAGTAAAAATACTTAGTTCATGTAATAGCTACCCTGAATTTTTTGGGTGAGTTATATATTATATCATCTTTTTGAGATCCTAGTAATCTTGACAGAAAAAAAAATTGAACATAACTTTAAATGAAATAAAATCTGACCTACTGCTTTCGTAGTCATTCTCACATGTAGTAAGATGGGACACAGAGTCTTATCTCAGGTAAGCAGGGCTCCTTATAAACCTTAAATGCTTTAGTTCTAAAGCTGATCTTTGTTTTTTAAATATCATTTTACAAAGTTTACATAAATTTTTTGAGGTCACATGAACATTAGCTCACACCATATGATATCACATTTAAAACATGAATTAAAGTACGGCTGAAAGATTTTAACCTTTACATAGATTAGGGTCTCATTAACTTAAAAATACATTTAAATTGTTCCACAATGTAAAAAGTAACATAAAACTTTACATATATTATTGATAACAAGTAAATAAATCCCCAATATATATTTTATTTACCATACAACTTCAGAACACCTGCTTGATATAATGCTCTTTTAATGTTTCTACCTTATAGAGTTTTATAACTGGAAGATATGAGCACATTAATAGCATCACAATTACATTGATGTTTTTACATTAACCAAGTTTAGCTTTTAAAGAAATGGCAGTACAGTGCTCTAAAATAACAGTTCTTAATTAAACAGTTGTTTAATTTTTATGGTTGCCTGCTCTAGAAAATTTAAATCTTAATAAACTAAATGTTATGGGTAAACTTATGTTTAAGAAATTTTTGTCTCTTTAACACATGACTGATTTTTACAATCTTATACAGACTTTAGTACAAACTTATACAGACCTTAGTATATCAATCAGATATCAAACAAAAGTACTCATGAATGAGTAATCCCATATCAAATTTACTTTACTTATTTATCAAAATATTAGACAAATGTTTTGAACAGTGTAAGCCATTTTTTTGATTGAAAGAAAAGTCCTGGAACATAGGCATATTAGACCTTTTGTAGACATTAATACTTTATTAGATTTTTGAACACCTAGAAAAACTTGTAAGCTTAAATTTAAAGAAATTTATATTTATCAGTTTACCCAATTTAAATTGAAACATTTAAATCACGTGAATTAAAGATCTTTGGATCCACTTTTTAAAATTGTTTTTATGAGTGCTTTTTAATATGAGTGCTCCTTATATATGTTAATTTGTGTATCATATATATGATATACGGACATATGTATACATATATAGACATACAACACATAACAAATTGTGCACACATAATAAAAGTGAAGGCCTTGTAGCTTTTCACAGGTGAAATCTCCACTGCAATGATTTAAAAATTCCACAGTTGGTCAAAGATATTACTGATCAGAAAAACATTAACCTAGGTCTGTAGGAGCAAAATCATGAGCTCAAAAAATAAATAAAGAATCTAAGGAAAAAAATATGAGTCCTAGAAAAAATGACTGGCCAGTAATAAGTAAATACCATACAATTTACTTTTTTTTTTCCTTAGGCCTCAAATAAGTCTCCTACTAAGCTTACAGGCTTCTTTCATTTGCATTTCAAAATAATCCCTGGCTGAGGTCTGGAAGAAGCAGGAAAAAATGGCTATTCTGAGCAGAAACCTTAGGCCTAAGGTATTTTAACCATTATTTTCAGGTTAGGATGTTGAAAATTATGATACAAGTTTAAGATACAATTCACAAAATTTTATATCTTTACAAGTTGTTTTGTCAACAGATATCATACTATGATTTAGTATCCTTGTCCAAATTAATGCACTGGTACACACAGTGACATTTTCCCAGGCTACCTAATTTAAAATTGGTGAAAAAAAGACTGAATGATTGGGAAGTTACTTGCCAACTTGGAAGTAGAGTTCTTTAGTTTTCCATCCTAAGTATTTATGTTCTCTGGCATGAATTATCTGAAACCATAAACTAAACAATTACCTAAACCCGACTTTTAACTGCAAGATTGTGAAATGCTTCAAAAACCCATTCAGATACCAGATTGGTACAATGAAACATCATCATTTAGACACAAATTCAGCTAAGATCATTTCCAAGAAACAATTTATAATATTAACACATTATTGCACATGTCTTAAAGGGCCAGAAAAAAGGCACAAGACAGGCAGAAATGAACTCCAGACAATGGCTGACAGACAGAACCCTTTAAAACAGAGCAAATAAGAGAAAAATCTCCTTCCCCAGTGGCACCACAGATGTCCCCACAAGGGGACCAAATGTTTTCACAGAGGAGCAACCTGAAATGTAAAATAAAGTGTCTCCATGGTGACTTTACTGCATTTAGTGTCCCCTTTTTGTTTTTCTCTTTTTTTAAGAAGACAGAGGCGGCATTATCCTTACAGTGCAGGGAACGAAGGAGGGAATTCCCTGAAGAAACAGAGCTTTGGCAGATGCTGGGAGATACTCAGTTCTTCATTCCCCAGCAGGCATTGCCATCTGCACTGGGTGTGCTCCAGGCAGCCAGCTAGGGGCTTCTCTCATTCTGCTTAACAAATGGTGGTAAAGATCATCACATTTCCTTAAAACACAGTCCAAAGGGGTGTCAGGCTTACTTGCTTTGTTACCCATTTTCACGTTCAATATCCTTAAGATTTTATCACAGAAATCACAAAACAAAATGCACAAAAACAAAAAAAACAAAAAAAACATATAGAACACAGAACAAAACACACACACACAAAAAAAAATAAAAAATAAAAAAAAAACCAGAATCCCTGTGCCAAAACAGAAAAACAGAGGAGCAATTCAACGTCTTGCTAAAGCTCTGGGGTAGGAGCACGTGCGTGTCCCTCGGCACCTCTCTAACCTTGAAAGGAATTCCCTACAGAACGGAACAGAGGACAGAACGATTCTCATTACTGTCCTGGACAGGAGTGTATGTGAGCCTCCCCAGGCCACCTCTCTGTCATTAGAAGAGATCTCCCTTAACCAGATATAAGATGTTATCAAGGTGCCACTTACCTATGGAGGCCTCCTCCACCAGGTGCTTGCTAATAGTTTCAGTGCGGTGGTTCACTGCAGTGCTCCCCAGACCGACGGCTCACTCCAAGGCCTTGGAACATCTCAAGTTGTGCACCCCCTAGAGTGGCTCCCCAGCCCGTAGCCCTGGAGGGAAGGCCAGCTTCAGAATTTTCAGCAGTCTGGCCTTGTGATCTGGTCGGGCAGGGTCATCTCACTGGGGAACTCCAAAATGTTGGACTAGGATGCAAGAAAAGACCACTGACTCCAATTAAAATCAAATTAAGGCAAGCTTATTATTAAAACCGGCCAGGCTGCCTCTCCCTCCAAAAATGTCGGGAACAAGACAGCAACACCACCTTTCCTACAGCCCAGCTATATAGCCCAGAAAGTTACACAAAAAGGGGGTTACAGATAACAGAACTTTGAAAGCATCACACTAATGGTAGTTTACATTTTTTTTGCTGGCCCCAACATCAGAAATTATGAGGACCATTAGAGACTCAGAGAGGGTCGTTGTCTGGCCTGGGAAGGCCAATATTTATTAGGTGTCACTAATGTTTCAGAGAGCACTGTTATCTGGTCAGAGAGCCAGGCAAGGATGAGTTCAAGGCACGGGCACGCATTCCAAGCAGGTTCAGAATTTGCAGTAATTTATAGTAAAGCCCAAATTATCTTTTCACGGCTTTCTGGCAAGATGGCTCCCAATTCTAATAAAAGATCAGGTTGGGTTTATCAAGCCTGTCCTTTACTTTTGGAAACTCCTCTACAACCTGCAAGGTTGTGAACTCCTGACCATTTTACATTCCAGATATGTATTCACAGATTTTCTAACTCTTGTCCTCCAACTGTGTTTTACTTGGGGTGAAGGTAATATCAAGGCATTGTTCTGGATGAGAGTGGGAAGATTTTTGTGTAGCACATATTTGCATACACATTTAGGAGATCACTCCTCCTAAACACTGTTGGAACAGAAAATTCAATCTATGGGGGAGCTTCCTAGCTGAACAACATTATACATAAATTCAAGTTCATTAAATAAATAGTTTTGGATCAGTGGATGATATATATTTCAAGATGGATTTAAATTGGCATATATATTGCTACATTTTAATGTCCATGTGACTTTTGTGTTTATAATGTTTTGTGATTTATGTGGATTTATAATCAAATTTTCACAAGATTGTTCTCAGAAATATTCATCCAACTTAAATACATACTTTTTTCCTAGTACTGAAAAGTAACTTCAGTGAATGGTGCATAAAAATCCTAATATTTCTACAGTAACTGACCCATATTAACATCAATGCAAGTAGATTCCTATGGGACATGATGTGTATTTTGATGTTCATTTTTATTCATCACTGGTACATTACTATTTCTGCAGTTTATGAACATTATATATAGTATGATATATAATGTTCAATCACTTCCTGCTTGAGAACACATGTATTCTTACAGGTTTCTTGACTATTCTTTTCATGAGACTTCTTTCCAAACACATTATTTTTGATTTCCATAATCACTTTTTTTTTTCTTTTTTTTTTTATTGGTTGTTCAAAACCCTACAAAGCTCTTGACATATCATATTTCATACATTAGCATACATTAGCTTCAAGTGAGTTATGAACTCCCTTTTTTACCCCAATTACAGATTGCAGAATCACATGGGTTACACATCCACATTTTTACATAATACCATAACAGTAACTGTTGTATTCTGCTACCTTTCCTATCCTCTACTATCCCCCCTCCCCTCCCCTCCCATCTTCTCTCTCTACCCCTTCTACTGTAATTCATTTCTCACCTTGTTTATTTTCCCATTCCACTTACAACCTCTTATATGTAATTTAGTATAACAATGAGGGTCTCCCTCCGTTTCCATGCAATTCCCCTTTTCTCTCCCTTTCCCTCCCACCTCATGTCTCTGTTTAATGTTAATCTTTTCTTCCTGCTCTTCCTCCCTGCTTTATTCTTAGTTGCTCTCATTATATGAAAGATGACATTTGGTATTTGTTTTTTAGGGATTGGCTAGCTTCACTAAGCATAATCTGCTCTAGTGCCATCCATTTCCCTGCAAATTCCAAGATTTTGTCATTTTTTAGTGCTGCGTAATACTCCATGGTGTATAGATGCCACGTTTTTTTAATCCATTCATCCATTGAAGGACATCTGGGTTGGTTCCACAATCTAGCTATTGTAAATTGTGCTGCTATGAACATCGATGTGGCAGTATCCCTGTAATACGCTCTTTTAAGGTCTTCAGGGAATAGTCCGAGAAGGGCAATAGCTGGGTCAAATGGTGGTTCCATTCCCAGCTTTCCCAGGAATCTCCATACTGCTTTCCAAATTGGTCGCACCAATTTGCAGCCCCACCAGCAATGTACAAGAGAACCCTTTTCCCCACATCCTCGCCAGCACTTGTTGTTGTTTGATTTCATAATGGCTGCCAATCTTACTGGAGTGAGATGGTATCTTAGGGTGGTTTTGATTTGCATTTCTCTGACTGCTAGAGATGATGAGCATTTTTTCATGTACTTGTTGATTGATTGTATGTCCTCCTCTGAGAAGTTTCTGTTCAGGTTCTTGGCCCATTTGTTGATTGGGTTATTTGTTATCTTGTTGTCTAATTTTTTGAGTTCTTTGTATATTCTTGATATTAGGGCTCTATCTGATGTGTGAGGAGTAAATATTTGTTCCCATGATGTAGGCTCCCTATTTACTTCTCTTATTGTTTCTCTTGCTGTGAAAAAACTTTTTAGTTTGAGTAAGTCCCATTTGTTGATTCTTGCTATTAACTCTTGTGCTATGGGTGTCCTATTAAGGAATTTGGAGCCCGACCCCACTATATGTAGATCGTAGCCAACTCTTTCTTCTATCAGACGCAGAGTCTCTGATTTGATATCAAGGTCTTTGATCCATTTTGAGTTAACTTTTGTGCATGGTGAGAGGAGGGGGTTCAGTTTCATTTTGTTGCTTATGGATTTCCAGTTTTCCCAACACCATTTGTTGAAGATGCTATCCTTCCTCCATTGCATGTTTTTAGCCCCTTTATCAAATATAAGATAGTTGTAACTTTGTGGATTGGTCTCTGTGTCCTCTATTCTGTACCATTGGTACACCCGCCTGTTTTGGTACCAGTACCATGCTGTCTTTGTTACTATTGCTCTGTAATATAGTTTGAAATCTGGTATCGCTATACCGCCTGATTCGCACTTCCTGCTTAGAATTGCTTTTGCTATTCTGGGTCTTTTATTTTTCCATATGAATTTCATGATTACTTTATCTGTTTCTACAAGCAATGCCTTTGGGATTTTGATTGGCATTGCATTAAACCTATATAGAACTTTTGGTAATATCGCCATTTTGATGATGTTAGTTCTGCCTATCCATGAACAGGGTATATTTTTCCATCTTCTAAGATCTTCTTCTACTTCTCTCTTTAGGGTTCTGTAGTTTTCATTGTATAAGTCTTTCACCTCTTTTGTTAGGTTGATTCCCAAGTATTTTATTTTTTTTGAGGATATTGTGAATGGAGTGGTCTTCCTCATTTCCATTTCAGAAGTTTTGTTGCTGATATACAGGAATGCCTTTGATTTATGAGTGTTGATTTTATATCCTGCTACTTTGCTGAATTCATTTATTAGTTCTAATAGTTTTTTTGTAGACCCTTTTGGGTCTTCTAGGTATAAAATCATGTCATCCGCAAATAATGATAATTTAAGTTCTTCTTTTCCAATTTTTATGCCTTTAATTTCTTTTGTCTGTCTAATTGCTCTGGCCAGTGTTTCGAGAACTATATTGAATAGAAGTGGTGATAGAGGGCATCCCTGTCTTGTTCCAGATTTTAGAGGGAATGCCTTCAATTTTTCTCCATTCAGAATGATGCTAGCCTGAGGCTTAGCATATAAGGGATGGGGCTCAGAAGTTCACAGTCTTCAGAAGTTTAAAAAAACAGTATTTGTTTCTGTTTTTCCTTCTGTTCTGGGCAAGTTAACTTTTCAAGGACACCTGGGAGGAGGAGAGGTTTTTCTTCCCTTTCTTATTTTCCCCCTGCCAGCTGTTACCATGGAGCCCGGTTGGTAATTAATTTATCTTAGAAATGTAGCCATCTCTGTGAAGCCCCAGCTGAAGGCCAGAGGACTTGTTCACATATTTTGTGAAAAACTAGTTAGGGGTTGTCTAGCTTAGAAGTACTGAGATTTTTAGCCAGTGGCCAAGTAGAACAGGGCAATACAAAAGAGAATGTTTATCTACATTAAAGTCTTTATTGGGACTGTTTGGCTGAAAGTTCAAAACTCAGCCATGGTGAAGACTTCTGAAGAAGGTCATTTAAGACTTTTCTGTGGGCCTGGTACAGAGGGATAAAGATGGGGAAGTTGGGGCTGAGAGCACCTCTGAGGATCTGAGAATGAGGGAAAAGAGAGATGTAAAAGAATAATGCGAAAGGGTATTGGGAATTTCCTAGCAGCAAACTTGAGCAGTAGATCAGGTAGAGCAGAGTGAAAGAAGGGAGTGAGGATCCCAAAATCCTGCGAGGGACTTTAAATTTTAGTAACCTGTTTTCAGTGATGACAAAGCAACTTTAAAGGCCAATTATATTACATCTTGGATAAGGGTCTCAGGGCTCTCCTCAGCTCGTTTGAGCATTGGGTTAGCTGGTAAGAGGACCTGGTGGGACCCGGTGAGGGCACTGACAGGAGATGAGAGGAATGAGTCGGTGGAGCGGTACCTATGTACCTGCTACCTCAGCAAGGGGGCGATGGTCAGAGAACTGGTGGAGCTTTGGGTTTCTGATCTAGTTATTGGAGGGGAGAAATCAAGTTGCTGAGATGGGAGTGACAGCAGAGGGTCTGGAGCAGAAGGCTGAGGATAATGATCTATTGGAGAAGCATAGTTCAGGATGTGAATGAAGGAGGGAAAAGGCTTCCACATAGGGGAATTTCCTTTCACTCTTTTGAGCACTTGCAGAAGTCAAAAAGGTCACGCAAAATTTGAGGATCTAGAGACCCCTCTGGGTGCCATAGTTTTTGGTTGTCTAATTGGTAATGTGGCCAATGCTGTGTACTGAATTTGATGAAGAATTGGGGTTCCATCAGGCAGCCCCTGTATGCACACATTCCCATGACATACAGAAAAAGTCGGCTTTTCCCCCACACAGCCGTTACTCTTTGTGGCTTTGATAGTCTGCCAGGCAAACTTAGTAATCTAGACTAGCCAACCTGCATCTGGCTTGCGTGTCCCTACATCCATAATGTTTGTTTCCATTATCTATGGTACAGAAGGGATTTAATGGTATTTTAGTGGGATCCTCTTCATCAGTGATATCACAATAGGAAATACCTATAGCCAGCTAACAAATGTCTGGGTGGAGAGATGGCCACCAGGTCCCTAAGGGGGCTGTATGCGAGATAGACCATACTTCTTTTCCAGTAGGATTTGTGATCAGCCATCACTGCTTAATGGGCTGATGAGGGTTAGGACTACTTGTAGCCAAGGGGAGAGTATATAACCTTATTCACATTGCGAATACACAATTTGAAACTGTTACCAGTCTTTTTCAGTTTCCAGAAAGATTCTGTACAGGGAGCAGGCTTGAGATGAGAGGCATGGATCCTGGAAGTGATTCTGTTTACGTTTACCACTGTAGGTGTTATAATAGCACCTGGTATGGTCCTTTTCAGCGGGGTGCCAGGGATGACACCTGATATCATCTTACATAGATGAAATCTCTTACTTGATATGGATGTGGAATCCCCTGGTTCCCAGTTGGGTAGGCAGTGGCCAGCTGTTTTCACAGGTATTACTGAGTTCTTTCAAGATCTTTAAGTCTGTCAAGCAAGGGGGTGTGGAAAGGATCTTTAGGTCTTACAGTTGGGCTTAGGTCCCCTACTAGAGGAGGGCCACCATAAAGAATTTCACACGTGGTAAGGTTACTCAAAGAAACAAAGGGATTTTTTCTTGCATGAAACATTGCATAAGGCAGGAGCATAGTCCAATCCTATGCTGGTCTCTAAGCTTAATTTCGTTAAGGTCTCTTTAATGGTTCTATTCATTATTTCTACTTGTCTTGAACTCTGTGGTCTATAAGCACATTTTAACTTCCAATTAATCCCCAGGTTCCTGGCTAACCCCTGACTTACCTGGGCCATGAACATCGGTCCATTGTCAGATCCTATTACCGGCTTAGCTTCCTCCAATGGTAGAGAGGCTTAGTCAGCAGCAGCGGAATCACTTAGAGTGTGTTGTGTGTTAGGGGACGAGGGCAGGGGATAAGGAGGGGGAGAAGAGTCCAGTAGAGTCAAATCTGTGACTCAGGGAGAACAGAGGGTGGAGGAGGAGGAGGTTGAGAGGGTTTGAGAGATCATGGGGGAAGAAGTAGGAGGAGAGGTAGGGGCAAGGAAAGGCTTCACCCATGGAGGAGGAGATTTGCAGAGGTCCTGCCAAGTTAAGATATATGGCTGTTGATCCGGATGGCTATGTGGCGCTGGCTGAAAGACAATACCTCTGACTTTTTAAATTAGTGGGAAGTAGAAAGATCCTTCTAGGGGCCATACGACTCCAAAGATGGGCCATTCTGAGGCACAGAGATTCTGCCAGGTCCAGCGTTTTACTAAAAAAAGAAAGATTCTGAGCCCTTAAGTGGACTTTGGTCCAGTGATCAAGGGTCAGGGACAGAGGCATTGACGTGCTCTGTTCCATAATGAAAGTTCCACAAACAGTAAAAGCAAGGACACACGACACAGATAAGACAAGACCATAAAGACAGGCAATGAACGTCCAACACTGAGACCAGGAATGAGTAGCCGGCAAAACCCAATGGTATGGCAATAACGAATCAAAAAGAAAATATCACTGAGTCGAGAAGACTATTGTTCCTTGATTTCCCGAGTTCTCTGCGGGGTCCTCCAGAGAGGTGCCCTTTGTCTCTGTGACACGTCTCTCAGCCACCGTCGGAGAGAGCCCAGGCTCTTCATCGCCAGCAATTTTGCCAAGCCCTAACAAGAAACCTGAAACCGGAAAGAGGCGCCTTACTTGCTCCGAGAGGAGCCCGTTGGGGTCTCTCTTTCGCCACTGCTGGAACTCGGTGGAACCTCAATATGTAAAGGTCAGGCGAGTGTCAGAGAAAGATACTATCAAGAGACTGTCTCATGCAACAGCAAAGGGTTTATTTGTGGTCCAGCATGCTGGAGCTCAGAGCTAAATTAAATAGAGCAGAGACCTCTGAGAACAGCTTAAGCAGAGCTTATTTACTTTCCTTGGAGAGGGAAGAGAGGGAAGTTTAGTGATGGGTAAGGGCGAGTGGGCGGTTTGCATGACACCGAGTGAGGGAGTACATTCTGCAGTTCGGCTGTTGGGAACAGTACATTCTAGAACAAGATTAGCAAACATTTCTCAAGATTTCAACAGTGTTTTGTTAAGCATACAGGAAAAGAGGAAGTGACAAGTACCTATTTTATTAATTTTATTAACCTTTCACTACCGACTATGCCTTTTTGACTTGATGTTCCTTCTACATTAATTCATGCAACGTACAAGGTGCTATGCCATTGTATATCGATTTATCTGAGACAACTCTGCAGAACGTAATTCAACACCACGTATCCCTATCAAGGGCCCAATGCCCTTCTGGGCTTCAAATCAGACTTAGATTTCTTTTTTCATACATATATTTCACCTATATATTCTTCTACACATAGCAAGTTCTCAATACGATCATTCATCCAGCAAAATGATTTCTAACCCAAATCGATCATGTTTTTAACCATAACCGGACACTGTTCCCTCAATCTAACTTTACAGAAGAGCAGGGAAGGAGTTGATATTACAATACAGAAATGTAGAAAAACTTCCACCTGCTGAGAACCTCAAAGGTCCATGCAGAAATGATCCCTGGAGAAGATGTAGGAAGCAATAAAGGACCTGAGAGACCAAAAGTCATCTTCCATGGCAAACAACCCGGTCAGGATAAAAGGTTGTGTCTGAATCAGATTTTTTTTAATGTAGAGATCATGGACCAAACCAGGCCTGTGTGGAGATCTATTCCTGGGTGCCTTTGGTTGATATACCATTCTAACTTGTGAAAATGTCACAGGAAGTAGGGGCAGCCTCAATCTCTTGGGACCCTTGGAAGCAACAGTTAGGACAAAGTGGCTGCCAAGACAGTGCCCTCATTCAGTTCAGGAAGGAAGTGACCTCACCTCACTTTCTTGGTGATGGAACTCTCTGAACGTGGGATCCAGGAAGCCAGGCACACAGAGCCAATCCAAGTCCCAGTCCCAGTGGTCTCACTTGTTTGGATTTACCAAGGACAGGGTCAGTATTTTTTGGTACCTACAGATGTGACGAAGGCCAAATGCCAGGAAAGCTCGGATGCAGGGTTTTTCATGAGAAAGCAGGTAGTTGCTCACCGTTGGCTCCTAAGAAGTTCACCGAGTTGGCCAAGGAGACAAGATCTGAGACAGGAAAGGCCATTTTGGGAGAACATATTATGGCCCACAAGTCAGAGGACACTCTGGATATTCACAGACCTACTTAGGGGAAGGAGGTGCCTTTGTGGGTGTGGTTGTGGGTTTGTGGTTTTGTCTCATTTTCTGAGAATAGGTAGGACAGTCGGTTTGTTTCATTTGAAGTGGACTGTTTCTAGTAAGTCTTTTCACAGGGCGAGTGTTTCTATGTCTGTGTATTCCACTGTTTCCGTGGTTGTAGACATTAGAAAAGAGAATTCATCAATGGATGTGTCGTGTCTAGTAGAAAGCTTCTCAGCATTCATATTGCCCCGTTTATGAATGGACTGTAGCTTGCCTTATCGATGAGCAACACCTGCTACCTTCCTAAGTTTCTATTTTCGTCCTGAATTCTGGCCAATCTCAAGAATAGGCCCATGGTTTTGTGTCCAAGATATGTACCACCTCCAAGCTCTGTGACATGGCCATGTACTGGATAGCTGTAGGTGATGGCGAGCATCTCAGAAAACTCAGATATCAGTGTGACCAGGAAAGTCTCAGAGGAGAAACCCTGCTTTCGGCCTTTTGCTTACCTATTGTTCTGTTGCCCTGAATGTCAGGAAGGTCTTTGCCTCAGGCCACCCCTTTGTGAAGCCTGAAGAAAACGGTTTTCAAATGGAAATGAATGGGCATACCTGTGGCACTTTCCTTAATTGCTTTGGAAAGGGATGTGTCTGAATCAGGCCCTTGGCCCTGTGTGTGGCTGTGGCTTAGATTCTCAGCACCTGATGGATCTAAAGAAAGTTACCATGTGTGCATCCAAAAGAAAATTCGCCAAAAGAACAATTATTGGGATGAAGTCTCTCGACTTCCTCTGTAAGGTTCCTGACCTCCATCAAGTGAGAATGGGATCCTTTGGGTCAAAAGAGTTCTACAAAACCTGCAGAGGCTAGCCCATTGTGCTTGGGTTTTCTCATGACTAAAATTCACATAAAGAATCTAAACCCCACAGACAGTAGTCCTCAAATTGGAGCGGTATTAATGGCAGGCCTATTTGATCACTTTTGGTTCACAGGATGGGTGTCCAGGCCACCTTGACTTTAGGCAAATGAGGGGCAAAGGAGCTTATTTGGGACACTGTCTTGGTCTGCGCCCCTCATGGAAACCTCCAGCCAGATTATGATGAGTGTCTATATGAAAGAAGATGAGGGCCATATGGGAGGGTTCTTGTTTTAATTGTGGTAATTTGTGTGGTAGTTGGAAGAGATGACTGGGTCCACCAGGGCTTGAACTCTGGTGTGATTCCCCTTAGAGACTGAGTTCTGGAACTGACCTCAGAGAAGTATTGCCATGAATAGTGTTGGGATTTTAGGAGACCACGCATGAGAATCGGTTTTGGAAACTGAGATCTAGGCCCAGGATGGCTTTCCACAGAGCTCAGGGATTCTGAGCCAGGATATCACATGATTTAATTCTTAAAGACTTGGTAGCCATAGTTGAGAGTCCAAACACACATGGACCTCACATTGTATACCTCAATGGGCCTGGATTCATGTGTCCTTTTGGCCACTCTTTGGGAAGGCTTGCCTGTGAGTGTTCTCCAGAGCTTTCATTGAAATGAGCTTCCTCACCATTTAATGGTTCCTGAATTAAATGAAACCCACAGTGCCTCCAACTTCATCCTTGAAAAATGACTAGATTAATACCATGAAATTTTTGAAATCCCCATGACCAGGTGGCACTGGATAACCTTTAGATATCCTGTTGCTGATCATGAGTATAACAAACAGTGCCTTGATTGACTGAGTTTCGTGAAAATGGTGTAGAACAGAAATGCCAGTAAGTTGGAGCCTGCTGGGTAGTGGGTGTAGAGCAGTGGACTGTAGGTGTGTAAATAAATATTTTTGGTAGGACCACCTGGATCTTCCATTGGCTTCCAAAACTTGCGACTGACATGGTGCAGGCAGCAGACCTTTATATGTAAAGGCATCTTGTTATATGTAGAGGTTTCAGGGCAATGTTCAGAATCAGGTTGCTATAGTCAAGGGGAAAGCTATGTGGGATAGAAGCCTGGTTCGTACATTCTCTTTCCGACCCTGACCAACCACACATGACAGAACTCCCTCCAGCATTGTGTCCCAGTTGAACATATTGTATTTCGTGAAGCAAATACCAAATTCCCAGTGCAGCAGTAAGAAACACCCTGAAAAGTGGAGGATGACCAAATGGCTTCACAGACCACACGGGAAGACACTTAGCTCCCAGTGGCAACAGTTTACCTACAAAGGAAGAATTCAGACCTGCTGCCTCATGTTCATTACAAAATAAAGAACCATGTCCTCCAGGTCACATAGATGCAGACCCAGATTTTTGGTGTCACTATAAACGAAGCTAAATCTCCTGACAATTACATATATTTCTTTTTCTTTTTTTTAATTAATTTTCATTGTAGGTTGTTCAAAACATTACATACTTCTTGATATATCATATTTCACACTTTGATTCAAGTGGGATATTTCACACTTTGATTCAAGTGGGATATGAGCTCCCATTTTTACTCCATATACAGATTGCAGAATCACATCAGTTGCAGAACCATTGATTTACATATTGCCATACATATATTTCTTGTGCCTAACCTCAGAGGAAGTTTCTCAATAAGTCTTTAGGTCAGCACAGCTCCATGTTTCTGGAGTGTTTACCCTCTCCCATACTTTTGTAAACTCTTTTACCACCTCCAGTGTTGTGAACTCCTGAGCATTTTTTATTCCACATATGTATTCACAGGTTTTCTAACTCCTCTCCTCTAATTGTGTCTTACTTTTAGCGATGGTTATGTCAAGGCATTGTTCTGGATAAGAGAGGGAAGATTTTTGTGTATCACATGTTTGCATACACATTAGATTCATTTTCCTATTTTCCATTTGAAATACTGAATCCCTGACACTAACCCATACCCTACTAGACTCTGACTACTAATCCTAATATCATGGAGAAAAAAAAACCTAACTGAATAGAAGTACAGTCCTTTCATAGGAAGCATGGTGTATATTTGTATTTGTCTTCTGCTTTATCAAGAGTATGTGTTTTAAATTTAGTAAACTTTTCATTTTAATATTTCTCCATGATTTTTTAAAATTATCACATATGTAAATTCCTGTCTCCTTTTCTCTGTATCCTATTCAGCACATGTAATTTTTTTATGCATATACAATATCCTACCTGGTATCACACGTACATTCTTGTAAGATCACTGACTTTGGAATATAAAAATTGTGAGAAGAGATGACTCTCCCTAAATAATGATGGAACTGAAAATTCCACCTATGGGTGAGCTTCCAAGTTAAAAACACTATACATAAATCCATGTTCAGTAAAATGAATATTTTTGGATTTGTGAATGAATTATATTTCATGATGAATATCGATTGGCATATATATTGCTAAATATTAATGTGTGTGTGTGCATGTGTGTGTGTGTGTGTGCGTGTGTGTGTGTGTATATTCTCCAGATTTTAAAAAAATATGAAAAATATGTGTCTTATTATACACTCCCTAAATTCATTCATATTCATTTATGTTCATTTAAATTCAAATTTTTACAAGATTATTCTCAGTAATATTCATACACAAAATACAGCATCCCTTTATGTTCAAAACATTAGAAAAACTAGGGATAACAGGAAATTACCTTCCATAATCACTTTTGAAACAAAACTCACACACCTTTCAGGATAAACCACAACCATAATATTACCATTAGATGTATAACTGGTTGCAGTGAATGATTGTATATCAATGTGAGATTTCTTTTATATTTTCAGATATCAATTCAATCCATTATTTAAAGTGGAACCAGTTATATTATTTATTCACATGATGGTCAATTGATGCATTATCAATATATTCTATGACACAGGGTATACCCCTTTGTACCCCCAATACTAATTTATATTTCTTCAAAATAGTGCTCCCAGAAATGGTGGAAGGAATACTCATGTCACCTGATCTACATATACATTTTATCACAATAATATTCTGGACACAAAATGCAAAGGTCACACTTATGATTTTACCAAAGCCTAAATAAAAAGTGAGCATGGATTAATAAAAGACATCCATGTCCTGGTTACCTAATGCTCTCAAAAGTCAATCCAATTTGTGACAACATATTAGTTTCTGCCTAAGATTATATATTCAGACTCAAACCGTTGAAAATGTCTAAACAAATTACACACTTTATACTTTTACTGACTTCCTAATGTCTCTATTTATATCTGCTTTCCTACATATTTTCCCCAATTCGTCATTGTGCTGACATTTACATTCACTCTCTACCCGAAACCTTATTTGTAAAGAACTTTTGGTACAAATGCTATACTAACTCTTCTTTCTAAATCTACTGACTATCTTGCTAATCCTACAGACTATTCCTTTTTTATTGGATATTCTGTATGTTATTCAATCATCCAGTGTATAAGATCCTATTTCTTTGTATATCGATTTATCTGAGACATCTGTGCAGAATATAATTCAAAGCAAAGTATGCTACTCAAGGGCCCAATGTCCTACTTGGCTTCAAGTCTTCCCTAGATTTCTGTTTCCATACTTATATTTCACCTATATATTCTTGTAAATATCTCAGGTTCCCAATACCATTATTCATCCAGCAGAATGATTCCTAACCCAAATAGAACATGATATTAACACTAACCATACATTGTTCCCTCAATCTAACTTTACAGCAGTGCAGGGATAGAGTTGGTCTTACAATACAGGAATATAGGGGATCTTCCACCTGCTAAGAATCGCAAAGATCCATGCAGAAATTATCCCTGAAGAAGATATAGAATGCTATGAAGGACCTGAGAGACCAAGAGTCATTTTCCATGGCAAATAACCTTGTCAGGATGAAGAGATGTGTCTGAATAAGCCTCTCGCATTTTAATGTAGACAAAATGGGCAAAACCAAGCCTGTGTGGAGATCTCTCCCCCAGTACCTATGGTTGATATACCATTCTAACTTGTGAAAGTGTCACAGGAAGTAGGGGCAGCCTCCATCTCATGGGACCCTAGGAAGAAACTGTTAGGACAAAGTGTTTGCCAAGGCTGTGAGCTCATTCAGTTCAGGAAGGAAGTGACCTACCTCACTTCTTTGTGATGGAACTCTCTGAACTTGGGATCCCCGAAACCAGGCACCCAGGGCCAGGCCCAGTAACAGTCACAGAGATCTCACTTGTTTGGATTTATCATGGAAAGAGTCAGTCTTTCTTGGTACCTACAGATGTGAAGATGGCCAAATGCCAGAAAAAATCTGAAGAGGTGTCTTTCCTGAGAAAGCAGGTAGTGGCGGCTCAAAGCTGGCTCCTGACAACTTCACAGAGTGGGCCAAGGAGTCCAGATTTGAGAACAGACACGCCATTTTGGGTGAACAAAGAATGGCTCACCAGGCAGAGGACACTCCGGTTAGTAACAAACCTTCTTGGGGGAAGGAGGTGCATTTGTGGGAATGAGTGTGGGTTTGTGGTTTTGTCTCATGTTCTGAGAATACGTAGGAAAGTTGGTTTGTTTGTTTTGGAGTGGACTGTTTCTATTAAGTCATTTGACAAGGCAAGTGTTTCTATGTCTGTGTATCCCACTTTGTCCGTGGGTGTAGACATTACAAAAGAAAATGCATCAATGGATGTGTCCTGTCTAGGAGAAAGCTTCCCAACATTCACGCTGCCCAATTTATAAAAGGACAGTGGATTGCCTTATTTGTGGGCAATACCTGCAATCTTCCTAAGTTCCTGTTTTCTTCCTGAATTCTGGCCACTCTCCAGAATAGGCTCATGATTTTGTGACCAAGATAGGTACCACCTCCAAGCTCTGTGACTTGGCCATGTACTGGATAGCTGAAGGGAATGGCAAGAATCTCAGAAAACTCAGATATCAGTGTTACCAGGAAAAGTCTCAGTGGAGAAACCCTGCTTTGGGACTTTTGCTTACCTATTGTTCTATAGCACTAAATGTCAGGAAGGTCTTTGCCAAGGCCACCCCGTTGTGAAGCCTGAATAAAACAGTTCTCTAATGCAAATGAATGGGCATCACCTGTCCCTCTTTGAGTAATTGATTTCGAAAGGGATGTGTCCGAATCAGCCTGTTGGCCCTGTGTGAGGCTGTGGCTTAGATTCTCAGCACCTGATGGATCTAAAGAAAGATGCCATGTGTGCATCCAAAACCAAAATGGCCAAAAGAGTATTCATTATGGATGAAGTCTCTCGCCTTCCTCTGTAAGTTTCCTGACCTCCATAAGGTGAGAATAGGAATCCTTTGGGTCAAATGAGTTCTTCAAAGCCCTTCAGAGTCTAGCCCATTGGTGCTTGGGTTTTCTCATGACCCCAATCCACATGAAGAATCTAAACCCCACAGTCAGTAGGCCTCAAATTATAGAAGTGGAACAGTAATAATGGTAGGCCTATTTGATCACTCCTGGTTCACAGGAAGGGTTTCCAGGCCACCCTAACTTTAGGCAAATGACGGGCAAGGGAGCTTATTTTGGACACTGTCTTGTCCAGCGCCCCTCATAGAAACCTCCAGCTAGAGGTTATGATGAGTGTCTATGTGGAAAAGATGAGGGCCATATGGGAGTGTTTTCGTTTAAATTTTGGTCATTTGTGTGGCGATTGGAAGAAATCACTGGGTCCACCTGGGCTTGAACTCTCGTGTGAATCCACATAGAGACTGAGTTCTGGAACTGACCTCAGAGAAGAATTGCCATGAGTTTTGTTGGGATTTTAGGAGGCCACGCATGAAAGTAGCCCTTATAAACTTAGATCAAGGCCACAGAGCACTGGGAATCTCAGCCAAGATAATCCATGATTTTCTTCTTAAAGTCTTGGCAGCCATAGTTGAGAGTTAAAACACACATGTACCTCACATTGTAGACTTCAATTGGACTGGCTTCATGTGACCTTTTGTCCACTCTTTGGGAGGCCTTGCCTATGAGAGTTCTCCAGAGTTTCATTGAAATGAGCTTCCTCAACATTTAATGGTTTTTGAAACCCAAAGTTCCTCCAACTTCATCCTCGAAAAATGGCTAGATAAACACCATGAAATTTTTGAAATTCCCATGACCAGGTGGCACTGGAGAATCTTTGGATGTCCTATTGCTGATCATGAGTGTATCAGACAGTGCCTTGACTGACTGGGTTTCATGAAAATTGTGTAGAACAGAGATGCCAGTAAGTTGGAACCTGCAAATTAGTGGGCCTAGAGCAGTGGTGTGAAGGTGTTTGATAAAACATGTGTGGTGGGGCTATGTGGATCTGCCATTTGCTTCCAAATGGCTTGTGACTGACATGGTACAGCCAGCAGAACCTTCCATGTAAAGGCATCTTTTTATATAGGGAGATTTCAAGGCAATGTTCAGAATCAGGTTGCTATGGACAAAGGGGCAACCCATGTGGGATAAAATCCTGGTTGGTGCATTCACATGCAGACCGTGAGCTCCACATGTGACAGAACTCCCTCCAGCACTGTGTCCCAGTTGATCTCCTTGTATTTCATGAAGAAAATACCAAAATCCCAGTGCAGCCACAAGAACCACCACGAAAAGTGGAGGAGGACCAAATGGCTTCACAGTTCACACGGTGAGTCACTTAGCTCCCAGTGGCCATAGTTTAACTACAAAGAGAGTATTCGCACTGCTGCCTCATGTTCATTGGAAAATTAGAAACAATGTCCTCCAGGTCACATAGATGCAGACCCAGCTTTGATGGTCTCACTAGAAAGTAAGCTAAAGCTACTGACAACAACATATATTTCAAGTGCCCAACCTCAGAGGCAGTTTATCAAGAAGTCTTCAGGCCAGCAGAGCTCCATGTTTGTGGAGTGTTTACCATGTGCCTTATTTTGGAAACTGCTCTACCACTTCCAAGGTTGTGAACTCCTGAGTATATTCCATTCCACATATGCATTCACAGATTTTCTAACTTTTCTCCTCTAATTGTGTCTTACTTGGGACGAAGTTAATGTCAAGGCATTGTTGTGGATGAGAGTGGGAAGATTTTTGTGTAGCACATATATGCATACACATTAGATTCATTTTCCAATTTTCCATTCAAAATACTTAATCCCTGAGAGTAATTCATAAACTACTAGACTCTGACTGCTAATCCTAATATGATGGAGAAAACTAACCCAAACAGAATAGAAATACAAGCAGTTCAAAAAAGGCATGGTGTATAGTTGGACTTGCCATTTGCATTATGAAGGGTAGGTGTTATAAATCTAGTTAATTTTTAATTGAAATAGTTCTCCTTGTGTTTTTAAAGTTAATAAATATATAAATTCCTGTCTCCCTTTCTCTGTAGCCTATTCAGAACATGTAATTTTATATGCACATATAGAATCCTACCTGGTATCACATGTACATTCTTGTGAGGTGGCTGACTTGGCAGATACAAATTATGAGAAGAGATCACTCCTCCTAAACCCTGTTGGATCTTAAAATTCAACCTATGGGTGAGCTTCCTAGTTGAACAACATTAAACATAAATCCATGTTCAGTAAAAGAAATATTTTTGCATCTGTGGATGATATATATTTCATGATAAATTTCGATTGGCATATATATTGGTAATTTAATGTCTCTGTGTGTGTTTTTATATATATATATATATATATATATATATATATATATATATATATATATATATATATATATTCTCCAGATTTTTCAAAATATGAAATATATGTGTCTTATATACACTCCCTAAATTCATTTATGTTCATGTATATGGATTTATAATCAAGTATTCACAAGATTATTCTCAGAAATATTCATCCACATGAAATACATATTTGTTTCCAGTACTGAAAACTAACTTCAGTTAATGTTGCATACAAATACTAATATTTGTACAGTAACTGACCCAGTTTAACATCAATGCAAGTAGATTACTATTGGACATGATGTGTATTTTGACGTTCATTTTTATTCAACACTGGTACATTACTATTTCTTCAATTTATGCACATCATAGGATATATATTTCATCCACAAATTAGCAAACTTATAGGCATTTGTTTCACTTTCAATAACTTCCTGCTTCAGAACACATGGATTCCTCCAGGTTTCTTGTCTGGTCTTTTCATGAGACTTCTTTCCAAACACATTATTTTCAACTTTCATAATCAGTTTTGAAGCAAAACTCACACACTTTTCATGACAAACCATAATCCTAATATAATGTTTAGATGTATAACTGGTTGGAATGAATGTATGTGTATCAATATAAGATTTCCTGTATATTTTCAGATATCAATTGAATCCATTATTAAATTTGGAACCCATTTTATTATTTATTCACAGTATTGCCTATTCATGCATTATCTCTATATTCATATCACAGGGTACACCTATTTCTACCCCCAATATTAATTTGTACATTTGGACACAGAAGCAATGGTCACACTTATTATTTTACCAATGTAAATGTCAGGCGAGCATCGGAGGAAGAGACTACCAGGGACTGTCTAATGCAACAGCCAAAAGTTTATGGGGGTCCAGCATGCTGGGGCTCAGAGCTCCCTTGAATAGAGGAGAGAGCCCTGAGAACAGCTTAAGCAGAGCTTATATACTTTCCTTGGAGAGGGCAGGGAGGGAAGATTATTGATGGGTCAGGGCGAGTGGGTAGTTTGCGTGCAAATGGGTGAGGGAGTACATTCTGCAGTTTTGCAGTTGGTACAGCACATTCAGGGAACAATATTAGCAAACAGTTCTCAAGATATCAACAGTGTTTTGTTAAGCATACCGTAAAACTGGAAGTGACAATTACCTATTTTATTTACCTTTCATTCCCCACTTTCTTTTGGTTACATTAAATCATAATAGTGATCATTGGGGATGTCACATTTTATGTCTGCTAGTGTGGTATATTGATTTCTGATTACCATAAGTTTAACTTGTCCAATTTGAGCTTGGAGAAAGGAAACTACACGGTTGAGCAAACAGGGTCCTACAGTTAGCAATAATGTGAGGATTATTAAGGGACCGGCCAGGGCTGATAAAAGCGTAGTTAACCAGGGGGACTCTGTGAACCAAGATTCAAACCACCCTTTTTGGGCCTCTCTCTCTTGTTGATGCTCTTCAATGCGTCTTCTTAATTTAATCATAGATTCTTTTACAACTCCAGTATGGTAGGCATAATAACAACATTCTTCCCTCAATGCAGGACAAAGGCCCCTTCTCTCATGAAGAGGAGGTCGAACCCTCGCCTGTTCTGTAAAACAACTTCAGAGAGAGAGGTTAAAGATTCTTGTAAAGCTGTGATGGTGTTTTTTTAATATCTTTAAGTTTTGGTGTATTGCTGCTTCTAATTGGGTCATTTGTTGTGTCCTATGGATTAGGGCAGTGGTACCTGTGCCCACCTCTGCAGCAACTACTATTCCTCATAGGATGGCTAAAGTGAAAGATACAGGTTGCCAGCAGAACCGGGTTGTATGCCCCCCTATTTGAAATTTAAATGATCCTGCCTCATGATAGAGCACTCGGGGAAACATCTGCACCATTACATAATTAATCACATCTGTTGATAATTCTATGAATAAACAATGTTTAAGTATATAGAATTATACTGTTGTAGGTATGGACAAGGCAAGGCACCTAAGATAGCACCGAAGACAGGGAAACAGTCCTATTTGGTTGCAACCGGATATAGAGGGCATTGCTTCTATTGTAATCAATTAATCCCCTGAATCCCAAGTTTAGGTAGTTTCAGAATTTTGTACCCAACATGTAAGAGAAAAGACTCAGAAATTTACAGTCTGCAGAAGTTCACAAAAAGCAGTTTTGGGTTCTGTTTTTATTTTCCTCTTCTCTGGGAAAGATAACTTTTTAAGGACATCTGGGAGGGGGAGAGCTTTTTTCTTCTCTTTTATTTTCTCCCTGCCAGCTGTTACAATGGAGCCCAGTTGGTAACTTCTTTATCTTGGAAATGTAGCCATCTCTGGAAGCCTCAGCTCAAGGCCAGAGGCCTTGTTCACATATTTTGTGAAAAACTAGTAAGGGGGTGTCTAGCTTAGAAGTGCTGATTTTTCCAGCCAGTGGCCAAGTATAACAGAGCAACACGAAAAGAGGAAGTTTATGTACACTGAACTCTTTTATAGGGACTTTGTTGCTGAAAGTCCTAAAGTCAGCCACGATGAAGACTTCTGGAGAAGGCCATTTAAGATTTTTCTGTGGGCCTGGTACAGAGGGGAAGACGGGGAAGGCGGGGGGTGAGAGCAGTTCTGTGGTTCTAAGAATGAGGAAAAAGAGATATAAAAGAATAATGGGAAAAGGGTTTGGGATTTTCCTGGCAATAAAACGTGAGCAGTAGAACAGGTAGAGCAGATGGGAAGACAGGAGTGAGTATCCCAAAAAGCCTGTGAGGGACATTAAATTCTTAGTAACCTGTTTTTAGTGATGACAAAGCAACTTTAAAGGCCATTTTCATTACAACTTGGATAGGCGTCTGAGGGCACTCCTCAGCTGGTTTGAGCTTTGGGTTAGCTGGTAAGAGGACCTGGTGGGACCCGGTGTGGGCACTGACAGGAGAAGAGAGGAGTGAGTGGGTGGAAGGGTACCTCAGTACCTGCTACCTCAGCAAGGGGGCAATGGTCTGAGAACCAGCGGAGGTTTGGGTTTTTGATCTAGTAATTGGAGGGGAGAAATCAGGTTGTTGATGTGAGAGTGACAGCAGAGAGTCTGGAGCAGAAGGATCTATTGGAGAAACATAGTTCATGATGTGAGCAAAGGAGGGAAAAGGCATACACATAGGGGAATTTTCTTCCATCCTTTTGAGCACTTGCCGAAGTTGAAAAAGTCACACAGAATTTGAGGATCTAGACACCCCTCTGCGGGCCATCGGTTTTGGTTGTCTAATTGGTAATATGGCCAATGCTGTGAACTGAATTTGATGAGGAGTTTGGGTTCCACCAGGCAGCCCCTGTATGCTCACATCCCCATGACTTACGGAAGAAGACGGCTTTTCCCCCACACAGCCGTGGTTGTTTGTGGCTTTGATAGTCCACCGGGCAAACATAGTAATCTAGGCTAGCCAACCTGCATCAGGCTTGCGTGTCCCTACATCCATAATGTTTGTTTCCATTATCTATGGTACGGAAGAAATTTAATGGAATTTTAATGGGATCCTCTTCATCAGAGATATCCCAATTGGAAAGACGTATACTCAGCTGACAAATATCTGGGTGGAGAGATGGCCACCAGGTCCCTAAGGGGGCTGTCTGCAAGACAGACCATACTTCTTGTCTAATAGGATTTGTGATCAGCCATCGCTGCTGAATGGGCTGATGATGGTTAGGACTAGTGGTGGCCAAGGGGAGAGTCTATAGCCTTATCCACATGGACAATATGCAATTTGAAAGGGTTACCAGTCTTTTCCACTTTCAAGCCAGAGTCTGGACAGGGCGCAGGCTTGAGATGAGAATTAGGATCCAGGAAGTGATTCCGTCTACCTTTACCACTGTAGGTTTTATAAGTAGCACCTGGTATGGTCCTGTCCATCGGGGTTCCAGGGATGACACCTGAAGTCATCTTATGTAGACGAAGTCTCTTATATGATATCGATGTGGAGTCTCCTCTTCACCAGGTTGGTAGGCAGTGGCCAGCTGGTTTGACAGGTATCGCTGAGTTCTTTCAAGAGCTTTAAGTTTGTCAAGCAAGGGGGTGTGGAAGAGATCGGTAGGTCTTAGAGTTGGGGTTAGGTCCTTACTGGAGGAGGGGCCCCATAGAGAATTTCATAGGAGGTGAGGTTACTCAAAGAAACAGAGGGAGTATTTCTTGCATGAAACAGTGCATAAGGCAGGAGCATAGTCCAACCTTTGATGTCCTCTCTAAGCTTAATTTCGTTAAGGTCTCTTTAATGGTTCTATTAATATTTTTTTAACTTGTCCTGAGCTCTGGGGTCTATAAGCACAATGTAACTTCCAATTTATTCCCAGGGTCCTGGCTAACCCCTTACTTACCTGGGCCATGAACGCCGGTCCATTATCGGACAATATACCCTTAGGTAGGCCGTATCATGGAAAAATATCTTTCAGGATTTTTTACCACCATTTGTGCCTTTTTTTGTGTGGAAGGCTTCAATCCATCCTGAAAATATATCTACAAACACTAGGAGATATTGAAGTCCATACCTCGCTGGCTTAATTTCAGTAAAGTCCACTTCCCAGAATTGTCCTGGTCTGGTTGTTCATAGGTGCTTTTTTGCAGGAAGCTTGGAAGGGTAAGCATTAACCTATTGACAGAACGGACAGGGTTTTGTTACCCGTTCAGTTATGTCCTTTCGCTGTGAGTCGGTTAGTGGAAAACTCTGTTCTTGATCCTTCAGGAATGCCTGCAGTTTCTTTGAACCAAGGTGTGTGAATTGATGTACATTTTTAACGTAGTGTAGGGATTTCTGAAATTGCAGGCTTGGCTCAGTGAACTTGAAGAGTTCAGTGCCAGTGTTGTTAGATGTTATCAAAAGCTTGCTGGTGCTCAGGGGTCCATTGGAATTGGGCATCTCCCTTTAACAGCGGGTATAAAGGAGAAGTTAAGGACGCAAACACAGGAATCCATAACCTGCAAAACCCAGTAGTCCCAAGAAACTCTCTTTGTTGTCTGCTGCTGGGGGGGGTTGTATCTGCACAACCGTTTGTTTTCTGGGCTCAGTGAGCCATCGTTTACCACCCCTAAGGGAATAGCCCAGGAAGACTACTTCTTGCTGGCAAATTTGGGGTTTTTTGGAAGAAGCTCTATACCCGAGTTGAGCAAGCTTATATAATAGTGCTTGGTTCCCAGACTCACAGTTTTCCTTGGTGTTGGCTGCAGTAGCAGGTCATCCACGTATTGAAGCTGGGTGACTTCAGGGTGCATAGTTCTGAAGTTGTTGACATCTCTGTGGAGGGCTTCATCAAAGAGAGTGGGGGAGTTTTTGAACCCCTGTGGGAGTCTAGTCCATGTTAGTTTACCATACGTTCCGGTTTCTGGGTCTACCCACTCAAAAGCAAACAGCAACTGACTGTCTTTATGCAGAGGCATGCAATAGATAGCATCTTTATGTCCATACCATTTCTACTCAGGGTTCAGAGTGATAAGCACATTGTACGAATTATTTACCATGGGGTGAATGTCCTGCACTCTGTTGTTGATCTCTCTTAGGTCTTGTATGGGGGATAGTCCCCAGTTCCTGGATTTTTTACCGGTAGCAGGGGAGTGTTCCAGGCCGATTGACAGGGCCTTAGGACCCTAAGGCCAGATATTTCTGAATATGGGGCCTTATCCCATCTTTACCTTTTTTGCTCAGAGGATGTTGTTTGACATTGATTGGGGAGGCTGAGGTTTTTAACTCCACTGTTCTTGGAGGTTGTTTCATGGCTAGGCCTAACCCAACAATTTTGCCCAGGCATCTGGGTAATCTGTTATCCATTTCTGGGGTAGCTTGCCTGTTTGATCAGTCTTGGGGTGTGTGAAAAGTGGATGTTCATCTTCGACTGACATTTATAAAGCCATGACTATAGGAGTTTTTAATGAAGGATTTAGAAATTTCATTTTGGGGCCTTCGGGGTTAAAAGTTGTTTTGGCCCGGAGCTTACTGAGCAGATCTCTGCCCATCAATGGGGCCAGGCATTCTGGGATTACTAGGAAGGAATGTTGGATTTTGTCTTTCCCCATGTCCATGGTCCTCTTAGTGGTCTAAGTCTGATATTTACTGCTGTTAGCCCTTTGAACTAGAGATCTTTTATTTGATAGAGGGCCCAGTGGGGCCTTAAGGGCTGAGTATACTGCTGCTGTATCCACTTCAAAGTTTATGGGGTCCCCTTCACTTCAAAAGTTACCCTGAGCTCGGGGAAGGGATCTGAGCCCCGACATTCTTAGTCAACCTCCAGAGTCAGAAAGGCTGTCTGGCGTGGCTTTCTCTTTCTAGGGCACTCTTTGGCTCAGTGTCCTTTTTCTTTACAGTAGGCACATTGATCTGAGGCCAAGGGTGGCCTCTGGAGGGGACCCAGGTATCACTTCTTGTCTCCCTGTTTCTTAATTTCTGGCCTATTTATTGTTGTGACCAGGACATTAGTTAATACCTTAATCTGTCTTTTTCATCTCTCATCCTCCCTTTGCTCCCTTTCGTTCTCTCTGTTTCTCTCTTATAGGATACTTTCTCGGCTACTCTGACTAAATCTCTCAAAGTCATATCTTGTAATCCATCTAAGTATTGTAACTTTCTTTTAATATCCAGATCAGCTTGCCCAATGAAGGCCATCATGGCATATGCCTTTTGATCCTCTGCCTGAAGATCGAAAGGAGTATATCTCCTATATGCCTCCACAATTCTCTCTAGAAACATAGAGGGATGTTCATCAGGCCCTTGAATAATCTCTCTTACCTTGGCCAAATTATTTGGTTGCCTAGCGGCCGGTTGGAAACCCACTATTAGGGCCCAGCAATAAGTGGACAGATGCTCCCTACCTTCAAAGGTGTCGGGGTCCCAGTTGGGTAAGTTCAAGGGGAAGCCGGCTTTGATTATGTTGGGAAGTTGTGTTGGTCACCCATCTGGTGCGAGGATATTTTTTTTTTCTAGCTTCCAGGAAGTTTCTCTCTCATTCCTCTGTCATGAAGAGAATCCCTAGGATTTGTTGGCAGTCATCCCAAGTAGGCAGGTTTGAAAACGCCAGGGAGTTCTTTGAGTTCTTTTTGCCAGGCCAGCTTCCTCCAGGGAAGGAGGGGCTGTGTGTGTGACAAGGGGGAGTCATTTGGTGGGCGCTGGGCTGGCCTAGCTTCCTCCAGTGGCGGAGAGGCTGAGTCAGCAGCAGGGGAATCACTTAGAGGTTGTTGGGGGTTGGTGGACGAGGGCAGCGGATAAGAAGGCGAGGAGAGTCCAGTAGAGTCTTGAGACTCAGGGAGAAGAGAGGGTGGAGGAGGAGGAGCAGAGGGTTTGAGAGATAGAATCATGGTGGAAGGAGTAGGAGCGGGGGCAGAGACAAGGAAAAGCTTCACCCATGGAGGAGGAGATTTGCAGAGGTCCTGCAAAGTTGAGATATATGGCTGTTGATCTGGATGTCCATGTGGCCCCGGTTGAAATACAAAATCTCTGACTTTTCGAATTAGTGGGACGTAGATGTTTCTAGGGGCTATCGAACTCCAAAGGTGGGTCATTCTGAGGCACAGAGGATCTGCCAGATCCAGCGATTTACTGAAAAAGAAAGATTCTGGGCCCTTAAGCGGACTTTGTTCCAGTGATCAAGGGTCAGGAAGAGAGGTGTTGAAGTTCTCTGTCCCAAAATGAGAGATACACAAACAGTGAAAGCAACGACACACTACACTGACAAGACAAGACAATAAAGTCAGGCATTGGACGTCCAATACTGAGGCCAGGCCTGAGTAGCCAGCAAAACCTGATGGGCTGGCAATACCGAATCCGAAGCAAAATATCACTGAGTCAAGGAGACTATTGTTCCTCGATTTCCTGAGTCCTCTGGGGCATCCCCCAGGGACGTGGCCTGTGGCTCTGTGACACGTATGTCATCTCTGTCAGGGAGAGCTCACGCTCATCACCCATAGCCATTTGCCAAGCCCTAACCTGAAACCTAAAACCAAAAAGAGTTCCCTTACTTACCCTGAAAGGAGCCCCTTGGGGATCTTTCATCCGCCGCTGTCGGATCTTGCTGGTGCCTCCAGATGTAAAGGTCGGGCAAGCATCGGAGGAAGAGACCACCAAGAGAATGTTTCCTTCAACAGTAAATGGTTTATTATGGGTCCAGCATTCTGGTGCTCAGAGCTCACTTGAATAGAGCAGAGAGCAATGAGAACAGCTTAAGCAGAGCTTATATGCTTTCCTTGGAGAGGGCAGGGAGGGAAGTTTATTGATGGGTCAGGGCAAGTGGGTGGTTTGCGTGCAAACGGGTGAGGGTATACATTTGCAGTTTGGCAGTTGGGGACAGCACATTCTGGAAACAAGATTAGCAAACAGTCCTCAAGACTTCAACAGTGTTTTGTTAAGCATACAGAAAAACAGTAAGTAACAAGTACCTATTTTATTAACCTTTCACCAAAGCCTAAATGGAAAGTGAGCATGGATTACTAAACACATCCATGTCCAGGTTGCCTAATGCTCTCACATAAATCCTATTGGTGACTACATATTTGTTTCTTCTTAAGATAATATATTCAACCTCAACCCTGTTGAAAATGACTAATCCTATCAGTCACTTTATATTTTGTCTGATTTCCTAATGTCTATTGATATCTGCTTTCCTACATATTTTCCCCAGTTCATCATTGTGACTGACTCTTCACATGTGCTGACATTTACATTCACTCTCTATCCGAAACCCTATTGCTAAAGAACTTTTGGTCCAAATCCTATATTACTCTTTTTTCTAACATACCGACTATCTTCCTAATCCTAAAGACTATCCCTTTTTGACTGGATGATCACTTTGACAATCAATCATCCAAGGTACAAGGTCCTATGCCATTGTATATTTATTTATCTGAGACATCTTTGCAGAACATAATTCAAAGCTAAGTATCCCAATCAACAGCCCAATGCCCTTCCTGGATTCAAATCTTATCTAGATTTCTGTTTTCAAACTTATATTTCACCAATATATTCTTGTAAATATCGCAAGTTCCCAATACCATTATTCATTAAGCAGAATGATTCCTAACTCAAATCAAACATGTTATTAAGCCTAACCATACATTGTTCCCTCAAACTAACTTTACAGAAGAGCCGAGACAGAGTTTGTCTTACAATACAGTAATGTAGGGGATCTCCCACCTGCTGAGAACATCAAAAAACCATGCAGAAATTATACCCTTAAGAAGTTGAAGGCAGCTATGAAGGACCTAAGAGGGAAAAAGTCATATTCCATGGCAAACAACCGGGTCAGTATGAAGAGATGTGTTGAATCAGCCTCTCCTTTCTTAATGTAGAGAACTGATCAAACCATGCCTGTGTGGAGAGCTGTTTCCAGGTGCCTATGGTTGATATACCATTCTAACTTGTGAAAGTGTCAAAGGAAGTAGGGGCAGCCTCCATTTCATGGGACCTTTCGAAGCAACTGTTAGGACAAAGTGGTGGCCAAGGTAGTGACCTCATTCAGTTCCTGAAGGAAGTGACCTCACCTCTCTTCCTTGGTCATCAAAAACTCTGAAATTGTGATGCAGGAAGCCAGGCACCCAGAGCCAGTCCCAGTCCCAGTCCCAGTGGTCTCACTTGTTTGGATTTACCAAGGACAGAGTCAGTCTTCCTTGGTACCGACTGATATGAGGATTGTCAAATGGCAGAAGATCTCTGAAGAGGGGCCTTTCCTGAGAAAGCAGGTATTGGTTCACCGCTGGCTCCTGACAACTTCACAGAGTTGGCCAAGGAGACCAGATCTGAGAAAGGGCAGGCCATTTCAGGGGAACATAGTATGGCCCACCAGTTAGAGGACACTCCGGATAGTCACAGACCTACTTGGGTTAAGGAGGTGCCTTTGTGGGTGTGGAGTGAGTTTGTGGTTTTCTCTCATGTTCTGAGAATAGGTAGGAAAGGCTTTTTGTTTGGGTTGGAGTGGCCTGTTTCTAGTAAGTCGTTTGAAAAGGCTAGTGTTTCTATGTCTGAGTATCCCACTGTGTCCGTGGTTGTAGACATTAGAAAAGAGAAGGCATCAAAGGATGTGTCCTGTCTAGTAGAAAACTTCCCAGCATTCATCCTGCCTAATTAAAGAATGGACTGTGGTTTGCCTTATGGATGGGAAACACCTACTAAATTCCTAAGTTCCTGTTTTCTTCCTGAATTCTGGCCACTCTCCAGAATAGGCTCATGGTTTTGTTTCCAAGATATGTACCACCTCCAAGCTCTGAGACATGTCTATATACTTGATAGCTGTAGAGAATGGGAACATTTTAGAAAACTCAGATATCAGTGTGACCAGTAAATTTTCAGTGGAGAAATCCTGTTTTGGTTCATTTGCTTACCTATGGTTCTGTTGTCCTGAATGTCAGGAAGGTCTTTGCCTCAGGCCACCCCTTTGTGAAGCCTGAAGAAAACAATTTTCAAATGGAAATGAATGGGCATCACCTGTGGTTCTTTGCTTAATTGCTTGTAAAAGGATGTGTCTAAATCAGCCTCTTGGCCCTGTATGAGGTTGTGGCTTAGATTCTCAGCACATGATGGATCTAAGGATAGATTCCATGTGTGCAATCAAAACCAAAATGGCCAAAAATCTGCCATTGTTGATGAGTCTCTTGCCTTCCTCTGTTAGGATTCTGACCTCTGTCAAGTGAGAATAGGGATCCTTTAAGTCAAATGAGTTCTTTGAAGAACTGCAGAGGTGCTTGTGTTTTCTTGTGACTCCAAATCACTTAAAGAATCTATCCCTGAGAGTCAGTAGGACTCAAATTGAAGAAGCAGAGCAGTATTCATGGCAGGCCTATTGGATCACTCCAGGTTCACAGGAAGGGTGACGATGCCACCCTGACTTTAGGCAAATGAGGGGCAAGGAAGATTATTTTGGACACTCTCTTGGGATGCGTCCCACATGAAAAACTCTAGCCAGAGGTAATGATGAGTGTCTATATGGAAGAAGGTAAGGACCATGTGGGAGTGTTTTGGTTTTAATTGTAGTCATTCATGTGGCAGTTGGAAGAGATGACTGGATCCACCTGGGCTTGAACTCTGGTGTGATTCCCCATAAACACTGAGTTCTGGGTCAATCATCAAAGAAGTATTGCCATGAATTGTGTTGGGAATTTAGGAGGCCACACATGAGAGTCTTCGTTGGAAACTGAGCTCTAGTCCTAGGGTGGCTTTCCACAGAGCACTGGGAATCTCAGCCAGGATATCACATTATTTTATTCTGAAAGACTTGGAAGCCATATTTGCTAGTCAAAGCACACATGGACCTCAATTGTAGACCTCGATGGGCCTGGATTCATGTGACCTTTAGGCCACTCTTTGGGAAGCCTTGCCTGTGAGAGTTCTCCAAAGTTTTCATTGAAATGAGCTTCCTCACCATTGAATGATTCCTGAATGATTTGAAAGCCATAGTGCTTCCAACTTCATAATTGAAAATTTGCTAGATAAATACCATGAAATTTTTGAAATTCCAATGACCAGGTGGCAATGAAGAACTTTTGGATGTCCTGTTGCTGATCACGAGTGTACCAGACAGTGCCTTGATTGACTGGTTTTTATGAAAATGGTGTAAAACAGAGATCTCAGTAATTTGGATCCTGCTGAGTAGTGGGCCTAGAGCAGTGGTGAGCAAATGTGTGATAAAACATCTGAGGTGGGGCCATGTGGATCTGCCATTGGCTTCCAAATGGCTTGTGACTGACATGGTGCAGCGAGCAGACCCTTATTTGTAAAGGCAACTTGTTATATGGAGAGGTTTCAGGGCAATGTTCAGAATCAGGTTGCTTTGGTCAAGGGGGCATCCTATGTGGTATACAAGCCCTGTTGGTGCATTCTCCTGCAGACCCTGATCCACCACACGTGACAGAACTCGCTGCAGCACTGTGTCCCAGTTGAACTCCTTGTATTTCGTGAAGCAAATACCAAACTCCGAGTGCAGCAGGAAGAAACATTATGAAAAGTGGAGGATGATGAAATGGCTTCGCAGTCCAAATGGGGAGACACTTAGCCCCCAGTGGCCACAGATTACCTACAAAGCAAGAATTCAGCACTGCTGCTTCATGTTTATTGGAAAATTATAAACCATGTCCTCCAGATCACAGAGATGAAGACCCAGCTTTGATGGTCTCACTAGAAAGGAAGCTAAAGCTCCTGACAGCAACATATATTTCAGGTGCCCAACCTAAAGGCAGTTTCTCCAGACGTCTTTAGGCAGGCAAATCTCCATGTTTGTAGAGTTTTTACACTGTCCCTTACTTTTGGAAACTCCTCTACAATCTCCAAGGTTGTGAACCCTAAGCATTTTCAATTTCAGATATGTATTCAAAGATTTTCTAACTCTTCTCCTCTAATTGTGTCTTACTTGGGGTGAAGGTAATGTCAAGGCATTGTTCTGAATGAGAGTGGGAAAATTTTTTTGTAGTACACATTTGCATGCACATTGATCCATTTTCCAATTTTCCATTCGAAATACTGAATCCCTGACACTAACTCATACCCTACTAGACTCTGACTACTAATCCTAATATGATGGAGAAAAATACCCCAAAAGAATGAAAATACAAGCAGTTCAGAGGAAGCATGGTGTATAGTTGGACTTAACTCTTGCATGATAAAGGGTCGGTTTTATAAATCTACTCAATTTTTAATTGAAATAGTCCTCCATGTGTTTTTTTTTAAAGAGAGAGTGAGAGAGGAGAGAGAGAATTCTATAATATTTATTTTTTAGTTATCGGCGGACACAACATCTTTGTTTTCACGTGGTGCTGAGAATCGAACCCATGCCGCACACATGCCAGGCGAGCACGCTACCACTTGAGCCACATCCCCAGCTCTCTCCATGCGTTTTTAAAGTTAACAAATATGTGAATTCCTGTCTCCCTTTCTCTGTAGCCTACTCAGCACTTGTACTTTTTATATGCACATATAGATTCCTACTTGGTATCACACGTATATTTTTATGAGTTGGCTGACTTGGCAGAAACAAATTGTAAGAAGAGATCAGTGCTCCTAAACGCTATTGGAACTGAAAATTCAAACTATGGGTGAGCTTCCTATTAGAACAATATTATACATAAACCCATGTTTAGTAAAATAAATATTTTTGCTTCTGTGGATGATATATATTACATGATGAATTACGATTGGCATATATATATTGATACTTTTTAATGAATTTTTGTGGTTTTTTTTGTATATATATATATATATATATATATATATATATATACACTCTACAGATTTTATAAAATATGAAATATATGTGTCTTATATACACTCCATAAATTCATTCATGTTCATGTATGTGGATTTATAATCAACATTTCACAAGATTATTCTCAGAAATAATCATCTACCTGAAATACATATTTGTTTCCCAGTGCTGAAAACTAACTTCAATCAATGGTGCTTACAAATCCTAATATTTCTGCAGTAACTGACCCAGTTTAACATCAATGCAAATAGATTCCTAGGGACATGATGTCTATTTTGACGTTCATTTTAATTCAACACTGGTACATTACTATTTCTTCAGTTTTTGCACATCATAGGATATATATTTCATTCACAAGTTCACAAATTTATAGGAATTTGTTTCACTTTTAATCACTTTCTGCTTCAGAACACATGTATTCCTCCATGTTACTTGACTGGTCTTTTCATGAGACTTCTTTCCAAACACATTATTTTCGATTTCCATAATCAATTTTGAAGCTAAACCCACACACTCTTCAAGATAAACCATAACATTAATATTACCATTAGATGTATAAGTGGTTGGAATGAATGTGTGTATATCAATATAAGATTTCCTGTACATTTTCACATTTCAATTCAATCCATTATTAAAGTTGGAACCAGGTATGTTATTTATTCACAGTATGGTCTATTAATGCATTATCTCTATATTCATAGACACAGTGTACACCTCTTTGTTCCCCCAATACTAATTTATACCTCTTCAAAACATTGCTCCCAGAAATGGTAGAAGAAATATTCATATCACCTTATCTATCTATATATGTGTGTGTGTGTGTGTATATATATATATATATATATATATATATATATATATATATATATATATATATATATATTTATTTATTTATTTATTTCTTTTTTTTATCACAGTAATATTCTGGACACAAAAAACAAATGTCACACTCATGATTGTATCAAAGCCTAAATGGAAAGTGAGCATGAATTACTAAAAACAACCATGTCCAGGTTGCCTAATGCTCTCAAATGTAAATCCTATTGGTGACTACATATTTGTTTCTTTCTAAGATTATATATTCAACTTCAAGGCTGTTGAAAATGTCTAATTCTATCACTCAGTTTATACTTTGCCTGATTTCCTTATATCTCTATTGATATCTGCTTTCCTACATATATTCCCCAGTTCATCATTGTGTCTGACACTTCACATACGCTGACATTTACATTCAATATCTACCCGAGACCCTATTGCTAAAGAAATTTTGGTCCAAATCCTATACTCACTTTTATTTCTAAACCTACTGACTATCTTCCTAATCTTACTGATTATTGCTTTTTGACTCGATGTTCTCTTCGACAATTAATCATCCTAGGTATAAGGTCCTAAACCATTGTGTTTCAATTTATCGGAGACATATATGCAGAACATAATTCAAACCTAAGAATCCCACTCAAGGACCCAATGCCCTTCTGACTTCGAATCTTACCTAGATTTCTGTTTTCATACTTACATTTCACCTATATATTCTTGTAAATATCACAGGTTCCCAATACCATTATTCATGCAGCAGAGAGATTCCTAACCCAAATCAAACATGTTATTAACCCTAAACATACACTCTTCCCTCAATCTAACTTTACAAAAGAGGAGGGACAGAGTTAGTCTTACAATACAGGAATGTAGGGGATCTTCCACCTTCTGAGAACATCAAAGGTCTATGCAGAAATGATCCCTGGAGAAGATGTAGGCAGCTATGAAGGACCTGAGAGAGGAAAAGTCATCTTTTATGATAAACAACCTGATCAGGATGAATGGATGTGTCTGAATCAACCTCTATCTTCTAAATGTAGAGAAGATGGACCAAATCAGGCCTGTGTGGAGAGCTCTTCCCAGGTGCCAATGGTTGATATACCATTCTAACTTGTGAAAGTGTGACAGAAAGTAGGGACAGACTCCATCTCATGGGACCCTTAGAAGTAACTGTTAGGACAAAGAGGTTGCCAAGGCAGTGAACTCATTCAGTTCCTGAAGGAAGTGACCTCACTTAACTTCCTTGGTGATGGAACTCTCTGAACTTGGGATCCAGGAAGAGAGGCACCCAGAGCCAGTTGCAGTCCCAGTCCCTGTGGTCTCACTTGTTTCAATTTACCAAGGACAGAGTCAGTCTTTCTTAGTACCAACAGATGTGAGGATGGCCAAATGCCAGGAAAGCTCTGAAGAAAGGCCTTTCCTGAGAAAGCAGGTATTGGTTCACCGCTGGCTCCTGACAACTGCACAGAGTTGGCCAAGGAGACCAGATTTGAGATACAACAGGCCATTTTTGGTGAATATAGTATGGCCCACCATTCAGAGGACACTCCACAAAGGAGGTGCCTTTGTGGGTGTAGGTGTGTGTATGGTTTTTTCTCATGTTCTGAGAAGATGTAAGAAAGGCTGTTTGTTTGAATTGGCGTGGACTGTTTCTAGTAAGTCCTTTGACAAGGCGAGTGCTTCTATGTCTGTGTATCCCACTCTGTCCGTGGTTGTAGACATTAGAAAAGAAAATGCATCAATGGATGTGTCCTGTCTAGGAGAAAGCTTCGCAACATTCATCCTGCCCGATTTATTAATGGACTGCGTCTTTCCTTATTGAATGGCAAAACCTGCTATCTTCCAAAGTTTCTGTTTACATCCTGAATTCTGGACACTCTCCAGAATTGCCTCATTGTTTTGTGACCAAGATATGTACTACCTCCAAGCTATGTGATATGGCTATGTACTGGATAGCTGAAGGGAAAGGCGAGCATCTAGGAAAACTCAGATATCAGTGTGACCAGGAAAGTCTCAGTGGAGAAACCCTGCTTTGTGCGTTTTGTTTACCTATTGTTCTGTTGCCCTGAATTTCAGGAAGGTTTTTGCCTCAGACCACTCCTTTGTGAATATCAATTCAATCCATTATTTAAAGTGGAACCAGCTATACTATTTATTCACAGTATGGTCTATTCATGCATTATCTGTATATTCATAGACACAGGGTACAGGTTTTTGTACAACCAATACTTATGTATATGTCTTCAAAATATTACTAACAGAAATGGTGAAAGAAATACTGATGTCACCTAATCTACATGTACATTTTATCACAGTAATATTCTGGACACAAAATGCAAAGTTCACACTTATTATTGTACTAAAGCCTAAATGGAAAGTGAACATGGATTACTTCCATGTTTAGGTTGCCTAATGCTCTCAAATATCAATCCTATTGGTGACTACATATTTGTTTCTTCCTAAGATTATATATTCAAAATCAACCCTGTTGAAAATATCTAATCATATCACTCACTTTATACTATGCCTGATTTTGTAATATCTCTTTTTTTAATGTTAGGATGAGCCAATTTAGTACTTTTTAAAATTTTTATTTTTTTCATCTTTCCTAAATTTGATTCAAGTGAGTTATGCATTTCCATTTTACCCCAAATACAGATTGCAGAATCACATCAGTTACACATTCACAATGTTTACATAATGCCATATTAGTGACTGTTGTATTCTGCTGACTTTCCTATCCCCTACTATCCCCCCTCCCCTCCCCTTTCATTTTCCCTCTCTACCTCATCTGTTATTGTTCCGTTCTCTCCCTTCCCCCCCCTTCCCCTCACAACGTTGTATATGTGATTTCGTATAACGATGAGGGTTTCCTTCCGTTTCCATGCAATTTCCCTTCTCTCTCCCTTTCCCTCCCATCACTTGTCTCTGTTTAATGTTAATATTTTCCTCATGCTCTTTCCCTCTGTTCAGTTCTTAGTTGCTCTCCTTAAATCAAATAAGACATTTGGCATTTGTTTTTTAAGGATTGGCTAGCTTCACTTAGCATAATATGCTCTAATGCCATCCATTTCCCTGCAAATTCCATGATTTTGTCATTTTTTAGTGCTGCATAATACTCCATTGTGTATAGATGCCACATTTTTTTTATCCATTCATCTATTGAAGGGCATCTAGGTTGGTTCCACAGTCTGGCTATTGTGAATTGTGCTGCTATGATCATTGATGTGGCAGTATCCCTATAGCATTCTCTTTTATGGTCCTCAGGGAATAGTCCGAGGAGGGCGATAGCTGGGTCAAATGGTGGTTCCATTCCCAGCTTTTCCAGGAATCTCCATACTGCTTTCCATAATGGCCGCACCATTTTGCAGTCCCACCAGCAATGTACAAGTGTACCCTTTTCCCCACATCCTTGCCACCACTTATTATTGTTTGACATCCTAATGGCTGCCAATCTTACTGGAGTGAGATGGTATCTTAGGGTGGTTTTGATTTGCATTTCTCTGACTGCTAGAGAAGGTGAGAATTTTTTCATGTACTTATTAATTGATTGTATGTCTTCTTCTGAGAAGTGTCTGTTCAGGTCCTTGGCCCACTTGTTGATTTTGTAATATCTCTATTGATATCTGCTTTCCTACATATTTTCCCCTGTTCATCATTGTGACTGACCCTTCAAGTGTGCTGATATTTACTTTCACACTTTAACCCAAACCCTATTGCTAAAGAACTTTTGTTCCAAATCCTATGCTCACTCTTCTTTGTTAACCTACCGAATATCTATCTAATCCTACCGACTATCCCTTTTTGACTGGATGTTCTCTTCGAATTTTAATCATCCAAGGTACAAGGTCCTATGCCATTGCATATCGAATTATCTGAGATATCTGTGCACAACATAAATCAAAGCTAAGTATCCCAATGAAGGGCCCATTGCCTCTCTGGGCTTCAAAATTACCTAGACTTCCTTTTTTCATTTATATATTTCACCTCTATATTTTTAAAAATATCCCAGGTTCCCAGTACCATTATACATCCAGCAGAATGATTTCTAACCCAAATCAAACATTTTATTAACCCTAACAATACACTGTTCCCTCAATGTAAATTTAATGAAGAGCTGGGACAGAGTTGGTCTTACAATACAGGAATGTAGGGGATCTTTCACCTGTTGAGAACCACAAGTTCAATGCAGAAATGATCCCTGGAGAATATGTAGTCAGCTATGGAGGACCTGAGAAAGCAAAAGTAATCTTCCATGGCAAAATACCTGGTCAGGATGACGGGATGTGTCTGAATCAGAACCTCTCTTCTCAATGTAGAGGAGATGGACCAAACCAGGCCTGTGTGGAGAGCTATTACCGGGTTCCTATGGTTGATATACCATTCTAACTTGTGAATGTTTCACAGGAAGTAGGGGAAGCCTCCATTTAATGAGACACTTGGAAGCAACTGTTAGGATAAAGTGGTTGCCAAGGCAGTGACCTAATTCAGTTCCTGAAGGAAGTGACCTCACCTTACTCCCTTGGTGATGGAACTCTCTGAACTTGGGATCCTGGAAGCCAGGCACACAGAGCCAGTCCCAGTACCAGTCCCAGTGGGTTCACTTGTTTGGAATTACCAAGGACAGAGTCAGTCTTTCTTTGTACCTACTGATGTTAGAATGGCCAAAAGCCAGGACAGCTCTGAAGAGGGGCCTTTCCTGAAAAAGCAGGTAGTGGCCCACCGCTGGCTCCTGACAACTTCATAGAGTTGGCCAAGGAGACCATATTTGAGACAGGACAGGACATTTCGGGGGAACATTGTGTGGCCCACCAGTCAGAGGACACTCCATAGAGTCACAGACCTACTTAGGGTAAGGAGGTGCCTTTGTGGGTGTGGTTGTGAGTTTGTGATTTTGTCTCATGTTGTGAGAATAGGAAGGAAAGGAGGTTTGTATGGTTTGGAGTGAACTGTTTCTCGTAAGTCGTTTGAAAAGGCGAGTGTTTCTATGTCTGTGTATCCCATGGTGTCCGTGGTTGTAGACATTAGAAAAGAGAGTGCATCAATGGATGTGTCCTGTCTAGTAGAAAGCTTCCCATTTCATCCTGCCCAATTTATGAATGGATTGCGGCTTTACTTAAAGATGGGCATAACCTACTACATTCCTAATTTCCAGGTTTCTTCATGAATTCTGTTCACTCTCCAGGATAGGCTCATGGTTTTGTGTCTAACATATGTACCACCTCCAAGCTCTGTGACATGGTCATATACTGGATAGCTGAAGGGAATGGCGAGCATCTCAAAAAACTCAGATATCAGTGTGACCAGGAATTTCTCAGTGGAAAAACCCTGCTTTGGGCATTTTGCTTATATATTGTTCTGTTGAACTGAATGTCAGGAAGTTCTTGCTCTGGCCACCCCTTTGTGAAGCCTGAAGTAAACAGTTTTCAAATGGAAATGAATGGGCATCACCTGTCGCTCTTTGCTTAATTGCTTTGGAAGGGGATGTGTCTGAATTAGCATCTTGGCCCTGTGTGAGTTTGTGGCTTAGATTCTCAGCACCAGATGGATCTAAAGAAAGATCCCATGTGTGCATCTAAAACCAAAATGGCAAATAGACCAGTCATTGTGGATAAAGTCTCGCTTTCCTCTGTGAGGTTCCTGACCTCTATCAAGTGAGAATAGGGATCCTTTGTGTCCATTGAGTTCTTCAAAGCCCTGCAGAGGTGCTTGGGTTTTCTCATGACTCTAATTCACATAAACAATCTATACCTCTAACTCAGTAGGCCTCAAATTGAAGAAGCGCTGCAGTATTAACGGCATGCCTATTTGATCACTCCTGGTTCACAGGAAGTATGTCCAGGCCACCCTGACTTTAGGCAAATGAGGGGCAAGGGAGCTTATTTTGGACACTGTCTTGGACTGCGCCCCTCATGGAAACCTCCAGCCAGAGGTTATGATGAGTATCTATATGGAAACAGATGAGGGCCATGTGGGAGTGTTTTGGTTTTAATTGTGGTCATTGTGTGGCAGTTAAAGGAGATGCCTGGGTCCACATGGGCTTGAACTCTGGTGTGATTACACTTAGAGAGTGCATTCTGGATCTGATCTCAGAGAACTTGTGCCATGAATTGTGTTGGGATTCTAGGAGGGCACGCATGAGAGTCTCCCTTGGAAACTGAGATCTAGGCCCAGGGTGGCTTTCCACAGAGCACTGGGAATCTCAGCCAGGATATCACATGATTTTTTTTTTTTTCTGAAAGACTTGGCAGGCACGGGTGACAGTCAAAACACACATGGACCTCACATTGTAGACCTCAATGGGTCTGATTTTATGTGACATTTTGGCCACTCCCTGGGAAGACTTGGCTGTAACAGTTCTACAGAGCTTTCATTGAAATGAGGTTTCTCATCATTTAATGGTTCCTGTACGAATTGAAATCCACACTGCCTCCAACTTCATCCGTGAAAAAATGGCTAGATAAATACAATAAAATTATTGAAATTTCCATGACCAGGTGGCTCTGTAGAAAATTTGGAAAACCGGTTGCTGATCATGAGTATACCAGACAGCGCCTTGATTGACTAGGTTTCATCAAAATGGTGTAGAACAGAGATGCCAGTAAATTGGAGCCTGCTGAGTAGTGGGCCTAGAGCAGTGGAGGGGGTGTGTGTGATGAAACATCTGTGGTGGGGCCATGTTGATCTTCCATTGGCTCCGAAATGCCTTGTGACTGACATGGTACAACCACCAGACCCTTATATGTAACGGCATCTTGTTATATAGAGAGGTTTCAGGGAAATGTTGAGAATTATGTTGCTATGGTCAAGGGGAAAAGCTTTGTGGAATAGAAGCATTGTTCGTATATTCTCTTGCAGACCCTGACCCACCACACGTGACAGAACTCACTCAAGCACTGTGTCCCAGGTGATCTTCTTTTACTTCATAAGCAAATACCAAACTCCCAGTGCAGCAGCAAGAAACACCAGGAAAAGTAGAGGATGACCAAATGGCTTCACAGTCCACACACAGAGACACTTAGGCCCCAGTGGACACAGTTTACCTACATAGAGAGAATTCAGCACTGCTGCCTCATGTTCATTGGAAAATATGAAACCATGTCCTCCAGGTCGCATAGATGCACACCCAGCTTTGATGGTCTCAGTACAAAGAAAGCTCCTTATGAAAACATATATTTCAAGTGCCCAACCTCAGAGGCAGTTTCTCAAGAAGTCTTTAGGGCAGCAGAGCTCCATGTTTGTGGAGTGCTTACCCTGTCCCATACTTTTGGAAACTCCTCTACGACCTCCACGGTTGTGAACTCATGAGAATATTCATTTCCAGATATGTATTCACAGAATTTTTAACTCTTCTCCTCTAATTGTGTCTTACTTGGGACGAGGGTAATGTCTAGGCATTGTTCTGAATGAGAGTGGGAAGATTTTTGTGCAGCATATATTTGAAATACTAAATCCCTGACACTAACCCATTCCCTACTAGACTCTGACTACTAATCCTAATATGATGGAGAAACATAACCCAAACAGAATAGAAATACAAGCATTTCAGAGGAGGCATGGTGTATAGTTGGACATGCCTTTTGAAATATATAGGGTAGGAGTTATAAATCTAGTCAATTTTTAATTGAAATAGTTCTACATGTGTTTTTAAAGTTAACAAATATATGAATTACTGTCTTCCTTTCTCAGTAGCCTATTCATCACATGTGTTTTAATATGCACATATAGAATCCTACCTGGTGTCACACGTACATTCTCGTGAGGTGGCTGACATGGCACATACAAATTGTGAGAAGTGATCACTCCTCCTAAACAATGTTGGAACTGAAAATTCAACCCATGGGTGAGCTTCCTATTTGAACAAACTTATATAAAAATCCATATTCATTAAAATGAATATTTTTGGATATGATGATGATATATATTTCATGATGAATTTCAATTGGCATATATATTGCTATTTTTAATATATATATATATATATATATATATATATATATATATATATATATATATAACATGTGTCTTATTATGCACTCCCTAAATTCATTCATATTGATGTATTTGGATTTTTAATCAACTTTTCACAAGATTATTCTCAGTAATATTCATCCACCTGAAATACATATTTGTTTCCTAGTACTGAAAACTAACTTCTTTGAATGGTGCAAACATATCCTAACATTTCTACAGTAACTGACCCTGTTTAACATCAATTCAAGTAGATTACTATGGGACATGATGTGTATTTTGATGTTCAATTTTATTCAACACTTCTACATTACTATTTATTCACTTTATGCACATCATAGGATATATATTTCATCCACAAGTTAGCAAATTTATACGCATTTGTCTGACTTTCATTCACTTCGTGCTTCAGAACACATGTATTCATCCATGTTTCTTGACTGATCTTTTCATGAGACTTCTTTCCAAACACATTATTTTCGATTTCCATAATCACTTTTGAAACACTTCAAAAGTTACCTTGAGCTTGGGGAGGGAATCTGAGCCCCGACTTTCTTACTCATCCTCCAGAGTCAGAATGGCTGGCTGGTGTGGCTGTCGCTTTTTAGGGCAATTTTGGCCCAGTGTCCTTTTTTCTTTAGAGTAGGCACATTGACCTGAGGCCAGGGTGGCCTCTGGCATGGGCCAATGTTATCCCTTCTTGTCTACCTGTTTCTTAATTTCTGGCCTATTTGTTTTTGTGACCAGGACCTTAGTCAACGCCTTAGTCTGCCTTTTGTTTCTTTTATCCTCCCCTTGCTCCCTTCTCTTCCTCAGTTTCTCTCTTATAGTATACATTCTTGGCTTCTCTGACTAAATCTCTGAAAGTCCTATCTTGTAATCAATCTAGCTTTGTAACTTTGTTTTAATATCCAAGCCAGTTTGCCCAATAAAGGCCATCGTGACAGATGCCTTTGATTCTCTGCCTGAGGATTAAAAGGAGTATATCTCCAATATGCCTCCATAATTCTCTCTAGAAACATAGTGGCAGAATCATCAGGCCCTTGAATAATCTCTCTTACCTTGGCAAAATTACTTTGTCGCTAGCGGCTGCTTGGAGACACACTATTAGAGCCTGGTGATAAGGGGACAGATGCTCCCTACCTTCAAAGATTTTGGGGTCTCAGTTGGGTGGGTTCAAGGAAAAGCCGCCTTTGATTATGTTGGGAAGTTGTGTCGGACGCAGATCTTGTTTGAGGGATTTTTTTTCTAGCTTCCTGGAGGATTCACTGTTGTTCCTCTGTCATGAAGAGAATCCCTAGGAGTTTTTGGCAGCCATCCGAAGTAGGCTGGTGTGAAAACATCAATGACTCAACCAGACCTGAGAGCCTGGTGGGGTCCTCAGAAAAAGGGGGATTATAATTTTTTTAAGTTATATATGTCTGACGAGGAGAAAGGCTAATACTGGTAGGCTTGCATTTTTTCCCCGTGGCCATCGTCAATCATTGGCCCATAGGGATGGAGGGGGAGCATCCCAAGAGTTCCAGGGTTTTAAATCATTCACCGCCAGCGAGTTCCTTTAGATGGTACAGCTTCCTCCAAGGGAAGAGGTGCTGTGTGTGCCGCAAGGGAATTATCTGGAGGGCGCTGGGCCGGCATAGCTTCCTCCAATGGAGGAGAGGCTGAGTCAGCAGCAGGGGAATCACTTAGAGGGTGTTGGATTTTGGGGGACAAGGGCAGGGGATAAGGAGGGGAAGGAGACTCCAGTAGAGTGAAATCTGGTGACTCAGGGAGAACAGAGGGTGTAGGAGGAGGAGGATCAGAGGATTTGAGAGTTCCTGGGGGAAGGAGTCAGAGTGGGGGCAGTGACAAGGAAAGGCTTCACCCATGGAGGAGGAGATATGCAGAGTTCCCGCCGAGTTAAGATATATGGCTGTTGATCCAGATGGCTATGTAGCACCGGCTGAAAGACAATATCTCTGACTTTTTTAAATTAGTGGGAAGTAGAAAGATCCTTCTAGGGGTAATCCAAATCCAAAGGTGGGCCATTCTGAAGCACAGAGAGTCTGCCACATCCGGCACTTTACTGAAAAACAAAGATTCTGAGCCCTTAAGCGGACTTTGGTCCAGTGATCAAGTATCAGGGACAGAGGCATTGAAGTGCTCTGTCCCATAATGAAAGATACACAAACAGTTAAAGCAATGAAACATGACACAGACAAGACAAGGCAATGAAGACAGGCAATGGACGTCCAACACTGAGACCAGGACTGAGGAGCCGGCAAAACCCGATTGACTGGCAATACCGAATCCGAAAAAAATATCAATGAGTCCAGGAGACTATCTCGTCCCCATAAATTTACGGGAAGATGATCCAATACATATGGCTGTAGAGTTCCTTCACATCCTTCAGGATCCTTCCAATCTAATACCATTGCACTTCTATGGGGATTATACGCTACTCCTAGGCCTCAAAGCGTTTGAGTGGCTTGTTGTAATGGCCAATGTTTTGGCCATTCTTGACGAGAGATGATGCTAAGGTCTGCGTCTGTATCCAGTAGCCCATTAAATTCATGCCCTTGAATATTTAGTTTTAGCATGGGGCCAGAATCTAAATTTAAAGAAAGCATAGCCCAATCTACACCTGTGGAGCCTAATCACTTGGAACCTCTTTCTACAGTACGACTGGAAAATTTTTCACGTAGGCTGGGTATTATTAGTAACTGTGCTATTCTATCTCCTGGTGAAATTACTGATATACCCTTTGGAGAACTGGCTATAATTTTTATTTCACCTTCATAGTCGAGATCAATTACCCCAGGACTTATCATAAGTCCTTTTAGAGTAGAAGATCTGCGTCCCAATAATAAGCCTACTGTTCCTTTGGGAAGAGGTCCTTTTACCCCTGTGGAAATGAATTGAACTCCCATCTCTGCAGTTAGTACTGCTCTGGCAGAGGCACAGATGTCTAACCCTGGGCTCCTTCTGGTTTGTCTGATGAGGGATCTGATGGACAATGTGTCCTGGGCACTACCCTGATGGGGTTGCTGGGTTTCTCCAGTGCTGCGTATATTTGTGGTTTTGGGCCCCGGAGAATTGAGCCCCCTTGTCCATTTTTTGGCAATGGAGCTCCATGTTTTTGTCCACGATATTGTGGATAAACACCTGGTCCTTGTTCGTTTTTTGATAATGGTGTACCCTCTATGGTGGTTTGAGAACAGCATTCATTAACCCAAAGTCTCCCTCTACGGCATCGTGGACAAATACCTGGTATTCTACTCCTTTGATACCTAGTTTTGTTAAACCCTCCTCCTATGGGACAATTCCTTTTAAAATGTCCTGTTTTTTCACAATTGTAGCATGTTCTTGGCCTGGCATCTAAAGCCTGTTTTACTGCAGCTGCCACAATTTGCCCTTGTTCATTAATGTCTCTGGCATCTAAAGCCTGTTTTACTGCAGCTTCCACGACTTGCTCTTGTTCTTTAATGTCTCTACATAATTTAATATATGTGTTTAAATCTTCATGTTTCCATGGTCTAATGATATCTTTGCACTAACGATTCGCTTGCTCATAAGCCAGTTGTTTTAGTAATGGCATTGCTTGTTGTGTATTTCCAAAAACTCTGGTAGCTGTTTGAATAAGCCTATCTACAAATTCAGCATAAGGTTCATTAGCTCCTTGTATTACCTTAGATAACTGACCTTGTAAACCTCCATTTCCTTGAAAAGTCTTCCATGCCTTAATTGCATCTATAGCAATCTGTGCATATACACCAGGATCATATGCACATTGCTGCTGCTGATCCTCATAAGGTCCCTTTCCTAACAATATATCTAGATTTCTCTGAGGATAACTAGCTGCTGCATTTTGCCTAGCCGTCTCCTTGCAAAATTCCTCATTGGCAATCTTCCATAACAGGTATTTCCTCCATTTAGCACAGCTTTACACATATTAGCCCAATCTGCTGGCTTCATGTTCATGTTGTTAATGGATTTGATAATGCTTACAGTGAAGGGTGCTTGAGGACCATAGGTTGTTACAGCCTCTATTAGCTGCTTCACTGTTTTGAAATTTAAAGCATGGTAATCTCACTGCCCTCCTGCCTCAAATACTGGGCATGTTAATATTTGAGATCTTGTCTCAGGATTCCAACTATCAACTGTGGGGGTTGGGGGCCTCCCAGCATATGGAGGTGGCCTTGTTAGTTGGACACTTACTTCCTCTGGTGATAGAAAGGTGTTAGTAGCAGTCTCCTGTAGAGGTTGTGCTGTTGGTTGGACACTTACACCCTCTGGTGATAGAAAGGTGTTAGTAGTAGTCTCCTGTTGTAACTTTCCCCCTGATGGCTTTTTCTGTTTTACACTTTCTTCCTCTGTCTGACTGGCTTGAAAGGCCTTCTCTTTTTCTTGATTTTTTTCCTCTGTCTGACTAGTTCGAGAGACCTTTTCTTTTACTTGAATTTTTTCCTCTATCTGACTAACTTGAGAGACCTTCTGTTTTACTTGAATCAATATGTCTTCTCCTTCCTCTACCATTGTCTGAACTGAAGGCTTTCCACTAAGCAAACAAGGTACAAACGTCCACAATAGCAATGTGCCAACTGGCAGAGTCCCTGGGCTTTTCTTTTCTATTCTTTTTAAATCTTCACCATGATGGTTCCATTGTGGTATATTTAACAACTCCTCCTGAAAAAGCCATGGGCTACATTTTTGTATTGTATCAACGTATGCCCTGACTTTTCTTGATTTTACTGAGATGCCTCCTTCCTCTAACAATTTACTGAACACTCTTTCAGTTTTTTTTTTTTTTACTAATTTCTGATCCCGTATTTCTACTATAATACATCCCAACAAGATGACACCAAACAAAACAGCTCCTCAGGAAAAGCCGTCAGAGCCCTACTGCCACCACAGGCTTCCCACAAGCCTCTCCCTCAAACACAAGTCTCCTCCTCTTGAGGCCGATTGGCTGGGTCACGTGGGCGAAGCCAAAAAGTCCCCCAATGAGCAGTTCCATGGTCTGAAAGGGAAGGGAACCAGCCCAATGTGCATCACCACAGAGGAGCCAATCAGCTAGATGTTGTTGGGGCCGCTGTGAGCCAATCATCCGCTGGCAGTCTGAAAGGTCGGGGAAACCGCTCATTGAGCATCTCAATGAGCATCACCACAGAGAAGCAAATCAGCTAGATGATGCTGGGGCCACTGTGAGCCAATCATCAGCCGGCAGATGGAAGTTAGCTGGCAGCTGCAAGTTTGCTGGGGCTCCTTTGGCTGTGGCTCTCAACAGATTATTCTCAGAAATATTCAACCACCTGACATACATATTTGTTTCCTAGTACTGAAAACTAACTTCAGTGAATGGTCCTTATATATCCTAATATTTCTATAGTAACTGACCAAGTTTAACATCAATGCAGTTAGATTCCTATGGGACATGATATGTATTTTTAAGTTCATTTTTATTCCACACTGGTACATTACTATTTCTTCAGTTTATGGACATCATAGGATATATCCTTTCATCCACAAATTCACAAATTTATAGGCATGTGGTTCACTTTCAATCACTTCCTCTTTCAGAAAACATGTTTTCCTCTATGATTCTTTAGCGGTCTTTTCACTAGACTTCTTTCTAAAAACATTATTTTCGATTCTATACTCATTTTTGAAGCAAAACTCACACACTCTTCATGATAAACCGTAACCCTAATATTACCATTAGATGTATAACTGGTTGGAATGAATGTATATATATATATCAATATAAGATTTACTATATATTTTCAAATATAATTTCAATGCATTTTTTAAAGTTGGAACCAGTTATATAATTTATTCACAATATGGTCTATTCATGCATCATCTCTTATTCATCAACACAGGGTACGCCTATTTTATCCGCAATACTAATTTATAAGTTTTCAAAATATTGCTCCTCATATCGGTGGAAGAAATACTCATGTCATCTGATCTACATATATATTTTACCACAGTAATATTCTTGACACAAAATGCAAAGGTCACACTTATGATTGTACTAAAGCCTAAATTTAAAGTGAGCATGGATTACTTAAAACCTCCATGTCTAGGTTCCCTAATGCGCTCAAATGTCAATCCTATTGGTGACTAAATAATTGTTTCTTCCTAAGATTATATATTCAACCTCAACCCTGTTGAAAATATCTAATCCTATCACTCACTTTATACGTTGCCTGATTTCCTAATGTCTCTATTGATACATATTTACTCTCTTTCCTACATATTTTCCCCAGTTCATCATTGTGACTGACTCTTCACATGTGCTGACATTTACATTCACTCTCTAACTGAAACCCTATTGCTAAAGAACTTTTGGTCCAACTCCTAGACTCACTCTTCTTCCTAATCCTACAGACAATCTTCCTAATCCTATGGACTATCCCTTTTGGACTGGATGATCTCTTCTAAATTCAGTCATCTGAGGTATAGCAACCTATGCCATTGTAAATGAATTTATCTGAGACCTCGGTGCAGAACATAATTCAAGCTTAGTATGCCAATCAATCGCCAAATGCCCTTCTGGGCTTCAAATCTTACCTAGATTTCTTTTTTCGTACTTATATTTCACGTCTATATTCTTATAAGTATCAGAGGTTCCCAAACCATTATTCATCCATCAGAATGATTCCTAACCAAAATCGAACATGCTATTAACCCTAACCATACAATGTTCCGTCAATCTAACTTTACAGAAGAGGAGGGACCGAGTTGGTCTTACAATACAGGAAGGTAGGGGATCTTCCACCTGCTGAGAACCTCAAAAGTCCATGCAGAAATGATCGATGGAGAAGATTTAGGCAACTATTTAGGACCTGAGAGAGGAAAAGTCATCTTCCATGGCAAACAACCTAGTCAGGATGAAAGGATGTTTCTGAATCAGCCTCTCTCTTCTTAATGTAGAGAAGTCGGATCAAACCAGGCCTTTGTGGAGAGCTGTTCCCAGGTGCCTATGGTTTCTATACCATTCTAATTTGTGAATGTGTCACAAGAAGTAGGGGCAGCCTCCATCTTATGAGAACCTAGGAAGCAAGTGTTAGGACATATTGGTGGCCAAGTCAGTGACCTCATTCAGTTCCTGAAGGAAGTGACCTCACCTACTTCCTTGGTGATGGAATTCTCTGAATTTGGGATCCAGGAAGCCAGGCACCCAAAGCCATTACCCGTCCAAGTCCCAGTGGTCTCACTTGTTTGGATTTACCAAGGATAGAATCAGTCTTTCTAGGTACCTCTTCATGTGAAGGTGGCCAAATTCCAAGAAAGCTCTGAAGAGGGGCCTTTCCTGACAAGACTGGAATTGGCTCACCACTGCCTCCTGACAACTTCACAGAGTTGGTAAATGACACCAGATCTGAGACAGGAAAGGCCATTTCAGAGGAACATCGTATGGCCTACCAGTCAGAGGACACTCAGAAGAGTCACAGACCTACTTGGGGGAAGGAGGTGCCTGGGTGTGTGGATGTCAGTTTGTGGTTTTGTCTCATGTTCTGAGAATAGGTAGAAAAAACGTGATTTATTTCTTTTGGAATGGACTGTTTCTAATAAGTCATTTGACATGGTGAGTGTTTCTATTTCTGTGTATGCCACTGTGTCCGTGGTTGTAGACATTAGAAAAGAGAATGCATCAATGAATATGTCCTGTGTAGTAGAATGCCTCCCAGCAATCAACCTGTCCAATTTATGAAAGGACTGCGGCTTGCCTTACCAATGGGAAACACCTCCAACCTTCCTAAGTTCCTGTTTTCTTCCAGAATTCTGGCCACTAGCCAGAATATGCTCATTGTTTTTTATCCATGATATGTACCAACTCCAATCACTGTGACATGACCATGTACTGAATAGCTGAAGGAATTGGCATGGCGAGCATCTCAAAAAACTCAGATATCAGTGTGGCCAGGAAACTCTCAGTGGAGATACCCTGCTTTGGGCCTTTTGCTTACATTTTGTTCTGTTGCCCTGAATGTCAGGAAGGTATTTGCCTCTGGCCACCCCTTTGTGAAGACTGAAAAAAACAGTTATCAAATGGAAAAGAATGAGGATCACCTGTGGCTCTTGGCATAATTGCTTTGGAAAGGGAGGTGTCTGAATCAGCCACTTGGCCCTGTGTGAGGCTCCAGCTTAGATTCTCAGCACCTGATGGATCTAAAGAAAGATGCCATGTGTGCATCCAAAACCAAAATGGCAAAAAGATCAGTCATTGTGGATGAAGTCTCTAGCCTTCTTCTGTGATGTTCCTGACTCCATCAAGTGAGAATAGGGATCCTTTGGGTCAAATGAGTTCTTCAAAGCCATGCAGAAGTGCTTGGGTTTTCTCATGACTCCAAACCACATAAAGAATCTATACCTGACATTCAGTAGGCCTCAAAATGGAGAAGCAGAGCAGTATTAACGGCAGGTCTATTTAATCACTCCTGGTTCACAGGAATGGTGTCCAGGCCACCCTGACTTTAGGCAAATGAGGGCCAAAGGTGCTCATTTTGGTCACTGTCTTGGGCTGCGCCCCTCATGGAAAAATTCAGCCAGAGGTTATGATGAGTGTCTATATGGAGAACATGAGGGCCTTGTGGGAGTGTTTAGGTTTTAATTTTGGTCATTTGTGTGGCGGTTGGAAGAAATGACTGGGTCCAACTGGTCTTGAACTCTGGTGAGAGTTCAAGGGGACTTAGAGACTGAGTTCTGGAAATGAACTCAGAGAAGTATTGCCATGAATTGTATTGGGATTTTCGCAGGCCACACATGAGAGTCGCCCTTATAAACTGAGATCTAGGTCCAGGGTGGCTTTCCACAGAGCACTGAGAATCACAACCTGGATATCACATGATTTTTTCTAAAACACATGGCAGGCATACTTGAGCGTCAAAACACACAGGGACCTCACATTGTAGACCTCAATAGTCCTGGATTTCTGTGACCTTTTGGCCACTCCTTGGGAAGACTTGCCTGTGAGAGTTTTCCAGAGGTTTCATTGAAATGAGCTTCCTCACCATTTAATGTTTCCTGAAAAAATTGAAACCCACAGTGCCTCCAACCTCATGCTTGAATAATGGCTAGATAAATACCATGAAATTCTTAAAATTCCCTTGACCAGGTTGCACAGGAGAACCTTTGGATATACTGTTGCTGACGATGAGTGTATCAGACAGTTCCTTGATTGACTGGGTTTCATGAAAATGGTGTAGAACAGAGATGCCAGTAAGTTCAAGCCTGCTGATTAGTGGACCTACAGCAGAGATGTGCAGTTTTGTGATAAAACTTCTGTCGTGGGGCCTTGTGGATCTGCCTTTGACTTCCAAATGGCTTGTGGCTGACATGGTGCATCCAGCAGACCCTTATATGTAAAGGCATCTTTTTATAAGTAGAGGTTTAAGGGAAATCTTAACAATCAGGTTATTATGGTCAAGGGGGCAAACTGTGTGGCATAGAAACCTGGTTGGTGAATTCTCCTGCTGACCCTGACCCACCACACATGACAGAACTCCCTCCAGCACTGTGTTCCAGTTGAGCTCCTTGTATTCCATGAAGCAAATATTAAATTCCCAGTGCAGCACCAAGAATCACGACGAAATGTGGAGGATGACCAAATGGATACACAGCCAACATGTGGATACACTTAGCCCCCCGTGGCCACAGTTTACCTACAAAGAGAGAATTCAGCACTGCTGCCTCATGTTCATTGGAAAATAAGAAACCATATCCACAAGGTCACAGAGATGAAGACCCAGCTTTGATGGTCTCCCTAGAAAGGAAGCTAAAGCTCCTGACAACAACATATGTTTTAAGTGCCCAACCTCAGAGACAGTTTCTCAAGAAGTCTTTAGGCAGGCAGAGGTCCATGTTTGTGGAGTGTTTTCCCTGTCCCTTACTTTTGGAAACTCCTCTACCACTTCCAAGGTTGTGAACTCCTGATCGTATTCCATTCCAGATATGTAGTCATGGATTTTCTAACTCTTCTCCTCTAATTGTGTCTTACTTGGGGCGTAGGTGATATCTAGGTGTTGTTCTTGATGAGAGTGGGAAGATTTTTGTGTACCACATATTTGCATACACATTGGATTCATTTTTCTATTTTCCATTCAATATACTGATTCCCTGACACTAACTCACACCCTACTAGACTCTGATTACTAATCCTAATATAATGGAGGAAAGTAACCGAAACATTATAGAAACACAAGCAGTTCAGAGGAGGCATGGTGTATAGTTGGACTTGTTATTTGCATGATAAATGGTAGGTGTTAAAAATATAGTCAATTGTTAATTGAAATAGTTCTCCATTCTTTTTAATGTTAACTTATTTCTGAATTTCTGTCTCCATTTCTCTGGAGCCAATTCAGCACATGTATTTTTATGTGCACATATAGAATCCTACCTGGTATCACACGTACATTTTTGTGAGGTGGCTAACTTTGCAGATACAAATTGTGAGAAGAGATCACTCCTCCTAAACGCTTTTGGATCTTAAAATTCCACCTATGGGTGAGGTTCCTAGTTGAACAACATTATACATAAATCCATGTTCACTAAAATGAATACTTTTTAATCTGTGGATGATATATATTTCAAGATAAATTTTGATACCCATATATATTTATATATTGCTACTTTTTAATATATCTGTGATATATATATATTTTTTTACACCCTCCTGATTTTTAAAAATATGAAATATATGAGTCTTACATACACTTCCTAAATTCATTCATGTCATGAATGTGGATTTATAATAAAATGTTCACAAGATTATGCTCAGATATATTCATCCACCTGAAATATATATTTGATTCCTAGTACTGAAAACTAACTTTAGTAAATGGTCCTTTCAAATCCTAATGTTTCTACAGTAACTGACCCAGTTTAACATCAATGCAAGTAGATTCCTATGGGACATGATATGTATTTTGACATTCATTTTCATTCAACACTGGTACATTACTATTTTTTTCAGTTTTTGCACATCATAGGATATATATTTCATCCACAAGTTAGGAAATTTATACGATTTTTTTTATACTTACAATCACTTCCTGCTTCAGAACACATGTATTCCTCTATGTTTCTTGATTCGTCTTTTCATGAGACTTCTTTCCAAACACATAATTTTCCATTTCCATAATCACTTTTGAAGCTAAACTCACACACCTTTCATGATAAAACATAACCCTAATATTACCATTAGATGCATAACTCGTTGGAATGAATGATTGTATATCAATATAAGATTTCTTATATATTTTCAGATATCAATTCAATCCATGATTTAAAGTGGAAACAGTTATATTATTTATTCACAGTATTGTCAATTCATGCATTACTTCTATATTCATAGACACAGGGTACAACTCTGTGTACCCCCAACACTAATTTATACGTCTTCAAAATATTGCTCCCAGAAATGTTAGAAAAAATACTCATGTCACCTGATCTACATATACATTTTATCACTGTAATATTCTGATCACAAAATGCAAAGGTCAAACTTATGATTGTAGCAAATCCTAAATGGAAAGTGATCCTGGATTACTAAAAACATCCATGTCCAGGTTGCCTAATGCTCTCAAATGTCAATCATATTGCTGACTACATATTTGTTTCTTCCTAAGATTATACATTGAAACTCAACCTTGTTGTTAATGTCTAATCCTATCATTCACTTTATACTTTGCCTGATTTCATAATGTGTGTATTGATATCTGATTTCCTACATATTTTCTCCAGTTCATCACTGTGACTGACTCTTCACATGTGCTGACATTTACCTTCACTCTCTAACCGAAACCCTATTGCTAAGGAACTTTTGTTCCAAATCCTATACACAGTCTTCTTCCTAAACCTACCAACTATATTCCTAATCCTACTGACTATCCATTTTTGAATGGTTGTTCTCTTCTACATTTAATTATCCAAGTAAAGGTCGGATGAGGTCGAAAGAAGAGACCACCAAGAGACTATCTCATGCAACAGCGCAGTGTTTATTGGGGGTCCAGCATGCTGATGCTCAGAGCTCACTTGAATAGAGTAGAGAGCCCTTAGAACAGCTTAAGCAGAGCTTATACACTTTCCTTGGTGACGGCAGGGAGGGAACTTTATTGATAGGTCAGGGCGAGTGGTCAGTTTGCATGCAACCCAGTGAGGGAGCACATTCTGCAGTTAGTCAGTTGGGGACAGCACATTCTGGGAACAAGATTAGCAAACATTTCTCAAGATTTCAACAGTGTTTTGTTAAGCATACAGGAAAAAAGGAAGTGAAAAGTGCCTATTTAATTAACCTTTCATTCCCCACTTCTTCTTCTGGCTACTTTTAATCATAAAAGTGATCATTGCAGGGTGTCACATTCTATGTTTGCTAGTGGGGTATTACCATAAGTTTAACTCATCCAATTTGAGCTTGGAAAAAAGAAATTACACGGTTGAGCAAACAGGGTTTTATAGTTAGCAATAATATGAGGATAATTATTGAACTGTCCAGGGTTGATAAATGCGTAGTTAACCAGGGGGACTGTGTGAACCAAGACTCAAACCACACTTTTTGGGCCTCTCTCTCTCATTGACACTCTTCAAGGCATCTTTTTAATTTACTCCTAGATTTTTTTACAACTCCAGTATGGTCGGCAAAAACACAACATTCTCCATCAATGCAGAACAAAGGCCCCCTTCTTTCATGAAGAGGAGGTTCAACCCTCGCCTTTTCTGTAAAATAACTTCAGAGAGAGAGGTTAAAGATTCCTGCAAAGCCAAGATGGAGGATTCTAATATCTTTAAGTTTTGGTCTATTGCTGCTTCTAATTGTGTCATTTGTTGTATCCCATGGACCGAGGCAGTGGTTCTTGTGCTCACGCCTGCAGCAACTCCTATTCCTAATAGGATGGCTAAAGTGATGGATATATGTTCTCAGTGGAACCGGGTTTTATGCCCCCCTATTTGAACTTCAAATGAATCTGCATTATGATAAAGCACTCTGGGAAACATCTGCACCTTTACACATTTAATCACATCGTCTTGACAATTTCATGAAAACATAAACAATGTTTAAGTCTATAGAATTATACTGTTGTAGAGACGGACAAGGCACGGCACCTAAGATACTACCAAAAACAGGGAAACTTTCCATTTTATTAGCAACCGGATTCAGAGGGCATTACTTCTGTTATAATCAATTAATTCCCTGAAACTCACGTTTAGGTAGTTTCAGAATTTTGTACCCAACATATAAGGGAAGGGGCGCAGAAGTTCACAGCCTGCAGAAGTTCACAAAAAGCAGATTTTTTTTCTGTTTTATTCCTCTGTTCTGGGCAAGTTAACTTTTCAAGGACACCTGGGTGAAGGAGAGCTTTTTTTCCCTTTATTTTTCCCCCTTCCAGCTGTTACCATGGAGCCCAGTTGGTAACTTCTTTATCTTTGAAATGTAGCCATCTCTGTGAAGCCCCAGATCAATGCCAAAGGCCTTGTTCACATATTTTGTGAAAAACTAGTAAGGGGGTGTCTAACTTAGGAGTGCTGATATTTTTAGCCAGTGACCAAGTACAACAGGGCAACATGAAAAGAGGAAGTTTATCTACTTTGAAGTCTTTCATGGGGACTCTTTTCCTGAAAGTCCTAAAGTCAGCCATGCTGAAGACTTCCATAGAAGGTCAATTAATGTTTTTCTGTGGGCCTGGAACAGAGGGGGGAGATGGGGAAGGCGTGGCTGTGAGCAGCTCCGTGGATCTGAGAATGAGGTAGCAGAGATGTGAAAGAATACTGGCAAAGGTGTTTGTGATTTTCCTAGCAACAAAAAGGTGAGCAGTAGAACAGGTAGAGCAGAGGAGAAGATAGGAGTTAGTATCCCTAAAAGCCTGTGAGGGACTTTAAATTCTTAGTAACCTGTTTTCACTAATGACAAAGAAACTTTAAAGGCCATTTTCACTACATCTTGGATAGGGGTCTGAGGGTTCTCCTCAGCTGGTTTGAGCTTTGGGTTAGCTGGTAAGAGGAACTGGTGGGACCCGGTGTGGGCACTGACTGGAGAAGAGAGGAGTGATTCGGTGGAGGGTTACCTCAGTACCTGCTACCTCAGAAAGGGGGAAATGGTCTGAGATCCGGCGGAGGTTTGGGTTTTTGATCTAGTAATTGGAGGGGAGAAATCATGTTGCTGAGGTGAGAGTGACAGCAGAGAGTCTGGAGCAGAAGGCTGAGTGTGAGGACCTATTGGAGAAGCATAGTTCAGGATGTGAGCGAAGGAGGGAAAAGGCCTCCACATAGGGAAATCTCCTTTCACCCTTTTGAGGACATTCAGAAGTTAAAAAGGTCATGCAGAATTTGAGGATCTAGAGACCCCTCTAGGGGCCAACAGTTTGGGTGATCTAATTGGTAATAGGGCCAATGCTGTGTACAGAATTTGATGAGGAGTTTGGGTTCCATCATGCACTGCCTGTATGATCACATCCCTAGACTTACAGAAGAAGTCGGCATTCCCCCCACACAACCGTGACTGTTTGTGGCTTTGGTAGTCCACCGGGCAAACATAGTAATCTAGGCTAGCCAACCTGCATCTGGCTCGCGTGTCCCTACATCCATAATGATTGTTTCCATTATCAATGGTGCAGAATGGATTTAATGGAAATTTAGTGGGATCCTCTTCATCAGGTATATCCCAATAGGAAAGACCTATAGCCAGCTGACAAATGTCTGGGTGGATAGATGTCCACCAAGTTCCTAAGTGGGCTGCATGCGAGATAGATCATACTTCTTTACCAGTAGGATTTGTGATCAGCCATCGCTGCTGAACGGGTTTAATAGGTTTAGGACTACTGGTGGTCAAGGGAAGAGTCTATAGCCTTAGACACAGGGTAAATACACAATTTGAAAGTTTTACCAATCTTTTCCAGTTTCCAGCCAGAGTCTGGACAGGGCGCAGGCTTGAGATGAGAGGTATGGATCCAGGAAGTGATTCTGTCTTCCTTTATCGCTGTAGGTGTTATAAGTAGCACCTTGTATCGTCATTTCCAGTGGGGTTTCAGGGATGACACCTGATGTCGACTTATGTAGATGAAGTCTCTTACTTGATATTGATGTAGAGTCCATTCGTCCCCAGGTTGATAGGCATTGGCCATCTGTTTTCACAGGTATCCCTGAGTTCTTTCAAGAGCTTTAATTCAGTCAAGCAATGGGGTGTGGAAGGAATCGTTAGGTCTTAGAGTTGGGGTTAGGTCCCTTACTGAAGGAGGGGAACCATGGACAATTTCATAGGGGGTGAGGTTACACAAAGAAACAGAGGGAGTGTTTCTTCCATGAAATAGTGCATAAGGCAGGAGCATAGTACAATCTATTATGTAGGTTTCTAAGCTTAATTTCGTTATGGTCTCTTTAATGGTTCTATTCATTCTTTCTACCTGTCCTGAACTCGGTGGTCTATAAGCACAATGTAACTTTTAATTAATCCCCAGGGTCTTGCCTAACCCCTGACTTACTTGGGCTACAAACGCCAGTCCATTATCAGACCTTATTACTTTAGGCAGGCCGTATCTTGTAAAACTATCTTTCAGGATCTTCTTGACAACCATTTGCGCTGTTTCGTTTTTTTCTTTTTTCCTGGAAAAGGCTTCAATCCATCCTCAAAATATATCTACAAAAACTAGGCGATATTTAATTTCAAACCTTGCTGGCTTAATTTTAGTAAAGTCCACTTCCCAGAATTGTCCTGGTCTGGTTCCTCGTAGGTGCTTTTTTGCAGGAAGCTTGGAAGGGTAAGCATTAACCATGACAGACCTGACAGGCTTTTGTTACCCATTCAGTTATTTCCTTTTGCTTTGAGTCGGTTAGTAAAAAACTCTGTTCTTCATCCTTCAGGAATGAATGCAATTTCTTTGAACCAAGGTGAGTGAGTTGATATACATTTTCTACTGACATATTTAGAGCCGTGACTATAGGAGTTTTTATTGAAGGATTTAGAAATTCCACTTGTGGGCCTTCAGGGTTAAAAGTTATTTTGGCCCGGAGCTTGGTGAGCAGATCTCTGCCCATCAATGGGGCCGGGCATTCTGGGATTACTAAGAACGAGTGATGGATTTTTCCTTTCCCCTGGTCCATGGTCCTCTTAGTTGTCCAAACCCGATATTTTCTGCCATTAGCCCCTTGAATTAGAGAACTTTTTATTTGATAGAGAGACCAATGGGGCCATAAGGGCAGAGTATATTGCCCCTGTATCCACTTCAAAGTTTGCTAGGGTCCCCTCCACTTCAAAATTTACCCTGAGCTCTCGGAGGGGATCTGAGACCCAACATTCTTAGTCATCCTCCAGAGTCAGAATGGCTGGCTAGAGTGGCTGTCTCTTTCAATGGCACTCTTTGAAGCAGTGTCCTTTTTCTTTACAGTAGGCACATTAAATTGAGTCCAGGGGTGGCCTATAGTCTGGGCCCTGGTATCCCTTCCAGCCTCCATGTTTCTTATTTCTGGCCTATTTGTTGTTGTGACCAGGACCTTAGTCAATGCCTTAGTCTGTCTTTTGTTTCTTTTATCCTTCCTTTGCTCCCTACTCTTCCTCACTTTCTCTCTTATAGTATACCTTCTCGGCTACTCTGACTAAATCTCTCAAAGTCATATCTTGTAATCCATCTAAGCATTGTAACTTTCTTTTAATATCCATGGCAGCTTGCCCATAAAGACCATCTTGACAGATGACTTTTGATCCTCTGCCTGAGGATCGAAAGAGTATATCTCCTATATGCCTCCATAATTCTCTCTAAAAACATAGAGGGAGATTCATCAGGCCCTTGAATAATCTCTCTTAACTTGGCAAAATTTGTAAGTCGCCTAGCGGCCACTAAGATACCCACAATTAGAGCCCAGTGATAAGTGGACAGATGCTCCCTACCTTCAAAGGTGTTGGGGTCCCAGTTTCGTCGATTCAAGGGAAAGCCGGGTTAAATATGTTGGGAAGTTTTGTCGGTCACACATCTGGTCAGAGGATATTTTTCTCTAGCATCCAGGAGGATTCTCTTTTGTTTCTCTGTCATGAAGAGACAACCCTAGGTGTTGTTGGCAGTCATCCCAAGTAGGCTGGTGTGAAAACATCAATGACTCAACCACACCTAGGAGCCGGTTGGGGTCCTCGGTAAAAGGGGGATTTTTATTTTTCCAGTTATATTGGTCTGAAGAGGAGAAAGGTAAATACTGGTAGGCTTGCATTTTTCCCCCAAGGCCGTTGTCAATCATTGGCCCCTAGGGATGGAGGGGGAGCATCATTCGAGTTCCAGGTTTTTCAATCATTCACCGCTGGTGAGTACCTTTAGCCGATCTAGCTTCCTCCAGAAGAGGAGGGGCTGTGTGTGCCGCGGGGAAATTATCTGGAGGGCGCTGGGCTGGCTTAGCTTTCTCCAATGGTGAAGAGGTTGAGTCAGCAGCAGGGGAATCACTTAGAGGGTGTTGGTCTTTGGGGGACGTGGGCAGGAGATAAGGAGGGGGACGAGAGTCCAGTAGAGTCAAATCTTGTGTATCAGGGAGAACAGAGGTTGGAGGAGGAGGAGGAGCAGAGGGTTTGAGAGATCATGGGGGAAGGAGTAGGAGTGGGGGTAGGGGCAAGGAAATGCTTCACCCATGAAGGAGATTTGCAGAGGTCCTGCCAAGTTAAGATATATGGCTGTTGATCCAGATGGCTATGTGGCCCTGGCTGAAAGACAATATCGTCTGACTTTTTAAATTAGTGGGAAGTAGAAAGATCCTTCTAGGGGCCATCCGAATCCAAAGGTGGGCCATTCTGAGGCACAGAGAGTCTGCCAGGTCCAGAATTTTACTGAAAAAGAAAGATTCTGAGCCCTTAAGGGTACTTTGGTCCAGTGATCAAGGGTCAGGGACAGAGGCATTGAAGTGCTCTGTCCCATAATGAAAGATACACAAACAGTAAAAGCAACGACACACGACACAGACAAGACAAGGAAATAAAGACAGACAATGAAACTTCCAACACTGAGACCAGGACTAAGTATCTGGCCCAACCCGATGGGCTGGCGATACTGAATCTGAAACAAAATATCACTGAATTGAGGAGACTAATGCTCCTCAATTTCCCGAATACTCTGGAGCATCCCCCAGGGATGTGGCCTGTGGCTCTGTGACACGTATGTCAGCCACCTTCGGAGAGAGCTCACACTCTTCATTGACAGCCATTTTGCGAAGCCCTAACCTGAAACCTGAAACCAGAAAGAGGCACCGTACATACCCAAAGAGGAGCCTGTTGGGGTCTCTCGTTCGCCGCTGCCGGATCTCAGTGGAACCTCCATATGTAAAGGTCAGGCGAGCATCGGGTGAAGAGCCCACCAAGAGACTGTCTCAAGCAAAAGCAAAGGGTTTATTGGGGATTCAGCATGCTGGGGCTCAGAGCTCACTTGAATAGAGCAGAGAGCCCTGAGAACAGCTTAAGCAGAGCTTATATACTTTCCTTGGAGAGGGCAGAGAGGAAACTTTATTGTTTGGTCTGGGCGAGTGAGCAGTTTGCGTGCAACCGGGTGAATGAGTACATTCTGCAGGTTGGCAGTTGGGGACAGCACATTCTGGGAACAAGATTAGCAAACAGTTCTCAAGATTTCAATAGTGTTTTGTTAAGCATACAGAAAAACAGCAAGCGACATTTACCTATTTTACTAAATTTTCATTACCGAATATACTTTGCCTGATTTCCTAATGTCTCTATTGAAATCTGCTTTCCTACATATTTTCCCCAGTACATCATTGTGACTGACTCTTCACAAGTGCTGACATTTACATTCACTCTATACCCGAAACCCCATAGCTAAAGAACTTTTGGTGCAAATCCTATACTTACTCTCCGTTCTAAACTTACCAACTATCGTCCTAATCCTACCGACTATCCTTTTTTTAATTTTTTTTCTTAAAGAAAGAGTTAGAGAGAGAGGGAGAGAGAGAGAGAATTTATTAACATTTAGTTTTTTTAGTACTTGGCAGACACAACATCTTTGTTTGTACGTGGTGCTGAGGATCGAACTCGGGCCGCACGCATGCCAGGCGAGCACGCTACCACTTGAGCCACATCCCCAGCCCCCCGACTATCCATTTTTGACTGGAAGTTCTTTTTGACAATCAATCATTCAAAGTACAAGGTCCTATGCCTTTGTATATTGATTTATCTGAGACATCTGTGCAGAAAATAAATCAAAGCTAAATATTGCAATCAAAGACCCAATGCCCTTCTGGGCTTCAAATATTACCTTTATTTCTGTTTTCGTACTTATATTTCACCTATATATTCTTGAAAATATCGAAGGTTCGCCATACCATTATTCATTCAGCAGAATGATTCCTAACCCCTAACCATACACTCTTCCCTCAATCGAACTTTACAGAAGAGCAGGGACAGAGTTGATCTTACAATACAGGAATGTACGGTTTCTTCCAACTGCTGAGAAACTCAAAGGTCCACGCAAAAATGATCTCTGGAGAAGTTGTAGGCACATATGTAGGAACTGAGAGAGCAAAAGTCATCTTCCATTGAAAACAACCTGGTCAGGATGAAGGGATGTGTCTGAATCAGCCTCTCTCTTCTTAATATGGAGAAGAAGGACCAAACCAGGCCAGTGTGGAGAGCACTTCCCGGGTGCCTATGGTTGATATACCATTCGAACTTTTGAAAGTGTCACAGGATGTAGGGGCAGCCTCCATTTCATGGGACACTTTGAAGCAACTGTTAGAACAAAGTGGTTGCCAAGGCAGTGACCTCATTCAGATCTTGAAGTAAGTGACCTCACCTAACATCCTTTGTGATGGACCACTCTGAACTTGGGATCCAGGAAGCCAGGCACCCAAATCCTGTCTCAGTCCCAGTCCCAGTCCCAGTGGTCTCAATTGTTCGGATTTACCAAGGACAGAGTCAGTCTTTCTTGGTACCTACGGAGGTGAGGATGCCCAAATGCCAGGAAAGCTCTGAAGAGTGGCCTTTCCTGAGAAAGCAGTTAGTGGATCACCGCTGGCTCCTGAGAACTTCACAGTGTTGACCAAGGAGACCAGATCTGAGACAGGACAGGACATTTCGGGGTAACATAGTATGGCCCACCAATCAGAGGACACTATGGATAGTCACAGACTGACTTGGGGGAAGAAGTTGTCTTTGTGGATGTGACTGTTGGTTTGTGGTTTGGTCTCATGTTCTGAGAATAGGTAATAAAGGCGGTTTTTTGGTTTGAAGTGAATTGTTTCTAATAAGTCTTATGAAAAGGCGAGTGTTTCTAAGTCTGTGTATCCCACTGTGTCCGTGGTTCTAGACATCAGAAAAGAGAATGCATCAATGGATGACTCCTGTCTAGTAGAAATATTCCCAACATTCATCCTGCCAATTTATGAATGGACTGCGGCTTGCCTTATGAATGGGCAACACCTACTATCTTCCTAAGTTTCTATTTTGTTCCTGAATTCACTCCACTCTCCAAAATAGGCTCATGGTTATGTGTCCAATATATATACCACCTCCAAGCTCTGTGACATGGCCATGTACTGGATAGCTAAAGGGAATGGCGAGCATCTCAGAAAACTCAGATATGAGTGTGACCAGGAAAGTCTCAGTGGAGAAATCCTGCTTTGGGCCATTTGCTTACCTATTGTTCTGTTGCCCTGAATTTCAGAAAGCTTTTTGCCTCAGACTACTCCTTTGTGAAGCCTGAAGAAAAGAGTCTTCAAATGCAAATGAATGGGCATCACCTGTGGCTCTTTGCTTGATTGCTTTGGAAAGGGATGTGTCTGAATCAGCCTCATGACCCTGTGTGAGGCTGTGGCTTAGATTCTTAGCACCTGATGGATCTAAAGAAAGATACCATGTGTGCATCCAAAACCAAAATGGCCAAATGAGGAGTCATTGTGGATTAAGTCTTTTGCTTTCCTCTGTTAGGTTCCTGAAATCCATCAAGTGAGAATAGGGATCTTTTGGGTCAAATGAGTTCTTCAAACCCTGCAGAGACTAGCCCAGAGGTGCTTGGCTTTTCTCATGACTCCAAATCACATAAAGAATCTATACCTGAAAGTAAGTAGGCCCCAAATTGGAGATGCAGAGCAGTATTAAGTGCAGGCCTATTTAATCACTCTTGGTTCTCAGGAAGGGTGTCCAGGCCACCCTGACTTTAGGCAAATGAGGGGCAAGGGAACTTATTTGGATACTGTCTTTGTCTGTGCCCCTCATGGAAATTTCCAGCCAGAGGTTATGATAAGTGTCTATATGGAGAATGTTGAGGGCCATGTGGGAGTGTTTTGGTTTTAATTCTGGTCATTTGTGTGGCGGTTGGAAGAGATGACTTAGTTCACCTGGGCTTTAACTCTGGTGTTATTAGAGACTGAATTCTGGAACTGTCCTCAGAGAAGTATTGCCATGAATTGTGTTGGAATTTTAGGAGGCAACACATGAGAGTCATCCTGAAAACTGAGATCCTGGCCAAGGTGGCTTCCACAGAGCACTGGGAATCTCAGCCAGGATTTCACATGATTTTATTCTGAAAGTCTTGGCAGCCATAATTGAGAGTCAAAACACACATAGACCTCACATTTTAGACCTCAATGGGCCTGGATTCATGTGAAATATTGGCCACTCTTTGGGAAGCCTTGCCTGTGAGAGTTCTCCAGAGATTTCTTTGAAATGAGCTTCCTCACCATTTAATGTTTCCTAAATAATTTGAAACCCACAGTGCCTCCAACTTCATCTTTGAAAAATAGCTAAATACATACCATGAATTTTTTGAAATTTCAATGACCAGGTGGCAATGGAGAAACTTTGGATGACTTGTTGCTGGTCATGAGTGTACCAGACTGTGCTTGGATTTACTTGGTTTCATGAAAACAGTGTAGAAAAGAGATCCCTGTAAGTTGGAGACTGCTGAGTAGTGGGCCTAGAGCAGTGGTGTGCAGGTATGTGATAAAACATCTGTGGTGGTACCATGTGGATCTGCCCTTGGATTCCAAATGGCTTGAGACTGACATGGTGAAGTCAGCAGACCCTATTATATAAAAGCATCTTGTTATATGGAGAGGTTTCCGGGCAATGTTCAGAATCAGATTGCTATGGACAAGCGGGCAAGCTATGTGGGGTAGAAGCCTGGTTGGTGCATTTTCCTGCAGACCTTGACCCACCACATGTGACAGAACTCCCTCCATCACTGGTACCTGTTGAACTCCTTGTATTTCCTGAAACAAATACCAAATTCGCAGTGCAGCAGCAAGAAACACCTCAAAAAGTGGAAGATGATCAAATGGCTTCACAGTCCACATGGGAAGACACTTAGACCCCAGTGGCCACAGTTTACCTACAAAGAGAGAATTCAGCACTGCTTCCTCATGTTCATTGGAAAATAAAAAAAAAACATATCTTCCAGGTCACAGAGATCAGACCCAGCATGTTGGTCTCACTAGAAAGGATGCTAAAATTCCTGACAACAACATATATTTCAAGTGCCCAACCTCAGAGGCAGTTTCTCAAGAGTCTTTAGGCCCAATGAGCTCCATGTTTGTGGAGTGTTTACCCTGTCCCTCACTTTTGGAAACTCCTCTACCACATCCAAGATTGTGAACTCCTGAATATTTTCCATCTCCGATATGTATTCACAGATTTCCTAACTCTTCTTCTCTAATTGTGTTTATTTGGGGCAAAGGTAATGTAAAGGCAATGTTCTGGATGAGAGTGGGAATATTTTTGTGTAGCACATATTTGCATACACATTGGATTCATTTTCCTATTTTCCATTCGAATTACTGAATTCCTGACACTAACCCATACCCTAATAGACTCTGACTACTAATCCTAAAATGATGGACAAAAATAACCAAACAGAATGGAAATGAAAGCAGTTCAGAGAAGGCATGGTGTATAGTTGGACTTTCCTTTTGAATGATAAAGGGTAGGTGTTATAAATCTAGTCAATTTTTAATTGAAATTGATCTCCATGTGTTTTTAAAGTTAACAAATATGTGAATTCCTGTCTCCCTTTCTCTGCAGCCTGTTCAGCACATGTATTTTTATATACAAATATAGAAACATAACTGGTATCACACGTATATCCTTGTGAGTTTGGCTGTCTTGGGAGATACAAATTGTGGGAAGCGATCACTCCTCCTAAACACTGTTGGAACTGAAACTTCAACCTATGGGTGAACTTCCTAGTTGAACAATATTATACATAAATCCATGTTCAGTAAAATGATTATTTTTGGATCTGTGGATGATATATGATTCATAGTGAATTTCGATTGGCATGCATATTGATACATTTTAGTGTCTGTGTGTGTGTGTGTGTGTGTGTGTGTGTATATATATATATATATATATATATATATATATATATATATAATACATAAATGCACACACACATATCTATATCTATATATATATCTATATATATCTATCTATATATATATAGATATATATATATATAAACTCTCAAGATTTTTCAAAATATGAAATATATGTTTCTTATTATACACTCCCTAAATTCATTCGTGTTCATATATGTAAATTTATAGTCAACATTTCACAAGATTATTCTCATAAAAATTCATCCACTTGAAATACGTATTCATTTCCTAGTACTGAAAACTAACTTCAGTGAATAGTGCATACAAATCATAATATTTCTACAGTAACTGACCCAGTTTAGCATCAATGCAAGTAGATTCCTATGGGATATGATGTGTATTTTGACGTTCATTTTCATTCAAAACTGGTGCATTACTATTTTTTTCAGTTTTTGCACATCATTGGATATATATTTCATCCACAAGTTAGGAAATTTATAGGCTTTTTTTATACTTACAATCAAATCCTGCTTCAGAACATATGAATTCCTCTATATTTCTTGACTCATCTTTTCATGAGATTTCTTTCCAAACACATTATTTTCCATTTCCATAATCACTTTTGAAGCTAAACTCACACACCCTTCATGATAAAACATAACCCTAATATTACCATTAAATGTATAACTTGTTGGAATGAATGATTGTATATCAATATAAGATTTTTATATATTTTCAGATATCAATTCAATCCATTATTTAAAGTGGAAACAGTATATTATTTATTCACAGTATTGTCAATTCATTCATTTCTTCTAGATTCATAGACACAGGGTACAACTCTGTGTACCCCCAATACTAATTTATACCTCTTCAAAATATTGCTCCCAGAAATGTTAGAAGAAATACTCATGTCACCTGATCTACATATACATTTTATCACAGTAATATTCTGATCACAAAATGCAAAGTCACACTTCTGATTGTAGCAAATCCTAGATGGAAAGTGATCCTGGATTACTAAAAACATCCATGTCCAGGTTTCCTAATGCTCTCAAATGTCAATCATATTGGTGACTACATATTTGTTTCTTCCTAAGATTATATATTGAAACTCAACCTTGTTGATAATGTCTAATCCTATCATTCACTTTATACTTTGCCTGATTTCATAATGTGTGTATTGATATCTGATTTCCTACATAATTTTCCCAGTTCATCATTGTGACTGACTCTCCACATGTGCTGAAATTTACATTCACTCTCTAACCGAAAACCTAGGGCTATTGAACTTTTGGTCCAAATCCTATACTCACTCTTCTTCCGAAACAGACCGACTATCTTCCTAATCCTAACAACTATCCCTTTTTGACTGGATGAACTCTTCTACATTCAATCATCCAGGGTACAAGATGATATGCCATTGTATATTGATTTATCAGAGACATCTGTGCGAACGAAATTCAATGCTAAGTATTCCAATCAAGGGCCCAATGCCTTTCTGGGCTTAAAATCTTACCTAGATTTCTGTTTTCATTCTTATATTTCAAATCTATATTCTTGTAAATATCCTAGGTTCCCAATACCATTATTCATCCAGCAGAATGATTCCTAACTCAAATAGAACATGTTATTAACCCTAACCATACATTGTTCCCTCAATCTAACTTTATAGAAGAACAGGGACAGAGTTGGTCTTAATATAGAGGAATATAGGGGATCTTCCACCCGCTGAGAACCTCAAAGGTCCATGCAGAAATTATCCCTGGGGAAGATGAAGGAAGCTATAAAGGACCTGAGAGGGCAAAAGTCATCATGTAAGGCAAACAACCTGGTTAGGATGAAGGGATGTTTATGAATCAGCCTCTCTCTTCTTAATGTAGATAAGATGGACCAAACCAGGTCTGTGGGAGAGCTGTTCCCGGGTGCCTATGGTTGATATATCGTTCTAAGTTGTGAAAGTGTCACAGAAAGTAGGGGCAGCCTCCATCTCATGGGACCCTTTGAAGGAACTGTTAGGACAAAGTGGTTGCCAAACCAGTGACCTCATTCAGTTCCGAACGGAAGTGACCTATCTCACTTCCTTGGTCTTGGAACACTCTGAACTTGGAATCCCAGAAGCCAGGCACACAGAACCAGTCTCAGACCCAGTCCCACTGGGCTCACTTGTTTGGTTTTACCAAGGACAGAATCAGTCTTTCTTGGTACCTACTGATTTGAGAATGGCCAAATGCCAGGAGAGCTTTGGAGAGTGGCCTTTCCTGAGAAAGAAGGTAGTGACTCAAAGCTGGCTCCTGACAACTTCAAAGAGTTTGCCAAGGAGTCCAGATCTGAGACAGTACAGGGCATTTTGGGGGAACATAGTATGGTACAACAATCAGAGGAAATTCCGGAGAGTCAAAGACCTACTTGGGGGAAGAAAGTCCTATGTTGTTGTGGGTGTGAGTTTGTTGTTTTTTCTCATGTTCTGAGAATTGGTAGGAAAGGCAGTTTGTTTGATTTGAAGTGGACTGTTTCTAGTAAGTCGTTTGACAAGGCAAGTGTTTCTATGTCTATGTATCCACTGTGTTTGTAGTTGTAGACATTAGAAAACATAATGCATCAATGAATGTGTCCTGTCTAGTATAATGCTTCCCAGAATTCATACTGCCCAATTTATGATTGGACTGCAGCTTTCCTTATGGATGGGTAGCAATTACTATCTTCCTAATTTCCTGTTTTATTCCTGAATTCTGGCCACTCTCCGGAATAGGCTCATGGTTTTCTGTTCAAGATACTGTGACATGGCCATGTACTGGAGAGCTGAAGGAAATGGGAGCATCTCAGGAAACTCAGATATCAGTGTGACCAGTAAAGTCTATGTGGAGAAACCCTGCTTTGGGAATTTTGCTTACCTATGGTTCTGGTGATGTGAATATCTAGAAGGTCTTTGCCTTAGGCCACCCCTTTGTGAATCCTGAAGAAAAGAGTTTTCAAATGGAAATGAATAGGCATCACCTGTGGCTCTTTGTTTTATTGCTTTGTAAAGAGATGTGTCTGAATCAGCCCCTTGGCCCAGTGTGATTATTTGGAGAAGTAGATCAGTATTAATGGCAGGCCTATTTGATCATTGCTGGTTAACAGGAAGGGTTTCCAGGCCACCCTGACTTTAGGCAAATTAGAGGCAAGGGAGATTATTTTGGACACTGTCTTGGTATGCAAACCTCATGGAAACCTCAACCCAGAGGTTATGATGAGTGTCTATATAAAAGAAGATGAGGGCCATGTGGGAGTGTTTTGGTATTAATTGTGGTCAGTTGTGTGGCAGTAGGAAGAGATTCCTGGATCAACCTGGGCTTGAACTATGGTGTGATTCCCCTTAGAGACTGAGTTTTGGAACTGAACTCAGAGAAGTATTACCATGAATTCTGTTGGGATTTTAGAAGGCCACGCAGGAGAGTTGCCCTTGGAGACTGAGATTTAGGCCCAGGATGGCTTTCCACAGAGCACTGGGAATCTCAGCTAGGATATCACATGATTTCATTCTGAAAGACTTGGCAGCCATACTTGAGAGTCAAATAACACATGGAACTCACATTGTACACCTCAATGGGCCAGGCTTCATTTGACCTTTTGGCCACTCTTTGGGAAGACTTGCCTGTGAGAGTTCTCCTGAGCTTTCATTGAAATGAGCTTCCTCACCATTTAATGGGTCCTGAATGAATTGAAATCCACAGTGACACCAACTTCATCCTTGAAAAATGGCTAGATAAATACCATGGAATAATTCCCAAGAGCAGGTGGCACTGGAGAATCATTGGATGTTTGTTGCTGATCATGAGTGTACCAGACAGTGCCTTGATTTACTGGGTTTCATGAAAATGGTGTAGAACAAAGATGCCAGTACGTTGGAACCTGCTTAGTAGTGGGCCTAGAGCAGTGGTTTGCAGGTGTATGATAAAACATCTGTGATGGGGCCACATGGATCTGCCATTGGCTTCCAAATGCCTTTTGACTGACATGGTGCAGCCAGCAGACCCTTATATGTAAAGGCATCTTGTTACATTGAGAGGTTTTAGGGCAATGTTCAGAATTGGGTTGCTACAGACAAGGGGGCAAGCTTTGTTGAATAGAAGCCTGGTTGGGGCGTTCTCCTGCACACCCTGACCCACCACACGTGAGAGTATTCCCTCCAGCACTGTGTCCCCGTTGAACTCATGGTATTTACTGAAGCCAATACCAAACTCCCAGTGCAGCAGTAAGAATCACCAGGAAAAGTGGAGAATGACCAAATGGCTTCTCAGTCCACACGAGGAGACACTTAGCTCCCAGTGGCCACAGTTTACCTACAATGAGGGAATTTAGAACTGCTAGCTCATGTTCACTAGAAAAGAAGAAACCATGTCCTTCAGGTCACATATATGCAGATCCAGCTTTGATTGTCTCACTACAAAGGAAGCTGAAGCTCTTGACAACAACATATGTTACAAGGGCCCAACCTCAAAGGCAGTTTCTCAAAGAGTCATTAGGCCAGCAGAACTCCATATTTGTGGAGTATTTACCCTATCCCATACTTTTGGAAATTCCTCTACCACCTCCAAGGCTGTGAACTCCTGAGCATTTTCATTTCCACATATGTATTCACAGATTTTCTAACTCTTCTCCACTAATTGTGTCTTAATTGGGGCGAAGGTTATGTCAAGGCATTGTTCTGGATGAGAGTGGGATGATTTTTGTGTAGCACATATTTGCATACACATTAGATTCATTTTCATATTTTCCATTTGAAATACTGAATCCCTGACATTAACCCATAACCTACTAGACTCTGACTACTAATCCTAATATGATGGAGAACAAGAAACCTAACAGAATAGAAATACAGGCCGTTCATAGGAGGCATGGTGTATACTTGGACTTCCCTTCTGCTTTATCAAGGGTATGTGTTATAAATCTAGTCAACTTTTCATTGTAATAGTTCTCAATGAGTTTTTAAAGTTAACACATATGTAAATTTCTGTCTCCCATTCTCTGTAGCCTATTCATCACATGTATTTTTTATGCATATTTAGAATCCTACCTGGTATCACAAGTACATTTTTGTAAGCTCACTGATTTTGAAAGATACATATTTTGATAAGATATCAATCCCCCTAAATCATGATGGAACTGAAAATTAAACCTATTGGTGAATTTCCTAGATGAACAACATTATATATAAATCGATGTTCAGTAAAATGAATATTTTTGGATATGTGGATGATATGTATTACACGGTGAATTTCGATTAGCATATAGATTGCTACATTATAATGTCTGTGCGTGTCTGTCTATATATATATATATATATATATATATATATATATATATATATATATATATACTGTCCAGATTTTTCAAAATGTGAAGTATATGTTTCTTATTATACACTCCCTAAATTCACTCATGTTTCTATATGTGGTTTATAATCAACTTTTCACAAGATAATTCTCAGAAATATTCATCTGCCTGAAATACATAATTATTTCCTAGTACTGAAAACTAACTTCAGTGAATGGAGCTTACGAATCCTAATATTTTTACAATAACTGAATCAGTTAAACATCAATGCAAGTAGAATCCTACGGGACATGATGTGTATTTTGAAGTTCATTTTTATTCAATATTGGTACATTATTATTTTTTGAGTTTATGGACATCATAGGATATATGATTTCATCCACAAGTTCAAAAATTTATAGGCATTTGTTTCACTTTTAATCACGTCCTGCTTCAGAACACATGTATTCCTCTAAGTTTCTTGACTGGTCTTTTCATGAGATTTCATACCAAACACATTAATTTTGATTTCCATAATCACTTTGGAAGCAAAACTCACATACCATTCATATTAATTATCACTCTGATATTACCATTAGATGTATAACTGGTTTGAATGAATGATTGTATGTCAATATAAGATTTCTTATATCTTTTCAGATATCAATTCTATCCATTATTTAAAGTGGAACCAGTTATATTATTTATTCACACTATGGTCTATTCATGCATTATCTCTATATTCATAGACACAGTGTACACCTCTTTGTACCCCCAATACTAATTTATACGTCTTCAAAATATTGCTCCCTGAAATGGTGGAAGTGGACTCATGTCACCTGATCTTCATATACATTTAATCACAGAAATATTCTGGACACAAAATGCAAAGGTCACACTTATGATTGTATAAAAGCCCAAATGGAAAGAAAACATGGATTACTAAAAACATCCATGTCCAGGTTCCCTAATGCTCTCAAATGTCAATCCTATTGGTGACTACACATGTGTTTCTTCTTAAAATTATATATTCAAACTCAACCCAATGGAAAATGTCTAATCCTATCCCTCACTTTATAATTTGCCTGATTTCATAATGTCTCTATTGCTATCTGCTTTCCTACATATATTCCCCAGTTCATCATTTGACTGACTCTTCACATGTGCTGACATTTACTTTCACACTCTAATAAATAACCTATTGCTAAAGAACTTTTGTTCCAAATCCTATACTCACTCTTCTTCCTAAACATACTAACTATCTTCTTAATCCTACCGAGTATCCCTTTTTGACTGGATGTTCTCTTCTACATTCAATCATTCAAGTAACAAGGTCTTATGCTATTATATATTGATTTATCTGAGACATCGGTGCAGAATGTAATTCAATGCTAAGTATCACAATCAAGGGCCCAATGCCCTTCTGGGCTTCAAATCTTACTTAGATTTCTTTTTTCATACATATATTTCTTCTCTATATTCCTAAAATAATCACAAGTTTCCAATACCATTATTCATGCAGCAGAATAATTCCTAACCCAAATGGAACATGTTATTAACACTAACCATACACTGTTTGTGTTAATAACATGTTTACAGAAGAGCAGGGACAGTGTTGATCTTACAATACAGGAATGTAGTGGATCTTCCATCTGCTGAGAACCTCAAAGCACCATGCAGAAATGATCCCTGGAGAAGATGTAGGCAGGTATGAAAGACCTGAGAGAGCAAAAGTCATCTTCCATCACAAACAACCTGGTCAGGATGAAGGGATGTTTCTGAATCAGCCTCTCTCATCTTAATGTAGAGAATATGGACCAAACCAAGACTGTGTGGAGAGCTGTTCCTGGTTCCCTATGGTTGATATACCATTCTAATTTGTGAAAGTGTCACAGGAAGTAGGGGCAGCCTCCATCTCATGGGACCGTTGAAAGAAACTCTTAGGACAAAGTGGTTGCCGAGGCAGTGATCTCATTCAGTTCCTGAAAAAAAGTGACCTCAACTCACTTCCTTATTGATGGAACTCTCTGAACATGGGATCCAGGACGCCAGGCACCCAAATCCAGTCCAAGTCCCAGTCCCAGTGGTCTCACTTGTTTGGATTTACCAAGGACAGAATCAGTCTTTCTTGGTTCCTCCTAAGGTGAGGAGGCCAAATGCCTGAAAGCTCGGAAGATGGGCTTTTCCTGGAAAAGCAGGTAGCCGGCTCACTCCTGGTTCCTGACAACTTCACAGAGTTGGCCAAGGAGACCAGATCTGAGACAGAACAGGACATTTTGGGGGAACATAGTATGGCCCACCAGTCGGGGATACTCCGGATAGTCTCATACCTATTTGGGGGAAGAAGGTGTCATTGTCAGTGTGGCTGTGGGTTTGTGGTTTTGTCTCATGTTCTGAGAATAGGAAGGAAAGTCAAGTTTGTTTTGGTTTGGAGTGAACTGTTTTTAGTAAGTCGTTTGACAAGGCAAGTGTTTCTGGGTCTGTGTATCACACTGTGTCCGTGGTTGTAGACATTAGAAAAGAGAATGCATCAATGGATATGTCCTGTCTAGTAGAAAGCTTCCCAGCATTCATCCTGCTCATTTTATGAATGGACTGTGGATTGCCTTATTAATGGGCAATACCTGCTACCTTCCTAATTTGCTGCTTTCTTCCAGAATTCTGGACACTCTCCAGAATAGGCTCATGGTTTTGTGTCTAAGTTATGTACAACCTCCAAGCTCTGTGACAAGGCAATGTTCTGGATAGCTGAAGGAAATGACGAGCATCTGAGAAAACTCAGATATTCAGTTGACCAGGAAAGTCTCAGTGGAGAAACCCTGCTTTGGGCCATTTGCTTACCTATTGTTCTGTTGCCCTGAGAGTCAGGAAGTCTTTGTCTCACGCCACCCCTTTGTGAATCCTGAACAAAATAGTTTTCGAATGGAAATAAATAGGCTTCACCTTTGGCTCTTTCGTTAATTGATTTGGAAAGAGTTGTGTCTGAATCAGCCTCTTGGCCCAGTGTGATTCTTTGACTTAGATTCTCAGCACCTGATGGATCTAAAGAAAGATCCATGTGTGCATCCAAGTCAAAAATGGCAAAAAGAGCTGTCATTGTGGATGAAGTCTCTTGCCTTCCTCTGTAAGGTTCCTGAATTCCATCAAGTGAGAATAGGGATCATTTGGGTCAGATTGAGTTCATCAAAGCCCTTCAGAGGCTATCCCGTACGTGCTTAGGTTTTCTCATCACTCCAATTCACATAAAGTATCTTTAACCGACACTCAATAGGCCTCAAATGGGAAAAGTGGTGCAGTATTACGGGCAGGCCTTTTTGATCACTCCTGGTACAAAGGAAGGGTGTCCAGGCCACCCCGAATTTAGGCAAATGAGGAGCAATGGAGCTTATTTTGGACACTGTCTTGGGCTGCGTCCCTCATGGACACCTCCAGCCAGAGGTTATGATGAGTGTCAATATGGAAGAAGATGAGGGCCATGTGGAGAATATCGGTTTTATTGTGGTCATTTGTGTGGCAGTTGGAAGAGATGACTGGGTCCACCTGGGCTTGAACTCTGGTGTGATTCCCCTTAGAGACTGAGTTCTGGAACTCACCTCAGAGAAGTATTGCCATGAATTGTGTTGGGATTTGAGGAAGCCACGCATGAGAGTCATCTTTGGAAACTGAGATCAAGGCCCAGGGGTAGCTTTTCAGAGGGCACTCTGATCTCAACCAGGATATCACATGATTTTATTCTGAAAGACTTGGAAGCCATTGTTGAGAGTCAAAACAGACAATGACATCACATTTTAGACCTCAATGGCCCTGGCTTCATGTGACCTTTTGGCCACTCTTTGGGAAGCCTTGCCTGTGAGAATTCTCCAGAACTTTCATTGAAATGAGCTTCCTCAACATTTAATGGTTCCTGAATGAATGAAACCCACAGTGCATCCAACTTCATCCTTGAAAAATGGCTAGATAAATACCATGAAAATTTTCAATTTCCCATGACCAGGTGGCACTGGAGAACCATTGGATATTCTGTTGCTTATCATGAGTGTACCAGACAGTGCCTTGATTGATTGGGTTTCATGAAAATAAGTTGGAGCCTGCTGAGTAGTTGTCCTAGAGTAGTGGTTGGCAGGTGTGTGAAAAACATCTGTGGTGGGGCCATGTGGATCTGCCATTGGCTTCCAAATGGCTTGTGACTGACATGGTGCAGTCAGCAGACCCTCATATGCAAAGGCATCTTGTTATATGGTGAGGTTTCAGGGCAATGTTTACAATCAGGTTGCTATGTTTAAGGGGGCAAGCTATGTGGGATAGAAGCCTGGTTGGTGCATTCTCCTGCATACCCTGTCCCACCACGCCTGACAGAACTCGCTCCAGCACTGTGTCCCAGTTGAACTCCTTGGATTCCATGAAGCAATTTCTAAACTCCCAATGCAACAGCAATAAACACATATAGAATCCTACCTGGTACCACATCTACATTCTTGTGAGGTGAACGACTTGGCAGATACAAATTGTGAGAGAAGATCACTCCTCCTAAACACGGTTGGAACTGAAAATATAACCAATGGATGAGCTTCCTAGTTTTACAACATTATACATAAATCCATGTTCAGTAAAATGAATATTTTAGATCTGTGAATGATATATATTTCATGATGAATTTCGAATAGCATATATATTGCGAGTTTTTAATGTGTTTGTGTGTATGTATATATATGTGTATATATATACATACACACATTCTCCAGATTTTTCAAAATATGAAATATTTGTATCTTAATATACACTCCCTTAATTCATTCATATTCATGTATGTGGATTTATGATGATCTTTTCTAAATATTATTCTCAGAAATATTCATCCACCTGAAATACTTTTTTGTTTTTTGTACTGAAAACTAACTTCACTGAATGTTGCATACAAATCCTAATATATCTAGAGTAACTGACCCAGTTTAACCTCAATGCAAGAAGATTCATATGGAACATGATGTGTATTTTGACGTTCATTTTAATTCAACACTGGTACATTACTATTTCTTCAGTTTATGCACATCATAGGATATATATTTCATCAAAAAGATGACAAAATTATAGGCATTTTTTCACTTTCAATCACTTCCTACTTTAGAACACATGTATTCTTCCATATTTCTTAACTGGTCTTCTCAAGATTCTTTTTTCCAAACACATTATTTTCGATTTTCATAATCACATTGAAGCAAAACTCACACACCCTTCATGATAAACCATAACCCTAATATTAACATTGATGTATAACTTGTTGGAATGAATGATTGTATACCAATATAAGATTTTTCATATTTTCAGATATCAATTCAATCCACCATTTAAAGTGGAACCAGTTATATTACTTATTCACAGTTGGTCTATTCATGCATTATCTCTATATTCATAGACACAGGGTACACCTGTTTGTACCCCAAATACTAACTTATAAGTCTTCAAAATATTGCTCCCAAAAATGGTGGAAGAAATTCTTATGTCACCCGATCTATATATACATTTTATCACAGTAATATTCTGGACACAAAATTCAAAGGTCAAACTTATATTTGTACCAAAGCCTAAATGGAAAGTGAACATGGATTACTAAAATCATCAATTTCCAATTTGCCTAATGTTTTCAAATATCAATCCTATTGATGACTACATATTCGTTTCTTCCTAAGATTATATATTCAAACTCAACCCTGTTGAAAATGTCTAATCCTATCACTGACTTTATACTTTGCCTGATTTTGTAATGTCTGTATTGATATCTGCTTTCCAACATATTTTCTCCAATTCATCATTGTGACTGACTCTTCACTTGTGTTGACATTTACATTCACTCTGTAACCGAAACCCTATTGCTAAAGAACTTTTGTTCCAAATTTTATACTAACTCTTCTTCCTAAACCTACTGACTATCTTCCTAATTTTACCGACTAACACTTTGAATGGATGTTCTCATCTACATTCAATCATCCAAGTAAATATAGGGTGAGTGTCAGAGGATGAGACCACCAAGAGACTATCTCATGCAACAGAAAGGGTTTATTTGGGGTCCAGCATGCTGGGGCTCAGAGCTCACTTGAATAGAGCAGAGAGCCCTGAGAACATCTTAAGCAGAGCTTTATATAATTTTCTTGGAGAGGGCAGGGAGGGAAGTTTATTGATGGGTCAGGGCGAGTAAGCGGTTTGTGTGTAAACGCGTGAGGGAGTACATTCTGCAGTTTGGCAGTTGGGGACAGCACATTCTGGGAACAAGATTAGGAAACATTTCTCAACATTTCAACAGTGTTTTGTTAAGCGTACAGAAAAACAGGAAGTGACAAGTACATATTTTATTAACATTTCATTCCCCACTTCTTCTTCTGGCTACTTTTAATCATAAAAGTGATTGTTGTGGGGTGTCACATTTTATGTATGCTAGTGGGGTATTAACATAAGTTTAACTTGTCCAATTTGAGCTTGGAGAAAAGAAATTACATGGTTGAGAAACAGGGTTTTATAGTAAGCAATAAAATGAGGATTATTATTGGACCGGCCAGGGTTGATTAAAATGTAGTTAACCAGGGGGACTGTGTAAACCAAGACTCAAACCACCAATTTTGGGTCTCTATCTCTCTTTGATGCTCTTCAAGGCATCTTTTTAATTTACTCATAGAGTTTGTTACAACTCCAGTATGGTCGACATAAAAAAAAAAAAAAACAAACAAAACAAAAAAAAAACATTCTTTCCTCAATGCAACACAAAGGCTCCCTTCTCTCATGAAATGGAGGTCCAACCCTCGACTTTTCTGTAAAACAACTTCTGCTGCAGTCTTTGGCTGGGCAAAAATCACGAGTCTCCACACAGCTTGTAGATTCAAACAGCAATTCTTTATTCCCGAACTCACACCGGCCGTCTACAAACACGCTCTGGGGGAATCCACGTTCTCTGCCCAAATCCACTCTCTCCCAAATCCACTCCACATGGACTTCTGTCTCCCAAAATATACTGTCTGACCCTAAGCACTCAAGAGGAACTCAGCAGCAGGATATGCCCTATTCTAAAGGGGGAACAACCTAATCTCCTATTATGCTAAACTGCCCTATTCTAAAGGGGGAACACCCTAATCTCCTATTATGCTAAACCGCCCTATTCTAAAGGGGGAACACCCTAAACACGGATCCTGCCCTGGTCCTTGAGCAAGGTCACCTTTCAGAAGTCCTTCCACTAGACAGCATGGGAGTAAGCTGGCAAGGAATTTGTCATACCTACCTGGCTGATGGCTCCCAGCAAACTTCAAAGAGAGAGGTAAAAGATTCCTGCAGAGCTGTGATGGAATATTCTAATATCTTTAAGTTTTGATCTATTGCTGCTTCTAATTGGGTCATTTGTTGTGTCCCATGGACCAGGGCAGTGGTTCCTGTGCGAACCCGGGCAGCAACTCCTATTCATAATAGAATGGCTAAGGTGAGAGATATATGTTCCCACCTGAACCGGGTTGTATGCCCCTCTATTTGATCTTCAAATGAACCTGCGTCATAATAGAGCACTCTGGGAAACATCTGCACCATTACACAATTAATCACTTCTGTTGACCATTTCATAAAAACATAAACAACGTTTAAGTATATAGAATTATATTGTTGTAGGGACGGAAAAGGCAAGGCACGTAAGATAGCACCAAAGACAAGGAAACAGTCATATTTGGTTGCAACCAGATTCAGAGGGCATTGCTTCTGTTGTAATCAATTAATCCCCTGAAACCCAAGTTTAGGTAGTTTCAGAATTTTGTACCCAACATGTAAGGGAAGGGGCTCTGAAGTTCACAGTCTGCAGAAGTTCACAAAGAGCAGTTTTTGTTTCTGATTTTTCCTCAGTTCTGGGCAAGTTAAATTTTCAAGGACACCTGGGTGGGGGAGAGCTTTTTTTTCCCCTTTTTTCCCTCTGCCAGCTGTTTCCACGGAGCCCAGTTTGCAACTTATCCATCTTACAAATGTAGCCATCTCTATGAAGCCCCAGCTCAAGGCCAGAGGCCTTGATCACATATGTTGTGAAAAACTAGTAAGGGTGTGTCTAGCTCAGGAGTGCTGATTGTTTTCAGCCAGTTGCCAGGTAGACCAGGGCAACACAAAAAGAGGAAGTTTATCTACACTGAACTCTTTTATAGGGACTCTTTTGCTGAAAGTCCTAAAGTTAGCCATGGTGAAAACTTCTGGATAAGGTCAGTTAAGACTTTCCTGTGGGCCTGGTACAGAGGGGGAAGACGGGGAATGCAGGGCTGAGCGCAGCTCTTTGGATCTGAGAATGAGGAAGGAGAGATGTAAAAGAATAATGGAAAAGGGTTTTGAGATCTTCCTAGCACCAAAAACATGAGTAGTAGAACGGGTAGAACAGAGGGGGAGATGGGAGTGAGTATCCCAAAAAGCCTGTAAGGGACTTTAAATTCTTAGTAACCTGTTTTCAGTGATGACAAAGCAACTTTAAAGGCCATTTTCATTACATCTTGGATAGGGGTCTGAGGGCTCTTCTCAGCTGGTTTGAGCTTTGGGTTAGCTGGTAAGAGGACCTGGTGGGACCTAGTGTGGGCACTGACAGGAGAAGAGAGGAGTGAGTGAGTGGAGGGTTACCTCAGTACCTGCTACCTCAGCAAGGGGTCAATGGTCTGAGAAACGGTGGAGGTTTGGGTTTTTAATATAGTAATTGGAGGGGAGAAATCAAGTTGATGATGTGGGAGTGACAACAGAGAGTCTAGAGCAGAAGGCTGAGGGTGAGCATGTATTGGAGAAGCATAGTTCACGATGTGAGCAAAGGAGAGAAAAGGCCTCCACATAGAGGAATCTCCTTTCACCCTTTTGAGCACTTGCAGAAGTTAAAAAGGTCACACAAAATTTGAAGATCTAGAGACCCCTCAGGGGGCCATCAGTTTTGGTTGTCTAATTGGTAATATGGCCAATGCTGTGTACAGAATTTGATGAGGAGTTTGGGTTCCATGTGGCAGTCCCTGTATGCTCACATCCCCATGACTTACAGAAGATGTCGGCGTTTCCAGCACACAGCCTTGATTGTTTGTGGCTTTGATAGTACACTGGGCAAACATAGTAATCTAGGCTAGCCAACCAGCATCTGGCTCGCGTGTCCCTACATCAATAATGTTTGTTTCCATTATCTATGGTATGGAAGGAATTTAATGGAATTTTAGTGGGATCCTCTTCATTAGGGATATCCCAAATGGGAAGACCTATACGCAGCTGACAATTGTCTGGCTGGAGAGATGGCCACCAGGTCCCTAAGCGGGATGTATGCAAGATAGACCATACTTCCTTTCCAGTAGGATTTGTGATCAGACATCGCTGCTGAACAGGCTTATGAGGGTTAGGACTACTGGTGGTCAAGGGGAGAGTCTATAGCCTTATCCACACAGCAAATCCACAATTTGAAAGGGTTTCCAGTCTTTTCCAGTTTCCAGCCAGAGTCTGGACAGGGCACAGGCTTGAGATGAGAGGTAGGGATCCAGGAAGTGATTTTGACTACCTTTACCCTGTAGGTGTTATAAGTAGCACCTGGTATGGTCCTTTTCAGTGGAGTTCCAGGGATGACACCAGATGTCGTCTTACATAGATGAAGTCTCTATTTGATATCGCTGTAGAGTCCCCTCATCCCCAGGTTGGTAGGCAGTGGCCATCTGTTTTCACAGGTATCTCTGAGTTCTTTCAAGAGCTTTAAGTCTGTTAAGCAAGGGGGTGTGGAAGGAATCGTTAGGTCTTAGAGTTGGGGTAGGACCCTTACTGGAGGAGGGACACCATAGAGAATTTCACAGGGTGTGAGGTTACACAAAGAAATAGATTGAGTATTTCTTGCATGAAACAGTACATAAAGCAGGAGCATAGTCCAATCTTTTATGCCAGTCTCTAAGCTTAATTTCGTTATGGTCTCTTTAATGGTTCTATTCATTCTTTCTACCTGTCCTGAACTCGGGGGTCTGTAAACACAATGTAATTTCCAATTAATCCCCAGGGTCCTTGCTAACCTCTGAGTTACCTGGGCCACGAACGCCGGTCCATTATCAGACCCTATTACTTTAGGCAGGCCATACCTTGGAAAAATATCTTCCAGGATCTTCTTGACCACCATTTGCGCTGTTTCATTTTTTTTTCTTTTCTTTTTTTTTGGGGGGAAAGCTTCAATCCATCCTGAAAATGTATCTACAAAGACTAGGAGATATTTAAGTCCATTCCTTGCTGGCTTAATTTCAGTAAAGTCCACTTCCCAGAATTGTCCTGGTCTGGTTCCTCGTAGGTGCTTTCCTGCAGGAAGCTTGGAAGGGTAAGAATTAACCAATTGATGGACCCAACAGGCTTTTGTTATCCATTCAGTTGTTTCCTTTAACTGTGAGTCGGTTAGTGGAAAACTCTGTTTTTGATCCTTCAAAAATGAATGCAGTTTCTTTGAACCAAGGTGAGTGATTTCATGTACATTTTCTACTGACATAGTTAGAGCCGTGATTATAGGAGTTTTTACTGAAGGATTTAGAAATTCCACTTGGGGGCCTTCAGGGTTAAAAGTTATTTTGGCCCAGAGCTTTGTGAGCAGATCTCTGCCAATCAATGGGGCCGTGCATTCTGGGATTACTAGGAAGGAGTGATGGATTTTTCCTTTCCCCTGGTCCATGGTCCTCTTAGTTGTCCAAGCCTGATATTTACTGCCATTAGCCCCTTGAATTAGAGACCTTTTATTTGATAGAGGTTCCAATGGGGCCTTAAAGGCAGAATATATTGCCCCTGTATCCACTTCAATGTATACTGGGGTCCCCTCCACTTCAAAAGTTAACCTGAGCTCGAGGAGAGGATCTGAGCCCCGACTTTCTTAGTAATCCTACAGAGTCAGAATGTCCAGCTGGCCTGGCTGTCTCTTTCTAGGGCACTCTTTAGCCCAGTGTCCTTTTTTTTTAGAGTAGGCACATTGAATTGAGGCCAGGGGTGGCCTCTAGTGTGGTCCCCGGTGTCCCTTCCTGTCTCCATGTTTCTTAATTTCTGGTCTATTTGTTGTTGTGACCAGGACCTTAGTCAATGCCTTAGTCTGTCTTTTGTTTCTTTTATCCTCCCTTTGCTCCATACTCTTCCTCAGTTTCTCTCTTAGTATACCTTCTTGGCTTCTCTGACTAAACCTCTCAAAGTCATATCTTGTAATCCATCTAAGCATTGTAACTGTCTTTTAATATCCAGAACAGCTTGCCCAATAAAGGCCACCATGACAGATGCCTTTTGATTCTCTGCCTGAGGATCGAAAGGAGTAAATCTCTTATATGCCTCCATAATTCCCTGTAGGAACATGGAGGGACATTCATCAGTCCCTTGAATAATCTCTCTTACCTTGGCCAAAATAGTTGATCGCCTAGCAGCCACTAAGATACCCACTATTAGAGCCCGGCAATAAGAGGAAGGATGCTCATTACCTTCACAGGTTTTGGGGTCCCAGTTGGGTCTGTGCAAGGGAAAGGCGGCTTTGCATATGTTGGGAAGTTTTGTCGGTCACCCATCTGGTCCAAGAATATTTTTTTCTAGAATCCAGGAAGATTCTCTTTTGTTCCTCTGTCATGAAGAGAGTCCCTAGGAGTTGTTGGCAGTCATCCCAAGTAGGCTGGTGTGAAAACATCAATGATTCAACCACACCTGAGACCCAGGTGGGGTCCTCGGTAAAAGGGGGATTGTTATTTTTCCAGTTATTTAGGTCTGAAGAGGAGAAAGGTAAAAACTGGTAGGCTTGCATTTTTCCCCCATGGTTGTCATCAATCATTGTTCCTTAGAAATGGAGAGGGAGCATCACGGGAGTTCCAGGGATTTCAATCATTCAACGCCGGCAAATTCCTTTAGCCGGGCCAGCATCCTCCAGGGGAGGAGGGGGTGTGTTTGCTGCAGGGGAGTTATTTGGAGTGCGCTGGGCTCGCTTAGCTTCCTCCAATGGCGGACAGGCTGAGTCAGCAGCAGGGGAATTACTTAGAGGGTGTTGGGGGTTGGGGGACGAGGGCAGGGAATAAGTAGTAGGACGAGAGTCCAGTAGAGTCAAATCTTGTGACTCAGGGAGAACAGAGGTTGAAGGAGAAGGAGGAGCAGAAGGTTTGAGAGAGCATGAGGGAAGGAGTAGGAGTGGGGGCAGGGGCAAGGAAAAGCTTCACACATGGAGGAGGAGAATTGCAGATGTCCTGAAAAGTTAAGATATATGTCTCTTGATCCCGATGTCTATGTGGCGCTGGCTGAAAGTCAATATCTCTGACTTTTTAAATTAGTGGGAAGTAGATAGATCCTTCTAGGGGCTATCTGAATCCAAAGGTGGGCCATTCTGAGGCACAGAGAGTCTGCCAGGTCCAGCGTTTTACTGAAAAAGAAAGATTCTGAGCCCTTAAGTGGACTTTGGTGCAATGATCAAGGGTCAGGGAAAGAGGCATTGAAGTGCTCTATCCCATTATGAAAGACAAACAATCAGTAAAAGCAACGACACACGACACAGACAAGACAATACAATAAAGACAGGCAATGGACGTCCAACACTGAGACCAGGACTGAGTAGCCGGCAAAACCTGATGGGCTGGATATGCCGAATCTGAAACAAAATATCACTGAGTCGAGGAGACTATTGTTCCTCGATTTCCCGAGTTCTCTGGGGAGTCCCCCAGTGACGTGGCCTGTGGCTCTATGACATGTCTGTCAGCCATCGTCGGAGAGAGCTCACACTTTTCATCAACAGCCATTTTGCCAAGCCCTAACCTGAAACCTGAAACCAGAAAGAGGCGCCTTACATACCCCGAGAGGAGCCCGTTGGGGTCTCTCATCTGCCGCTGCTGGATCTCGGTGGAACCTCCATATGTAAAGGTCGGGCGAGCGTCCGGGGAAGAAACCACCAAGAGGCTGTCTCATGCAAAAGCAAAGGTTTTATTATGGGTCCAGCATGCTGGGGCTCAGAGTTCACATGAATAGAGCAGAGAGCCCTGAGAACAGCTTAAGCAGAGCTTATATACTTTCCTTTGAGAGGGCAGGGCAGGATGTTTATTGATGGGTCCGGGCGAGTGAGCTGTTTGTGGGCAACTGGGTGAGGAAGTACTTTCTGCAGTTTGGCAGTTGAGGACAGAACATTCTGGGAACAAGATTAGCAAATAGTTCTCAAGATTTCAACAGTGTTTTATTAAGCATACAGAAAACAGGAAGTGATAAGTACCTATTATATTAACCTTTCACTACCGACTACACTTTGCCAGATTTCCTAATGTCTCTATTGATATCTGCTTTCCTACATATTTTCCCCAGTTCATCATTGTGACTGACTCTTCACATGTGGTGACATTTACATTCACTCTATACCCAAAACCCTATAGCTAAAAAACTTTTGGTCCAAATCCTATGCTCACTCTCCTTTCTAAACCTACCGACTATCTTCCTAATCCTACTGATTATCCCTTTTTGACTGGAAGTTCTCTTTGACAATCAATCATCCAAAATACACGGAACTTTGCCATTGTATATTGATGTATCTGAGACATCTGTGCAGAAAATAAATCAAAGCTCAGTATCACAATCAAGGTCCCAATGCTCTTCTGGGCTTCAAATCTTAAATAGATTTCTGTTTTCATACTTATGTTTCACCTATATATTCTTGTAAATATCGCAGGTTTCCAATACCATTATTCATCCAGCAGAATGATTCCTAATGCAAATTGAACCTGTTATTAACCCTAACCATACACTGTTCCCTCAATATAACTTTACAGAAGAGCAGGGACAGAGTAGGTCTTACAATACAGGAATGTAGGGGAACTTCCTATTGCTAAGAAACTCAAAGGTACATGCAAAAATGATCCCTGGAGAAGTTGTAGGCAGCTATGAAGGAACTGAGTGAGCAAAAGTCATCTTCTCTTGCAAACAACCTGGTCAGGATGAAGGGATATGTCTGAATCAGCCTCTCTCTTCTTAATGTAGAGAAGAAGAACCAAACCAGGCTGTGTGGAGAGCTGTTCCCGGTTGCCTATGGTTAATATACCATTCAAAGTTGTGAAACTGTAACAGGAAGTAGGGGCAGCCTTCATTTCAGGGGACCTTTGGAAGCAACTGTTAGGACAAAGTGGTTGCAAATGGTGTGAGCTCATTCAGTTCCTGAAGGAAGTGACCTCAGACCTCACCTCACATCCTTGGTGATAGAACTCTCTGAATTTGGGATCAAGGAATCCATGCACCCAAATCCCATTCCAGTCCCAGTAGCAGTGGTCTCACTTCTTTGGATTTACCAAGGACAGAATCAGTCTTTGTTGGTACCTACTGATATGAGGATTGCCAAAAGCCAGGAAAGCTCTGAAGAGTGGCCTTTCCTGAGAAAGCAGGTAGTGGATCACCGCTGCCTCCTGACAACTTTACAGAGTTGGCCAAGGAAACCAGATCTGAAACAGGACAGGCAATTTCGGGGGAACATAGTTTGGCCCAATAGTCAGAGGACACTCCGGATAGTCAGAGACCTACTTGGGGGAAGAAGGTGCTTTGTGGGTGTGGGTGTGTGTTTGTGCTTTTGTCTCATGTTCTCAGAATAGGTAGGAATGGCAGTTTGTTTGGTTTGGAGTGAACTGTTTCTAATAAGTGATTTGATAAAGCAAGTGTTTCTATGTCTGTGTATCCCATTGTGTCCGTGGTTGTAGACATTAGAAAAGAGAATGCATGAATGGATGTGTCCTGTCTGGTAGAAAGCTTCCCAGCATTCATCCAGCCGAATATATGAATGCACTGTGGCTTCACTTATCGATGGGCAACACCTGCTATTTTCCTAAGTTCTGGTTTTATTTTTGAATTCTGGCCACTCTCCAGAATAGGCTCATGGTTTTGTGTCCAAGAGAAGTACCACCTTCAAGCTCTGTGACATGGCCATGTACTGGATAGCTGAAGGGAATGGCGAGCAACTAAGTAAACTCAGATATCAGTGTGACCAGTAAAGTCTCAGTGGAAAAACCGTGCTTTGGTCCTTTTGCTTACCTTTTGTTCTATTCCCCTGTATGTCAGGAATTTCTTTGCCTCAGGCCACACCTTCTAAGCCGGAACAAAACACTTTTCAAATGGAAATGAATGGGCCTCACCTGTGGCTCTTTGCCTAATTGCTTTAGAAAGGGGTGTGTCTGAATCAGCCTCTTGGCCCTGTGTGAGGCTGTGGCTTAGATTCTTAGCACCTGATTGATATAAAGAAAGATCCCATGTGTGAATCCAAAACCAAAATGCCCAAAAGAGGAGTCATTGAGGATAAAGTCTCTTGCCTTCCACTGTAAGGTTCCTGAACTCCATCAAGTGAGAATAGGGATCCTTTGGGTCAAATGATTTCTTCAAAGCCCTGCACATGCTAGCCCAGTGGTGTTTGTGTATTCTTATGACTCCAATTCACATAAAGATTCTAAACCCCACTGTCAGGAGGCCTCAAATTGGAGAAGCAGAGCAGTATTACAGCAGGCCTATTTGATCACTCCTGGGTTACAGGAAGGGTGTCCAGGCCACCCTGACATTAGGAAAATAAGGGGCAAGGAAGCCTATTTTGGACACTGTCTTGGGCTGTGTTCTTCATGAAAACTTCCAGCCAGAGGTTAAGATGAGTGTCTATATGCAATAAGATGAGGGTCATGTGGGAATGTTTTGGTTTAATTTTGGTCATTTGTGTTGGGGATGGAAGAGATGAGTAGGTCAACCAGGACTTGAAATCTGGTGTGATTCCCCTTAGAGACTGAGTTATGGAACTGAACTCAGAGAAGTATTGGCATGAATTGTGTTGAGTTTTTAGGAGGCCACACATGAGACTCGCTCTTGGAAACTGAGACCTAGGCCCAGGCTGGCTTTCCACAGAGCACTGGGAATCTCACCCAGGATATCACAAGATTTTATTCTGAAAGACTTGGCAGCCATAGTCAAAACACACATAGACCTCACACTGTAGACCTCAATGGGCCTGGCTTCATGTGACCTTTTGGCGACTCTTTGGGAAGACTTGCCTTTGAGTGTCCTCCAGAGATTTCATTGAAATGAGCTTCCTCACAATTTAATGGTTCCTAAATGAATTGAAACCCACAGTGCCTCCAACTTCCACCTTAAAAAATGGCTAGATAAATACCATAAAATTTTTGAAATTCCTATGACCAGGTGGCACTGGAGAACCTTTGTATGCCCTATTGCTGATCATGAGTGCCTTTATTGACTGAGTTTCATTAAAATGGTTTAGAACAGAGATGCCAGTAAGTTGGATACTCCTCAATTGTAGGCGCAAGCTTTGGTGTGCAGGTTTGTGATAAAACATCCGTGGTGGGGCCATGTGGATCTGCCATTGCTTCCAAATGGCATGTGACTGACGTGGTGCAGCCAGGAAACCCTTATATGTAAAGGCATATTGGTATATGGAGAATTTTTAGGGCAATGTTCATAATCAAGTTGCTATGGACAAGGGGACAATCTATGTGGGCTAGAAGCCTGGTTGGTGCATTCTCCTGCAGACCACGACCCACTACACATGACAGAACTCCCTTCAGCACTGTGTCCCAGTTCAACTCCTTGTATTTCGTGTAGAAAATACCAATCTCCCAGTGTAGCAGCAAGAAACACCACGAAAAGTGGAGAATGACCAAATGCCTTCACAGTCCACACGGGGAGACTCTTAGACCCCAGTGGTCACAGTTTACTTACAAAGAGAGAATTCAGTACTGTAGCCTAGTGTTCATTGGAAAATAAGAAACCACGTCCTCCAGGTCACATAGATGTAGACCCAGCTCTGATGGTCTCACTAGAAAGAAAGCTAAAGCTCCTGACAACAACATATATTTTGAGTTCCCAACCTCAGAGGCAGTTTCTCAAGAAGTCTTTAGGCCAGAAGAGCTACAAGTATGTAGAGTGTTTACCTTGTCCCTTACATTTGGAAACTCCTCTACCACATCCAAGGTTGTGAACTCCTTTGAATTTTCCATTCCAGATATATATTCACAGATTTTCCAACTCTTCTCCTCTAATTGCGTCTTATTTGGGGCGAAGGTAATGTGAAGCCATTGTTCTGGATGAGAGTGGGAAATTTATTGTGTAGCCCATATTTGCATGCACATTGGATTCATTTTCCTTTTTTCCATTCAGAATACTGAATCCCTGACACTAACCCATACCCTACTAGACTCTGACTACTAATCCTACTATGATGGAGAATAATAACACAAACAGAATAGAAATACAAGCCGTTCAGAGGAAGCATGGTGTATAGTTGGAATTGCCTTTTGCATGATAAAGGGTAGGTGTTATATATCTAGTCCATTTTTCATTGAAATAGTTCTCTATGTGTTTTTTTCCTTTAATTTTTATTGTTGGTTGTTCAAAACTTTACCTTTTGCTTGACATATCATATTTCATACTTTGATTCAAGTGGGTTATGAACTCCCATTTTTACCCCGTATACAGGTTTCAGCATCACATCTGTTACACATCCACTGTTGTACGTATTGCAATAGTAGTGTCTGTTGTAGTCTGCTGTCTTTCCTATCCTCTACTATCCCCCATCCCCTCCCCTCCCATCTTCTCTCTCTACTCCATCTACTGTAATTCATTTCTCCCCCTTGGTTTTTTCCGCCCTTTCCCCTCACTTCCTCTTGTATGTAATTTTGTATAACCATGAGGGTCTCCTTCCATTTCCATGCAATTTTCCTTCTATTTCCTTTTCTCTTCCACCTCTCACCCCCGTTTAATGTTAATTTTCTTCTCATGCTCTTCTTCCCAACTCTGTTCTTAGTTACTCTCCTTATATCAAATAAAACTATTGGCATTTGTTTTTTTTAGGGATTGGCTAGCTTCACTTAGCATAATCTGTTCTAATGCCATCTATTTCCCGGCAAATTCTATGATTTTGACATTTTTTAATGCAGAGTATTACTCCATTGTGTATAAATGCCACATTTTTTTTCCTTCGTCTATTGAAGGGCATCTAGGTTGGTTCCACACTCTTGCTATTTTGAATTGTGCTGCTATGAACATCAATGTAGCAGTGTCAATGCAGCATGCACTTTTTAGGTCTTAGGGAATACACTGAGAAGGGGAATAGCTGGGTCAAATGGTGGTTCCATTCCTAGCTTCCAAGAAATCTCCATACTTCTTTCAAATTGGCTGCACCAATTTGCAGTCCCACCAGCAATGTACAGGTGTACCCTTTTCCCCACATCGTCGCCAGCACTTGTTGTTTGACTTCATAATGGCTGCCAATCATACTGGAGTGAGATGGTATCTTAGGGTGGGTTTGTTTTCCATTTTTCTGAATGCAAGAGATGGTGAGCATTTTTTCATGTACTTATTGATTGATTGTATGTCCTCATCTGAGAAGTGTCTGTTCAGGTCCCTGGACCATTTGTTGATTGGGTTATTCATTTTCTTATTGTTTAATTTTTTGAGTTCTTTGTATACTCTGGATATTAGGGCTCTATCTGAAGTGTGAGGAGAAAAGATTTGTTCCCAGAATTTAGGCTCCCTATTTACCTCTCTTATTGTTTCTTTTGCTGAGAAAAAACTTTTTGCTTTGAGTAAGTCCCATGTGTTGATTCTAGTTATTAACTCTTTTTATTAACTCTTGTGCTATGGATTTCCTATTGAGGAATTAGGAGCCCAACCCCACAGTATGTAGATCATAGCCAACTTTTTCTTGTATCAGGTGCAGTGTCTCTGATTTGATATCAAGCTCCTTGATCCATTTTGAGTTAACTTTTTTGCATGACGAGAGAAATGGATTCAGTTTCATTTTGTTGCATATGAATTTCCAGTTTTCCCAGAACCATTTGTTGAAGATGCTATCCTTCCTCCATTGCATGCTTTTAGACCCGATTGACATTGCATTTAACATATAGAGAATTTTGGTTATATTGCCATTTTGATGATGTTAGTTCTGCCTATCCATGAACATAGTATATTTTTCCATCTTCTAAGATCTTCTTCTATTTCTCTCTTTAGGGTTCTGTAGTTTTCATTTTATAAGTCTTTCACCTCTTTTGTTAGGTTGATTCCCAAGTATTTTTTTGTGTGTGTGTGTGTGCATATTTTGAATGGAATGGTTGTCCTCATTTCTATTTCAGAGGATTTGTTGCTGATATACAGGAATGCCTTTGATTTATGCGTATTGATTTTATATCCTGCCACTTTGGTGAATTCATTTATTAGCTCTAATAGTTTCTTTGTATACCTTTTTGGGTCTGCTAAGTATAGAATCATGTCATCTTCAAATAGTGATAATTTACGTTCTTCTTTTCCTATTTTTATGCCTTTGATTTCTTTAATCTCTCTAATTGCTCTGGCCAGTGTTTCGAGAACTATGTTGAACAGAAGTAGTGAGAGAGGGCATCCCTATCTTCTTCCAGATTTTAGAGGGAATGCCTTCAGTTTTTCTCCATTCAGAATGATGCTAGCCTGAGGCTTAGCATAGATTGCTTTTACATTATTGAGGTATGTTCCTGTTATCCCTAGTTTTTCCAGAGTTTTGAACATAAAGGGATGCTGTACATTGTCGAATGCTTTTTCTGCATCTATCGAGATGATCAAATGGTTCTTATTTTTAAGTCTATTGATGTGATGAATAACATTTATTGATTTCTGTATATTGAACCAGCCTTGCATCCCAGGGATGAATTCTACTTGATCATGGTGCACAATTTTTTTAATATGTTTTTGTATCCGATTCGCCACAATTTTATTGAGGATTTTTGCATTTTTCCTGAAATAGCTTGAAAAGTATTGGTATTAGTTCCTCTTTAAAGGTTTTGTAAAACTCTGCTGTATACCCATCCGGTCCTGGGCTTTTCTTAGTTGGTAGTCTTTTGATGGTTTATTCTATTTCCTCAATTGTTATGGGTCTGTTTAGGTTGCCTATATCCTCCTGACTCAATCTGGGCAGATTATATGACTTGAGAAATTTATCGATGCCTTCACTATCTTCTATTTTATTGAAGAATAAGAATTCAAAATAATTTCGGATTATCTTCTGTATTTCTGAACTATCTGTTGTGATACTGAATTCTCCCTCTTCTTTTCTTTGTTAGCTTGGCTAAGGGTCGGTCGATTTTATTTATTTTTTCAAAGAACCATCTTTTAGTTTTGTCAATTTTTTCAATTGTTTCTTTGTTTCGATTTCATTAATTTCAGCTCTGATTTTAATTATTTCTTGGCTTCTACTTCTTTTGCTGTGGTTTTGCTCTTCTTTTTCTTGGATTCTGAGATGAAGTATGAGATCATTTATTTGTCTTTTTTTTTTCCTTTTTTTAAGGAATGAAATCCAAGCAATGAATTTTGTTCTTAGAACTGCTTTCAATGTGTCCCATAGATTCTGATATGTAATGTCTGTGTTTTCATTTATCTCTAAGAATTTTTTAATTTCCTCCTTGGTGTCTTCTATAACCCATTGATCATTCAGTAACCTATTTTTCATTCTCCATGTGATACATGATTTTTCCTTCTTTCTTTCATTGTTGATTTTCAGTTTCATTTCCTTATGATCAGATAAGATGCCTGGTATTATATCTACTCCTTTATATTGTCTAAGAGTAGCTCTGTGACATAATATATCATTTATTTTTTGAGAAGTATCCATGTGCTGCTGAGAAAAAAGTGTAACTGCTTGATGTTGGGTGGTATATTCTATATATATATCATAAGTCTGGGTTATTAATTGTGTTATTGAGTTCTATAGTTTCATTATTCAACTTTTGTTTGGAAGATCAGTCCATTAGTGAGAGAGGTGTGTTTGAGTCTCCCATGAGTATTGTATATTGGTTTATTAGAATCTTGAACTTGAGAAGAATTTGTTTGATGAACATAGCTGCACCAATGTTTGGGGCATATATATTTATGATTGTTATGTCTTGTTGGTGTATGGTTTCCTTGAGCAGTATGTAGTGTCCCTCTTTATCCCTTTTGTTTAACTTTGGCTTGAAATCTATTTTATTTGATATGAGTATGGACACTTCTGCTTGTTTCCGAAGTCCATATGAGTGATATGATTTTTCCCAACTTTTCACCTTCAGTCTATGTATATCTTTTCCTAACAAATGCGTCTCCAGTAGGCAGCATATTGTTGGGTCTTGTTTTATGATCCATTCTACTAGCCTGTGTCTCTTAATTGGTGAGTTTAAGCCATTAACATTTAGGGTTATTATTGAGATATGGGTTGTTCTTCCAGCCATATTTGTATATTTATGTTACTAAACACGGTTTGTTTTCCTCCTTGATTATTTTCCCCCCTTTACTCCTCTACCTCCCACTGTTGGTTTTCATTGTTATTTTCCATTTCCCCTTCCTGTGATGTTTTGCCAAGGATGTTTTTAAGAAATCGTTTTCTAGCTGCAAATTCTTTTAACTTTTGTTTATCGTGGAAAGTTTTAATTTCATCTTCTATCCTGAAGCTTAATTTCGCTGGATACACAATTCTTGGATGGAACCCATTTTCTTTCAGTGTTTGAAAAATGTTATTGCAGGATCTTCTAGCTTTCAGAATCTGTGTTGAAAGATCAGCTGTTATCCTGAATGGTTTACCACTAAATGTAATCTGCTTCCTTTATCTTGTAGCATTTAAAATTCTCTCCTTTTTCTGTATGTTGGGCATCTTCATTATAATATGTCTAGGTGTGGATCTCTCATGATTTTGCACATTTGGCATCCTGTAAGCTTCTAAGATTTGCGATTCTGTCTCATTCTACAAGTCTGGGAAGTTTTCTCCTATATTTCATTGAATATATTGCTCATTCCTTTTGTTTGGACCTCTATACCTTCCTGTATCCCAATGACTCTTAAGTTTGGTCTTTTTATGTTATCCCATATTTCTTGGATGTTCTGCTCATGGTTTCTTAAAAGTCTTGCTGAGCTGTCTGTGTTCTTTTCAAGTTGAAATAATTTGTCTTCATTGTCTGATGTTCTATCTTCTAAGTGTTCTACTCTGCTGGTAGTATTCTCAATTGAGTTTTTAAGTTGGTTTATTGATTCCTGCATTCCTAGGATTTCTGTTTGTTTGATTTTATAATCTTTATCTCCCTGTATAGTTGATCTTATGCTTCTTGGATTTTTTTTTATGTAATTCATTATCAAGGTGATCTTTCATTGTATGATTTTGCTCTCTAATGTCTTCTTTGAGACTCCAGATCATCTGAAGCATGTATATCCTGAGTTCTTTATCTGACATTCCATCTGCTGCAGATATTACCTCTTCTAACGTTGACTTTACCTGCATTGCTTATGGTCCTTTCTTTCCTTGTCTTTTCATACTGTTCATATTTCTTTCTGCTTGGTGAAACTGTTGTGTTATTGAATTTTTCCCCTATATATTTATATTGCTCTTGTATAGTTTCAAAGTCTCCCTCGCAGGCACGGGTGGTGGCTCTGCCCCTGCTACAATTGGGACAATGTGCCTACCACACCAGCAGGCTGCTGGGCCTGTTCTGTAAGTCGGTAGCTGGTCCGCCTACCTTGAAGGTGCGAGCAGCAGCTCTGCCCCTCTGCAGGCACTGGGCCTGTTCTGCCAGTGGGTCGCAAGTCGGGCTACTTTGCAGGCGTGGGCGGCAGCTTTGACCATCCGCGGGCCACTGGGTCTGTTTTGTCTGTCCCTTGCAGGTCTGTCTACCTTGCAGGCGCCTATGGCTGCTCCGTCCATCCCCCAACCGGGACGATGTGTATACCATGCTGGCGGGCCATAGGCCTGGTCTGTCGGTGGTTGCAGGTCCACCTACCTTGCAGGCGCAGAGGGCGTCTCTGCCCCTCCGCAGATTGCTGGGCCTTTCCTGCTGTGGGTCACAGGTCTGCCTACCTTGCAGGCCCGGCGGCATTGCCCCTCCCCCAACCAGGGCAATGTGTTTTCCACGGTGGCGGGCCACTGGTCCTGTTCAGCCGGTGGGTCGCAGGTCCGCCTACCTTGAAGGAGCGATTGGCAGATCTGCCCCTCCCTCTCTCAATGTGTTTTTAAAGTTGACAAATATGTGAATTCCTGTCTCCCTTTCTCTGTAGCATATTCAGCACATGTATTTTTATATGCACATATTGAATCCTACCTGGTATCACACGTACATTTTTGTGAGGTTGCTGACTTGGCAGATACAAATTATGAGAAGAGATCACTCCTCCTAAACGATGTTGTAACTGAAAATTTAAGCTATGGGTGAGCTTCCTAGTTAAACAATATTACACATAAATCCACGCTCAGTAAAATGAAGATTTTTGGATCTGTGGATGATATATATTTCATGAAGAATTTCAATTGGCATATATATTGCTACTTTTTAATGTCTGTTTTGTGTGTGTGTGTGTGTGTGTGTATACACACTCTTGTATATATATATATATATATATATATATATATATATATATATATATGCAAACTCTCCATATATTTCAAAATATGAAATAGATGTGTCTTATGTACAGTCCCAAAATTCATTCATGTTCATGTATGTGGAATTATAATCAAATTTTCACAAGATTATTCTCAGAAATATTCATCCACCTGAAATACATATTTGTTTCTTAGGACTGAAAACTAAATTCAGTGAATGGTGCATTCAAATCCTATTATTTCTACATTAACTGACTCAGTTTAACATCAATGCAAGAAGATTCCTATGGGACATGATGTTTATTTTGACGTTCATTTTTACTCAACACTGGTACATTACTATTCCTTCAGTTAATGCACATCAGAGGATATGTATTTCATCTACAATTTCACAAATTTATACGCATTTGTTTCACTTTCAGTCACTTCCTGGTTCAGAACACATGTATTTCTACAGGTTTCTTGACTGGTCTTTTTATGAGAGTTTTTTCCAAAAAAAATATTTTCAATTTCCATAATCAATTTTAAGCAAAACTCACACACTCTTCATGATAAACCATAATCCTCATATTACCATTAGATGTAAAACGGGTTGGAATGAATGGTTGTATATCAATATAAGATTTCCTGTATATTTTCACATTTCAATTCAATCCATTATTTGAAGTTGGAACCAGTTATATTATTTATTCACAGTATGGTCTATACATGCATATTCTCCATATTCAAAGACAAAGAGTACACCTGTTTGTACCCCGAATACTAATTTATACATCTTCAAAATATTGCTCCCAGAAATGGTGGAAGAAATACTCAGGTCACCTTATCTACATATACATTGTATCACAGTAATATTCTGGACACAAAAAGCAAAAGTCACACTTATGATTGTACCAAAGCCTAAATGGAAACTGAACATGGATTCCTAAAAACATCCAGGTCCAGTTTGCCTAATAGTCTCAAATATCAATCCTATTGGTGACTACGTATTTGTTTCTTCCTAAAATTATATATTCAACCTAAATGCAGTTAATAATGTCTAATCCTATCACTCACTCTATACTTTGCCTGATTTCCTAATGTCTCTATTGATGTCTGTTTTCCTAAATATTTTCCCCAGTTCACCATGTGAGTGACTCTTCACATGTGATGATATTTACTTTCACTCTCTAAGCGAAACCCTATTGATAAAGAATTTTTGGTCCAAATCCTGTACTCACTCTTCTTCTGAAAGCTACTGACTATCTTCCTAATCTTACTGAGTTTCCCTGTTTGAGTGGAAGTTCTCTTTTCCATTCAATCATCCAAGGTACAAGGTCCTATGCCATTGATTATCGATTTATCTGAGACATATATGCGGAACATAATTCAAAGCTAAGTATCACAATCAACAGCTCAATGCCCTTCTGAGCTTCAAATCTTACCTAGATTTCTGTTTTCAAACTTATATTTTATGTCTATGTTTTAATAAATATCACAGGTTCCCAATACCATTATTCATCCAGCAGAATGATTCCTAACCCAAATCAAACATGTTATTAAACCCTAAACATACACTGTTCCCACAATCTCACTTAACAAGGGACAGTGTTGGTCTTACAATACAGGAATGTAGGGGATATTCCATATGCTGAAAAACTCAAAGGTCCATGCAGATGTGATCCCTGGAGAAGATATAGGCAGCTATGAAGGACCTTAAAGAGCAAAACTCATCTTCCATTGCAAACAACCTGGTCAGGATGAAGGGTTGTATCTTAATGAGCCTCTCTGTTCTCAATGTAGAGAAAATGGACCAAACCAGGCCTGTGTGGAGAGCTGTTCCTGGGTGCCTATGGTTGATTCACCATTCTAACTTGTGAAAGTGTCACAGGAAGTAGGGGCAGCCTCTATCTCATGGGACCCTTGGAAGGAACTGTTAGGACAAAGTGATTGCCAAGGCAGTGTCCTCATTCACTACCTGAAGTAAGTGATCTCACCTCTCTTCCTTGGTGATGGAACTCTCTGAACTTGTGTGCAGAAGCCAGGCAACCAGAGCCAGTCCCAGTCCCAGTCCCATTGAGGTCACTTGTTTGGATTTACCAAGGACAGAATCAGTGTTTCCTGGAACCTACTGATGTGAGGATGGCCAAATGCCAGGAGAGCTTTGTAGAGGGGCCTTTCCTGAGAAAAAGGTACTTTCCCATTTCTGGCTCCTGACAACGTCACAGATTTGGCCAAGGAGACCATATCTGAGACAGGACAGGCCATTTGGGGGTACATAGTATGGCCTACCAGTCAGACGACACTCAGGATAGTCGCAGAATTACTTGGGGGAAGGAGGTGTCTTTGTGGGTGTGGGAGTGAGTTTGTGGTTTTTTCTCATGTTCTGAGAATAAGTAGGAAAGGCAGTTTGTTGGGTTTGGAGTGGACTGTGTCTAGTAATTCCTTTGACAATGTGAGTGTTTCTATGTCTGTGTAACTCTCTGTGTCCGTGGTTGTATTCATTAGAAAAGAGAATTCATCTATGGATGTGTCCTGTCTAGTAGAAAGAATTAAAGCATTTATCCTGCCTATTTTATGAATGGACTGTGACTTGCCTTATCAATGGGCAACACGTACTATCTTCCTAAGTTCCTGTTTTCTTTCTGAATCTGGCCACTCTCCAGAGTAGGCTCATGGTTTTTTGTCCAAGTTATGTACCACTTCCAACCTCTGTGACATGGCCATGTATTCTATAGCTGAAAGGAAAGGGAGCATCTCAGAAAACTCAGATATCAGTGTGACAAGGAAAGTCTCAGTGGAGAAAACCGGCTTTGGGCCTTTTGCTTCCCTATTCCTCTGTTGCCCTGAATGTCAGGAAGGTCTTTGCCTCAGGGCACCCCTTTGTGAATCCTGAAGAAAACAGTTTTCAAATGGAAATGAATGGGCATCACCTGTGGCTGTTTGCTAAAATGCTTTGAGAGATATGTGTGTGAATCAGCCTCTTGGCCGTGTGTGAGGCTGTGTCTTAGATATTCAGCGCCTAATGGATCTTAAGAAAGATCCCATGTGTTCATCCAAAACCAAAATGTCTAAAAAATCAGTCATTGTAGATGAAGTTTATTGCCTTTCTCTGTTAGGTTCCTGACCTCCAACAAGTGAATTTGGGGATCCTTTGAATTAATCGAGTTCTTCAAAGCCCTGCAGAGGCTAGCCCATATGTGCTTGGGTTTTCTAATGAATCCAAATCACATAAAGAATCTATACATGACAGTCAGTAGGCCTCAAATTGGAGAAGCAGAGCAGTATTAGTGGCAGGCCTATTAAATCACTCCTTGTTTACAGGAAGGGTGTCCAGGTCACACTGACTTTAGGCAAATGAGGGCAAGGGAGATTATTTCAGACTCTGTCTTGTGCTTTACCCCTCATGGAAAACTCCAGCCAGAGGTAATGATGAGTGTCTATATGGAAGAAGATGAGGGCAATGTGGCAGTGTTTTGGATTTAATTGTGGTCATTTATTTGGCTGTTGGAAGATAAGACTGGGTCCACCTGGGCTTTAACTCGGGTTTGATTCATCTTAGAGACTGAGTTCTGGAACTGACCTCAGAGAAGTATTGACATGAATTGTGTTGGGATTTTAGGAGGCCACGCATTAGACTTGCCCTTGGAAACTGAGATCTAAGCCCAGGGTGGCTTTCCACAAAGCACTGAGAATGTCAGCCAGGATATACCCGGATTTTATTCTGAAAGACTTGGCAGGCATATTTGAGAGTCAAAACACCCATGGACCTCACATTGTAGACCTCAATGGGCCTGGCCTCATGTGACCTTTAGTCCACTCTTTGGGAAGCATTGCCTGTGAGAGTTCTCCAGATCTTTCATTGAAATGAGCTTCCACAACATTTAATGGTTCATGAATGAATTGAAACCCACTGTGGCTCCAAATTCCTCTTTGAAAAATGGCTAGATAAATACCATGAAATTTTTTAAATTCCCATGACCAGGTGGCACTGGAGAACAGTTAGATCTCTTGATGCTCATCATGAGTGTACCAGACTGGGCCTTGATTTACTGGGTTTCATGAAAATGGCATAGAACAGAGATGCCAGTAAGTTGGAACCTTCTGAGTAGTGCGCCTTGAGCAGTTGTGGGCAGGTGTGTGACAAAACATCTGTGGTGGGGCCATGTGGATCTGCCATTGGCTTCCAAATAGCATGTGATTGACTTGCAGCAGCCAGCAGACCCATTTATGTAAAGGCACCTTGTTATATAGAGTGGTTTCAGGGCAATGTTCAGAATTGGGTTGCAATGGAAAAGGGGGCAATGTAGCAAGCAATGAGTGATAGAAGCCTGGATGGTGCATTCTCCTGCAGACTCTAACCCACCACAAGTGACAGAACTCCCTGCAGCACTGTGTCCCAGTGAACTCCCTTGTATTTTGTAAAGCAAATATCAAACTCACTGTGCAGCAGCAAGTAACACCACGAAAAGTGGAGGATGACCAAATGTCTTCACAGCGACACGGGGAGACACTAAGCCCCCAGTGGCCACAGTTTACCTACAAAGAGAGAATTCAGCACTGCTGCCCCATGTTCATTGGAAAATAAGAAAACATGTCGTCCAGGTCACATAGATGCAGACCCATCTTGATGGTCTCACTAGAAAGAAAGCTAAAACTTCTGACAACAACTTATATTTCAAGTGCCCAATCTCACATGCAGTTTCTCAAACAGTCTTTAGGCCAGAAGAGCTCCATGTTGGTGTTGTGTTTACCATGTCCCTTGCTTTTGGAAACTCCTCTACCATCTCGAAGTTTGTGAACTCCTGAGCATTTTCCATTCCAGACATGTATTCACAAATTTTCTAACTCTTCTCCTCTAATTGTGTCTTACTTGGAGCGAAGGTAATGTCAAGGCATTGTTCTGGATCAGAGTGGGAAGTTTTGGGTTGCACATATTTGCACACACATTTGATACAATTTCCAATTTTCCATTCAAAATACAGAATCCCTGACACTATCCCATACCCTACTTGACTCTGGCTACTAATCCTAATATGATGGAGAAAAATAACACAAACAGAATATAAATACAAGCAGTTCAAAGGAGGCATGATGTATATTTGGACTTGCCTTTTACATGATAAAGTTTATGTGTTATAAATCTAGTCAATTTTTAATTAAATAGTTCTCCATGTGTTTTTAAAGTTCAAAATATGTGTATTACTGACTCCCTTTCTCTGTAGCCTATTCAACATATGTATTTTTATATGCACATAGCGAAAGCTACCTGGTATCACACCTACATTTTTGTGAGGTGGCTTCCTCAGCAAATACAAATTGTGAGAAGAGATCACTCCTCCTAAACGCTTTGGAACTGAATATTCAACCTATAGGTGAGCTTCCTAGTTGAACAAAATTATACATAAATCCATATTCTGTAAAATATATATTTTTGCATTTGTGGATGATATATATTTCATGATGAATTTCGATTGGCATATATTACTACATTTTAAAGTCTGTGTGTGTGTTTTGTGTGTGTGTGTGTGTGTGTGTGTGTGTGTTTGTGTGTGTATATATATATATATATATATATATATATATATAGTCTCCATATTTTTCAAAATATGAAATATTTGTGTCTTATTTAGAGTCCCAAAATTCATTCATGTTCATGTATGTGGATTTATAATAAAATTTTCACAAGATTATTCTCAGAAATATTCATCCACCTGAAGTACATATTTGTTTCCTAGTACTGAAAACTAACTACAGTGATTGGTGCCTTCAAATCCTAATATTTCTACAGTAACTGAACCAGTTTAACATCAATGCATGTAGAATTCTATTGGACGTGATGTGTATTTTGACGTTCGTTTTTATTCCACACTGGTACATTACTCTTTCTTAAGTTTATGGACATCATAGGACATATATTTCATCAACAATTTCGCAAATTTATAGGCATTTGTTTCACTTTCAATCGCTTCCTGCTTCAGAACACATGTATTCCTCCAGGTTTCTTGACTGGTCTTTTCATGAGACTTCTTTCCAAACAAATTATTTTCGATTTTCATAATAAATTTGAAGCAAAGTAACACACTTTTCATGTTAAACCAAAATCCTCATATTTCCATTAGATGTATAATGGGTTGGAATGAATGATTGTATATTAATATAAGATTTCTTATTTGTTTTCAAATTTATTTCAATCTATTATTTCAAGTTGAAACCAGTTTTATTATTTATTCACAGTATGGTCTATTCATGCATTTCCTCTGTATTCATTGACACATGGTGCACCTTTTTGTAGCCCCAATACAAATTTATACATCTTCAAAATATTGCTTCCAGAAATGGTGGAAGAAATACTCATGTAACCTGATCTACATATACATTTCATCACAGTAATATTCTAGACACAAAATTCAAAGGTCACCCTTATGATTCTACCAAATCCTAAATAGAAAGTGAACATGGATTACTAAAAACATCCATGTCCAGGGTGCCTTATGCTCTCAAATGTCAATCCGATTGGTGACTACATATTTGTTTCTTCCTAAGATTATATGTTCAACCTCAACCCTGTTGAAAATATCTAATCCTATCACTCACTTTATACTTTGCCTGATTTCCTAATGTCTCTATTGATATCTGAATTCCTACATATTTTCCCCACTTCATCATTGTTAGAGACCCTTCACATGTGCTGTTATTGAAATTCACTCTCTAACCGAAACCCTATTGCTAAATAACTTTTGGTCCAAATCCTATACTCATTGTTCTTCGGATACTTACCGACTATCTTCCTGATCCTACTGACTATCTCTGTTTGAGGGGATGTTCTCTTCTACATTCAATCATCCAAGGTACAAGTTCCTATGCCATTGTATATCAATTTATCTGAGATACCTGTGCAGAACGTAATTCAAGCTAAGTAATCCAATCAAGGACCCAATGACTTTCTGGACTTCAAATCTTACCTGGATTTCTGTTTTCATACTTATATTTCACCTATATATTCTTGTAAGTATTGCAGTTACCCAATACCATTATACATCCCGTAGAATGATTCCTAACCCAAATCGAACTGGTTATTAAGCATAACCATACACTGTTCCCTCAATATAACATTACAGAAGAGCTGGAACAGAGTTGGTCTTACAATGCAGGGATGGAGGGGATCTTCCACCTACTTAGAACCTCAATGGTCCATGCAGAAATTATCCCTGGAAAACATGTAGGCAGGTATGAAGGACCTGAGAGAGCAAAGGTCATCTTCCATGGCAAACAGCCTGGTCAGGATGAAGGGTTGTGTCTGAATCAGCCTCTCTCTTCTTAATGTAGAGAAGATGGACCAAACCAAGCCTGTGTGGAGAGCTGTTCCTGGGTGACTATGGTTGATATACCATTCTAACTTGTAAAAATGTCACAGGAATTGGGGCAGCATCCATCTCATGGGACCCTTGGAAGCAACTGTTAGGGCAAAGTAGTTGCCACGGCAGTGACCTCATTCAGTTCCTGAAAAAAGTGACCTCACCTCACTTTCTTTGTAGTGGAACTCTCTAAACTTGGGAACCAGGAAGCTAGGCCCCCAGAACCAGTGCCAGTCCCAGTTGGCACACTTGATTGGATTTACCAAGGACAGAGTCAGTCTTTATTGGTACCAACTGATGTGAGGTTGGCCAAATGCCAGGAAAGCTATGAAGACAGGTGTTTCCTGAGAAAGCAGGTAGTTGTTCTGGCAAAGACACCAAATCTGAGAAAGTACAGGCCATTTCAGGGGAACATGGTATGGCCCACCAGTCAGAGGAAACTCCGGATAATCAAAGACCTTCTTCTGGGAAGGAGGTGCTTTGTGGGTGTGGGTGTGAGTTTGTGGTTTTGTCTCATGTTCTGAGAATAGGTAGGGATGGTGGATTGTTTGTTTTTGAGTGGATTGTTTCTAGAAAGTCGTTTGACATGGGGAGGGTTTCTAAAAGTGTATCCCACTGTGTCCGTGGTTGTTGACATTTGAAAAGAGAATGCATCAATGGAAGTGCCCTGTCTAGTAGAAAGCTACCCAGTATTCATCCTGCACAATTGATGAATGGACTGCAGCTTGCCTTATGAATGGACAACACCTACTATCTTCCTAAGCTCCAGTTTTCTTCCTGAATTCTGGCCACTCTCCGGAATAGTCTCATGGTTTGGTGTCCAAGATATGTACCGCCTCCAAGCTTTGTTACATGGCCATGTACTGGATAGCTGAAGGCAATGGGAGCATCTCAGAAAACTCAGATATCAGTGTGACCAGTAAAGTCTCAGTGGAGAAACCCTGCTTTGGGCCTTTTGCTAACCTATTGTTCTGTTGCCCTGAATGTCAGGAATTTCTTTGCATCAGGCAACCCCTTTGTAAAGCCTGAAGAAAACAGTTTTCAAATGAAAATGAATGGGCATCACCTGTGGCTGTTTGCTTAATTGCTTCAAAAGGGATGTGTCTGAATCAGCCCCTTGGCCCTATGTGAGGCTGGGGCTTAGATTCTCGGCACCTGACGGATCTACAGAAAAATCCCATCTCTGAATCCAAAACCAAAATGGCCATAAGAGCAGTCAATGTGGATGAAGTCTCTTGCCTTCCTCTGTAAGTCCTGACCTCTATCAAGTGACAATAGATATCATTTGGGTCAAATGAGTTTTTCAAAGCCCTGAAGAGGCTAATGCATAGGTGCTTGGATTTTCTCATGACTCCAATTCACACAAAGAATTTATACTCAACAATCAGTAACAGTCAAAATGGAGAAGCAGAGCAGTATTAAGGGCAGGCCTATTTGATCACTCCTGGTTCACAGGAAGGGTGTCCAGGCCACCCTGACTTTAGGCAATTGAGGGGTAAGTGAGCTTATTTTGGACACTGTCTTGGGCTGCATCCCTCATGAAAACCTGCAGCAAGAGGTTATGATGAGTGTCTCTATGGCAGAAGATGAGGGTCATGTGGGAGTGTTTTGGTTTCAATTGCAGTCATTTGTGTGGCAGTGGAATAGGCCACTAATGAGATTCGCCCTTCTAAACTGAGATCTAGCTCACTCCTTGGGAAAAATTGCCTGTGAGAGTTCTCCAGATCTTTTATTGAAATGAGCTTCCTCACCATTTAATGGTTCCTGAATGAATTGAAACCCACAGTGCTTCCAACTTCATCCTTGAAAAGTGGCTACATAAATACCATGAAATGTTTGCCATTCCAATGACCAGGTGGCACTGGAGAACCTTTGATGTCCTTTTGCTCATCATGACTGTACCAGATAGTGCCTTGATTGTATGGGTTTCATGAAAATGGTGTAGAACATAAATGCCAGTAACTTGTAGCCTACTGAATAGTGGTGTGTGTGCAGGTGGTGTGCAGGTGTGTGATAAAACATCTCCTGTGGGGCCATGTGGATCTGCCATTACTTCCAAAGGGCTTGAGACTGACATGGTGCATCCAGCAGAACCTTATATGTCTGAAACCTCTCCATGTAAAGGCATCTTTTTATATGGAGATTTTCAGGGCAATGTTCAGAATCAGGTTGCTATGATCAAGGGGGCAATCTATGTGGGATAGAATCCTGGTTGGTGAATTCTCCTGCAGACCCTGACCCACCATACATGACAGAACTCCCTCCAGCACTGGGTCTCAGTTGAACTCATTTTATTTAGTGAAATAAATACCAAACTCCCAGTGCAGCGGCAAGAAACACCATGAAAAGTGGAGGATGACCAAATGGCTTCACAGTCCACACGGGGAGACACTTAGCCTTCAGTGGCCACAGTTTACCTACAAAGAGTGAATTCAGCACTGCCGCCTCATGTCTTTTGGAAAATAAGAAACCATGTTCTCCAGGTTACATAGATGCAGACACAGCTTTGATGCTTTCACTAGAAATGAAGCTAAAGCTCCTGACAAAAACATATATTTCAAGGATCGTCTAGCTTTCAGAGTCTGTGTTGAAATATCAGCTGTTATCCTGATTGCTTTACCCCTAAATGTAATCTGCTTCCTTTCAATTGTAGCTTTTAAAATTCTCTCTTTATTCTGTACGTTGGGTATCTTCATTATAATGCGTCTAGGTGTGGATCTCTTATGATTTTGCACATTCGGCGTCCTGTTGGCTTCTAGGACTTGGGATCCTGTCTCATTCTTCAAGTCTGGGAAGTTTTCTCGTATTATTTCATTAAATACATTGCTCATTCTTTTGGTTTGGACCTCTATACCTTCCTGTATCCCAATGACTCTTAAGTTTGGTCTCTTTATGTTATCCCATATTTCTCGGATGTTCTGTTCATGGTTTCTTAACAGTCTTGCTGAGCTGTCTATGTTCTTTTCAAGTTGAAATACTTTGTCTTCGTTGTCTGATGTTCTATCTTCTAAGTGTTCTACTCTGATGGTAGTGTTCTCAATTGAGTTTTTAAGTTGTTTTATTGCTTCCTGCATTTCTAGGATTTCTGTTTGTCATTTTTTACAACTTCTATCTCCCTGTATAATTGATCTTTTGCTTCTTGGATTTGTTTGTGTAATTCATTGTCGAAGTGATCTTTCATTGTCTGATTTTGCTGTCTAATGTCTTCCTTGAGACTCCAGATTATCTGAAGTATGTATATCCTGAGTTTTTTATCTGACATTCCATCTGCTGCAGCTATTACCTCTTCTAAAGTTGTGTTGACCTGCATTGCTTGTGGTCCTTTTTTCTTTGTCTTTTCATACGGCTCGCGTTTCTTTCTGCTTGGTGAAACTGTTGTGATTTTGAAATTTTCCCCCTATATATTTATATTGCTCTTGTATATTTGAAAAGTCTTCCTTGCAGGGGCGGGGGTGGCTGTTGTGCTCTTCCAATTGGGGTGATCTATCTACCATGCTGATGGGCCGCTGGGCCTGTTCTCCTGATCGGTCGCAGGTCTGCCTACCCTGCAGGCGCGGGAAGCGGCTCTGCTAAGCCCCTCCTCTAATTGGTGTGACGTGTGTACCACACCCATGGACCCCTGGGGTGTTCTGCCAGTAGGTCTCAGGTCTGCCTACCTTAGAGGCGTGGGCGGCGGCTCTGCTCTGCCCCTACTCCAATTGGAGTGACGTGACTACCACGCCGGCGGGTGGGTGGGCCTGTTCTGCCGTCGGTCGCAGGTCTGCCTACCTTACGGGCATGGGCGATGGATCTCCTCTGCCCCTAGTCCAAATGGGGTGAAGTGTCTGCCGCGCTGGCAGGCCGCTGGGCCTCTTCTGCTGGTCGGGTGCAGATTTGTCTACCTTGAGGGCGCGGGTGGTGTCTCTGCTCTGCCGCTACTCCAATTGGGGTGTCGGGACTACGAAGCCGGCAGGTTGCTGGGCCTGTTCCGGGCACCATGGGCAAAGACTCTGCTCTGCCCCTACTCCTATTGGGGTTATGTGACTACCATGCCGGTGGGCCACTTGGATTGTACTAGGTGCTGGAGAAGGCTCTGCTCTGCAATTACTCCAATTGAGGTGACGTGACTACCATGCCTGCTGGTCGCTAAGCCTGTTCTGGGCACCTGTGGCAGCTCTGCTCTGCCTCTATTCCAATTGGGGTGAAGTGAGTATCATGCAGATGTGTCGCTGGGCCTGTTCCAGGCATGGGCAGCGGCTCTGCTCTGCCCCTCTGGCTTGATGACAAAGTGAGAGAGACTCGGGTGTTTCTGACTCACTTTCTTTACCAGGAGACCAACTGTTTCTGTCACCGCTGGTATTAATGAAGTTATCTCCTCCGCTGCTTTCTGATGACATCAGATCTCTGCCATGTTGGTATCCCATGCAAAAGGCAGCATTTTGTTCCCTTTGCTGGGTGACCAAAGCAATGGGTGAGTCCTGACTTGCCCTCACAAGCCTCGTCTCAATCCTGTTGCCACTGCCTATGAAGGCTCGGTTGATATTTACCTCCACATTATTCAGCAAGACCCACACCGGGAAGCAGTTTCCATGGGTTCTTGAGCCCTGGGCCAGATCAGTTCAGGGAGGCCAAATTTGGCCGCTCTGGGCTCAGTGTATGTTCTAATAGGAGCAGGCTCCAAGACGCAGTTTCTGCGGGTTCTTTAGCACTGAGCCTGAGTAATTGGTCTGCGAAGCAAAGGTGAATGGAATCCTGAAATTACCTGTTCTATAGCTGAATGAGCTGCGATCAGTCGAAAACAGGGATGGTGACGTCAGCTCTTCAAGATGGTGGACGCTGGCTTCCTCTGTGGTCTGACAGGTATGGAGAACGGAATTGGACCACATCCATCCCCGTCTCAATCCCAGAATTCAGCACTGAGCACAGTAATTGCAGAGCGGGCAGGAGCCCATAGAATCCGCACCACTGTATATTTGCGATGCTATCTCGTGTTTTCCCAGTGCGCGCCACACACTCTAGCTGCAGGGCAATTTGCTGAATAAGCAGCATGACCCTCCGTGCGGAAAAATCACTCGCGTTTGAGCCCCCGTAGCTGATCCTCGTGAGATGGATATATGTCCACTAGGTTTTGGAGCACCACAAATTTGCTGGAAATTCCTAACAAGATAGGTTTTAGCTGTTCTAACTCGTCATTTTCCCGCACAGTGACGCGGTACATGGGGGTAATGCACTCCATTCGCCGCCATCATGTGATCCCCCAAAGTTAGTTTTCAGTACAAGGAAAAAAATATGTATTTCAGTTGGAGGAATATTTCTGAGAATAATCTTGTGAAAAGTTGATTATAAATCCACATACATGAATATGAATGAATTTAGGGAGGGTATAAAAAGAAAAATATACTAAATATTTTGAAAAATCTGGAGAGTGAATATATATATATATATATATATATATATATATATATATATATATACACACAGACACACACAAACACACACACAGACATTAAAAAGTAGCATTATGTATGTGAATTGAAATTCACCATGAAATATATATCATCCACAGATCCAAAAATATTCATTTTAATGTACATGGATTCATGTTGTTTAACTAAAAAGCTCACCCATATGTTGAATTTTCAGTTCCAACAGCGTTAAGTAGGAGTGATCTCTTCTCACAATTTGTATCTGCCAAGCCAGCCACCTCACCAAATGTACGACTGATACCAGGTAGAATTCTGTATGTGCTTATAAAAATACATGTGATGAATAGGCTACAGAGAAAGGGAGACAGTTATTCACATATTTGTTAACTTTGAAAACACATGGAGAACTATTTCAATTAAAATTCGCTAGATTTATAACACCTACAATTTATCATACGAAAGGCAAGTCCAATTATACACCATGCCTCCTGTGAACCTCTTGTATTTGTATTCTGTTTGGGTTATTATTCTCCATCAAATTAGGATAAGAAGTCAAAGTCTAGTAGGGTATGTGTTAGTGTCAGGGATTCAGTATTTCGAATGGAAAATTGGAAAATGTATCCAATGTGTATGCAAATATGTGCTACACAAAATTCTTCCCACTCTCATTCAGAATAATGCCTTGACATTACCTTCGCCCTACATAAGACACAATTAGAGGAGAACATTTAGAAAATCTGTGAATACATATGTGGAATGGAAAATGCTCAGAAGTTCACAAATTTGGAGTTGGTAGAGGAGTTTCCAAAAGTAAGGGACAGGGTAATCACTCCAAAAACATGAAGTTCTGCCAGCCTAACATCTGAAGAAACTGCCTGTGAGGTTGGGCAATGAAATATATGCTGTTGTCAGAAGCATTAGCTTCATATGTAGTGAGACCATCAAATCTGGTTCTGCATCTATGTGACCTGGATGACATGGTATCTTATTTTCCAATAAACATGAGGCAGCAGTGCTGAATTTTCTATTTGTAGGTATACTGTGGCCACTGGATTCTAGGTGTCTCCCCGTGTGGACTGTAAATTCATTTGGTCATCCTCCACTTTCGTGGTGTTTCTTGCTGCTGCACTGGGAGTTTGGTATTTGCTTCATTAAATACAAGGGTTCACCTGGGACACAGTGCTGAAGTGAGTTCTGTCAAGTGTGGTGTGTCGAGTTCTGCAGGAGAATGCACCAACCAGGCTTCTATCCCACATAACTTGCCCTATTGACCATAGCATCCTGATTCTGAACATTGCCCTGAAACCTCTCCATATAACAATATGCTTTTACATATAAGGTTCTACTGACTGCAAAATGTCAGTCACAATCCATTTGGAAGCCAATGGCAGATCCACATGCCCCCACCACAGATGTTTTATCACACACCTGCCAACCACTGCTCTAGAACTACTACTCAGCAAGATCCAACTTACTGGAATCTCTGTTCTACACCATTTTCATAAAACCCAGTCAATCAAGGCACTGTCCTGTATACTCATGATCAGCAAGAGGACATCCAAATGTTCTCCAGTGCTACCCGGTCATGGGAATTTCAAAAATTTCATGATATTGATATAGCCAATTTTCAAGGATGAAGTTGGAGGCACTGTGGATTTCAATTCACTCAGAAACCAGTAAATGAAAACTCTGGAGAATTCTTACAGGCAAGGCTTCCAAAAGTGGCCAAAAGTCAGATTAAGCCAGGCCCATTGAGGTCTACAATGTATGGTCCATGTGTGTTTTGACTCTCAAATATGGCTGCCAAGTCTTTAAGAATAATATCATGTGTTATCCTGGCTGAGATTCCCTGTGCTCTGTGGAAAGTCAACTAGGGCCTAGATGTCACTTTCCAAGGGCAACTCTCATGCATGGCCATCTAAAATTCCAACACAATTCCTGGCAATAATTCTCTGAGATCAGTAAAAGAACTCAGTCTCTAAGGGGAATCACACCAGAGTGCAAGCCTAGGTGGACCCAGTGATCTCTTCCAACCGCCAGACAAATGTCCACAATTAAAAACAAAACACTCTCACATGGCCCTCATCTTCTTCCATATAGACACTCATTATATCCTCTGGCTGGAGGTTTCCAGAAGGGACGCAGCCCACGACAGTGTCCAAAATAAGCTCCTTGCACCGCATTTGCCTAAAGTAAGGGTGGCCTGGACTCTCTTCCTGTGAACCAGGAGTGATCAAATAGGCCTACCTTTAATATTGCTTGGCTTCTCCAACTTGAGGCCTTCTAGCTTTGGGGTTTAGATTCTTTAAGTGAATTGGAGTCATGATAATCAAGCACCTATGGGCTAGCCTCTGCAGGGCTTTGAAGAACTCATTTGACCCAAAGAATCCCTATTCTCACTTGATGGATATCTGGAACCTACCAGAGGAAGGCAAGAGAGTTCATCAACAATATCTGATCTTTTTGCCATTTTGGTTTTGGATGCACGCATGGGATCTATCTTTAGATCCATCAGGTGATGAGAATCTAAGCCACAGCCTCACACAGGGCCAACAGGCTGATTCAGACATATCCCAATCCTAAGCAATTAAGCAAAGAGCCACAGGTGATGCCCATTCATTTCCATTTGAAAACTGTTTTCTTCAGGGTTCACAAAGTGGTGGCTTGAGGCAAAAAACTTCCTGATATTCAACAGAACAATAGTTAAGCAAAAGGACCAAAGCAGGGTTTCTCCACTGAGACTTTCCTGGTCAACAGATATCTGAGATTTCTGAGATGCTAGCCATTTCCTTCAGCTATCCAGTACATAGCCATGTCACAGATCTTGGAGGTGGTACAAATCTTGGACACAAAACCATGATACTATTCTGGAGAGTGGGCTGAATTGAGAGAGAAAACAGGAAATTAGGAAGCTTGTAGGTGTTGCCCATCCATAAGGCCAGCCAGAGTCCACTCATGAATTGGGCAGGATGAATGCTGGGAAGCTTTCTACTAGACAGGACACATCCATTGATGCATTGTCTTTTCTAATATCTACAACAATGGACTCAGTGGGATACACACACATAGAAACACTCACCTTGTCAAAGGACTTAATAGAAATAATCCACACCATACCAAACAAACCGCCTTTCCTACCTATTCTCAGAAAATGATCCACTACCTGCTTTCTCAGGGAAAGCCCCTCTTCAGAGGTTTCCTGGCATTTGGCCATCCTCACATCTGTAGGTACCAAGAAAGACTGACTCTGTCCTTGGTAATTCCAAACATGTGAGACCACTGGGACTAGAACAGGGACTGTCTCTGGGTGCCTGGCTTCCTGGATCCCAAGTTCAGAGAGTTCCCTCACCAAGGAAGTGAGGTGAGATCACTTTCTTCAGGATCTGAATGATGTCACTGCCTTGGCAACCACTTTGTTGCTTCCAAAAGTACCATGAGGTGGAGGATGCCCCGATTTTCATGTGACACTTTCTCCAGTTAGAATGTTATATCAACCATAAGCACCCGGGAACAGCTTCCACACAGGACTGGTTTGGTCCATGTTCTATACATTAAGAAGAGAGAGAATGATTCAGACACAACCCTTCATCCTGACCAGGATGATTGCCATGGAAGTTGACTTTTGCTTTCTGAGGTACTTCATAGCTGCCTTCATCTTCACCAGGGATTATTTCTGCATGAACATTTGAGTTTCTCAGCAGGTGAAGATCCCCTAGATTCCTGTAGTTTAATACCCACACTGTTCCTGCTCTCCTGCAAAGTTAGTGTATGGTTAGGGTTAATAATATTTTCGATTTGGGTTAGGAATCATTCTGCAGGATGAATAATGGGATTGGGAACCTGTGATATTTATAAGAATATATAGGTGAAATATATGTATAAAAACGGGAATCTAAGAAAGATTTGAAGCCCAGAAGGGCATTGGGCTTTTGGTTTGGATACTTAGTGTTGAATAATGTTCTGTACAATTGTCTCAGTTAAATCGAAATACAATGGCATAGGACCTTGTACCTTGGATGATTGAATGTAGAAGAGAACATCCAGTCAAAAACGATAGTTGGTAGGATTAGGAAGATAGTCAGTAGGTTTAGGAAGAAGAGTGAGTATATGATTTGGAAAAAAAAGCTTCTTTAGCAATAGGGTTTCGTTTAGAGAGTGAATGTAAATGTCAGCACATGTGAAGAGTAAGCCAAAATGATGAACTGGGGAAAATATGTAGGAAAGCAGGTGTCAATAGAGACATTACTAAATCAGGCAAAGTATAAAGTGAGGGATAGGATTAGACATTTTCAACAGGCTTGAGTTTGAATATATAATCATAGGAAAAAACAAATATGTCGTCATGAATGGGAATGACATTTGAGAGCATTAGGCAACCTGGACATGGATGTTATTAGTTATCAACATTCACTTTCCTTTTAGGCTTTGGTACAATCATAAGTGTGATATTTTATTTTTTTGTTGTTCAGAATATTACTGTGATAAAATGTATATGTAGATCAGGTGACATGAGTATTTCTTTCACCATTTCTGGGAGCAATAATTTGAAGACGCATACATTAGTATTAGGGGCACAAAGAGGTGTAACCTCTGTCTATGAATATAGAGATAATGCATGAATAGACCATACTATGAATAAGTAACATAACTGATTCCACTTTAAATAATGGATTGAATTGACATGTGAAAATATATAAGAAATCTTATATTGATATACAATCATTCATTCCAACCAGTTATATATCTAATGGTAATATTAGGATTATGATTTATGATGAATGGTGTTTGAGTTTTGCTTTATAAGTGATAATGTTAAACGAAAGTAATGTGTTTGGAAAGAAGTCTCATGAAAAGACCAGTCAAGAAACATGGAGGAATGCATGTGTTCTGAATCAGGAAGTGATTGATCGTGAAACAAATGCCTATAAATTTTCTAATTTGTGACTGAAATATATATCCTATGATGTGGATAAACTGAAGATATAGTAACGTACAAGTGTTGAATAAAAATGAAAGTCAAAATACACATCATGTCCCCTAGGAATCTACTTGCATTGATTTTAAACTGGCTAAGTAAATGTAGAAATAATAGGGTTTGTATGCACCATTCACTGAATTTAGTTTTCAGTACTAGGAAACAATATGTATTGCAGGTGGATGATTATTATGAGAATAATCTTGTGGAAAGTTGATTATAAATCCACAGATATGAATATGAATGAATTTAGGGAGTGTATAATAAGACACATATATTTCATATTTTGAAAAATCTGAAGAATGTGTATATATATAAATATAAATATATATATATACATACATATATATATATATGTATGTATATATATATATACAAACACGCACATGCACAGATATTAAAAAGTAGCAATACAGGAGATCCATTATTAAGGCAGGCATGGAGAAATCAAGTCTCTGATCTCTTCAGCTGCAAGGGCATAGGAAGTCGTAAACTGTCTAACTGCTGTTTGCTCAGAATCACTAGGCAATGTTGACCTTTTGTGAATCTGGGGAGAACAGTCTGGGCCCCTCAGAACACACACAGAGCCCGGATTGGCTGCATTCAAGCTTAGATTCGTCTGGTTTTTGTGACTCAGCACTAACATTCCCGCTGAAATAACTGGTTGGGCTTTCTGAATTGACAGAGTTAAAAGACAACTGAGCCTTCATAGGCAGTGGCCACAGGATTGAAATGGGGCTTGGGAGAGATAGTCAGGACCCACCCATTGCATTGGTCACCCAGCAAAGGGAACGAACGGTCACCATTTTAATGTGATACCACCATGGCATAGAACTGACATTACAGGCGGAGGAGATAACTTCATTGAAACCAACGCGACAAGTGTGTAATCCCATTGCCATCTCTCTCAACACCACGGGGAAACCTCAAGGGCCCCTCCCAGGTCTCCCAGGAGCACGATAGCCAGACCTAGGGAAACAGGATTGGCTCGGGACTTGCGGCATGGAATTCCCGGCTACCACTCCCACCAGTGCTGACAATTGAGGTCTCTTACACCACCTACCAGTGGCATGGCTCCCTGAAGACAAGAAAATTCGCTGGCGGTTCTCAGGACAAAGCTCTACAAACTTAGGGTCTGAGGGAGGCAAACAGGGAGAGTGTGCCCAGGCGTTCATTAAAACAGGGCTACCAGGAGCAGAGGCCTGGCGTGTAACCAGTATTGTGGTGAGCGTCAAAGGTGATCGGGGCCTGGCTTGAGGAAGCACAAGAGAAGGCCCTAGGCACTCAGGATTGGAGACCCGCTGAGTCTGGGAGGAAGAGCTGCTGCACAGTGATTTGTTCCCACTTATTTAGAGGAGAAGCTTGGCCCAGTGCACACAGCTCCAACTACTGGAAGAGAAGTTAATTGAACTCTAGTACTGCATGTATTATTATTATTATATTATTTGTATGTTTTTCTTTTTCTTTCATTTTCATTTTTGTTGTTGTTCTTTAACTTTTTTAATGTTTTTTATGTTTTTAATTTTTTATTTCATTATTATTATTATTATTTTAAATATTAATTTTCATTTTTTAATTATCATTATTACTTAAAATTTTCTTTCTTTATTTTCTATTTTTTTCTTTTGTCTTTTCATTTCTTTTCAATTTTATTATACCCCCTTCCTTGAATTCTACCTGGCTACTCTCATTCTCTTTAGTGACTTCTTCCCTTCCCTTCTAATATCTTTCCTTCCAAGCATCAAATAAATTTATAAGAGTAAGCAGTAACTCAGTAGTCAAACAGAACAAGAAGTAACATGAGCAGCATAAAAAAGCAAGGAAGAAAAAAAGTACAAACAATGAAGGACAGCCTAAATATTCAAGAGCATCTGGAGTCATCAGAAAAATGGTCATATAAAGAACTCAAGGAATACCTTAGACAGATGTAATGGAACATTAAAGAGGATACGAGACAACAAAAACAAACAGTGAAAGAACGCATTGAAAATGAATTACATAAACAGATAAAATAAGAAATTAAGCATCTTTATCAGGAGATAGAGATTATTAGAAAAATCAAACAATAATTCTAGAAATGAAGGAAATGATAAACCAAATTAAAAACTCAATTGAGAGTATCACTAACAGAGTGGAGCAAGTAGAAGACAGAATGTCAGATAATGAAGACAAAATATATCATCTTGAAAAAACTCTATCCAAGAAATAAATGCTGTAAAAAATTATGAGAAAACATCCAAGAGATATGGGATAACATTAAAAAAACAAACTTATGAGTCATCCCGAAAGAGGAAGGTACAGAGATTCAAACCAAAGGAATGAGTAACCTGCTGAATGAAATAATTAGAGAAAACTTTCCAAAAATAAAAATGGAAACAGATAAACAAATTGTAGATGCTTACAGGACACTGAGCACACAAAATCACAGTAGACCAATGCCAAGACACATTGTTATGAAGATATCCAATATACAAAACAAAGAGAAAATATTAAAACCTACCAGAGAAAAGAGGCAGATTACAATCAGGGGTAAAACAAAAAGGTTAACAATGGTTTTTTTTTTTATCACAGATGCTGGAAGTGAGAAGATCCTGGAACAACGTACTTCAAACACTGAAAGACAATGGATGCCAACCAAGAATTATGTATCCAGCAAAATTAAGCTTAATGTAAGACAACAAAATAAAAATATTTCATGATAAACAAAAGCTAAAAGAATTTGCTGCCAGAAAACCAGCATTGGAAAGCATCTTGAGCAAAACACTACACGAGGAAGAAATGAAAATCAACAATGTAAACCATCAGTGGGAAGTGCCTCAGTAATGACAGAGGGTGGGAAAAGCTAATCATGGAGAAACAAACTAATTTAAAAAAAAGATATAAGCAAACATGGGTGGCAGTACAAACCATATATTAATAGTAACTCTAAACGTTAATGGCTTAAACTCTCCAATAAAGTGACATAGGCTTGTAACTTGAATTAAAAAAAACAAATCCAACAATATGTTGCCTCCAGGGGACACATCTGAATGGAAAAGACATACAGAAGCTGAAGGTGAAAGATTGGGAAAATTTATACCATGCACACAGTCCTCGTAACCAAGCAGGGGTGGCCATCCTCCTATAGAATAAAATCGACCTCAAGACTAATTTAATCAAAAGGGATAAGGAAGGATATTATATACTGTTAAAAGAAACCATTCACTGACAAGACATAACAATTATCAATATTCACGCAGCAAATAATGGTGCTGCGACGTTCATTAAACAAATTCTCCTCAAGTTCAAGAATCAAATAGACCACAGTACAATAATTATGGGTGACTTCAACTCACGTCTCTCACCATTGGACAGATCCTCCAAACAAAAGTTGAATAAAGAAACTATAGAACTCAATATCACAATCAATACCCTAGACTTAAGTGACATATATAGAATATATCAACCATCATCAAGTGGATATACTTTTTTCTCAGCAGCACATGGATCCTTCTCAAAAATAGACCATATGTTTTGCCATAGGGCAACCCTCAGTAAATATAAAGGGGAGGAGATAATACCATGAATTTTTTGTGATCATAATGGAACGAAACTGGAAACCAATGATAAAAGAAAAAAGAAAAAATCATACATTACATGCAAAATGAACAATATGTTACTGAATGATCAATGGGTTACAGAAGACATAAAGGAGGAAATCAAAAAATTCTTAGAGATAAATGAAAATACAGACACAACATATCAGATTCTATGGGACAAAATGAAAGAAGTTTTAAGAGGTAAATTCATCTCCTGGAGGTCATTCCTCAAAAAAAGAAAGAAAAAAAAAAACAACAAATAAATGAGCTCACACTTTATCTCAAAGCCCTAGAAAAGGAAGAGCAAAACAACAGCAAATGTAGCAGAAGGCAAGAAATAATTAAAATCAGAGCGAAATTGAAACAAAAGAAACTATTGAAAAAATTAACAAAACTAAAAGTTGGTTCTTCAAAAAGATAAATAAGATCGACAGACCCTTAGCCATGCTAAAGAAGAGAAGAAGAGAGAGAACTCAAATTACTAACATACGGGATGAAAAAGGCAATATCACAACAGATGCTACATAAATACAGAAGAAAATTAGAAATTATTTGGAAACCTGTATTCCAATAAAATAAAAAATAGTGAAGACATCGATAAATTTCTTAAGTCATAAGATTTGCTCACACTGAGTCATAAGGGAACACACAATTTAAACAGACCAATATCAATGGATGAAGTAGAAGAAGCAATCAAAAGACTACCAACCAAGAAAAGCCCAGGACCGGATGGGTATACAGCAGAGTTTTACAAAACCTTTAAAGAAGAATTAATACCATTACTTTTCAAGTTATTCAGGAAATAGAATAACTGGGAGCTCTGCCAAATTCGTTCTATGAGGACAACATCACCCTGATTCTGAAACCAGACAAAGACACCTCAAAGAAAGAAAACTACAGACAAATATCTCTGATGAACCTAGATGCAAAAATCCTCATTAAAATTCTGGCGAATTGGATACAAAGGCACATCAAAAAAATTGTGCACCATGATCAACTAGGATTCATCCCTGGGATGCAAGGCTGGTTCAATATATGGAAATTAATAAATGTTATTCACAACATCATTGGACTTAAAGATAAGAACCATATGATCATCTCGATAGACGCAGAAAAAACATTCAACAAAGTAGAGCATTCCTTTATGTTCAAAACATTTTAAAAACTAGGGATAACAGGAACTTACCTCGACATTGTAAAAGCTATCTATGTTAAGCCTCAGGTTAGCATCATTCTGAATGGAGAAAAATTGAAGGCATTCCCTTTAAAATCTGGAACAAGACAGGGATGTCCTCTATCACCACTTCTATTCAATATAGTTCTCGAAAAACTGGCCAGAGCAATTAGAGAGATGAAAGACATTAAAGGCATAAAAATAGGAAAAGAAGAACTTAACTTATCACTGTTTGCAGATGACATGATTCTATACATAGAAGACCCAAAAGGGTCTACAGAAAAAACTACTAGAACTAATAAATGAATGCAGCAATGTGGCAGGATAGAAAATCAACATGCATAAATCAAAGGCATTTCTGTATATTAGCGACAAAACTTCTGAAACAAAAATGAGTCAAAACACTGCATTCCCAATTTCCTCAAAATAATTAAATACTTGGGAATCAACCTAACAAAAAAGGTGAAAGATTTATATAATGCAAACTACAGAACCCTAAAAAGAGAAATAGAATAAGATCTTAGAAGATGGAAAAATATACCCCGTTCATGGATAGGAAGAACTAACATCATCAATATGGCTATATTACCAAAAGTTCTCTACAGGTTTAATGCAATGCCAATCAAAATCCCAAAGGAATTTTTTGTAGAAATAGATAAAGCAATTATGAAATTCAAATGGAAAAATAAAAGACCCAGAATAGCAAAAGCAATTCTAAGCAGGAAGTGTGAATCAGGCAGTATAGCAATACCAGATTTCAAACTATATTACAGAGCAATTATAATAAAAACAGCATGGTACTGGTACCAAAACAGGCGGGTGGACCAATGGTACAGAATGGAGGACACAGAGACTAATCCAAAAAGCTACAACTATCTTATATTTGATAAAAGAGCTAATGGCCTGCAATGGAGGAAGGATGGCATCTTCATCAAATGGTGTTGGGTAAACTGGAAATCCATATGCAACAAAATGAAACTGAATCCCCTCCTCTCGCCCTGCACAAAAGTTAACTCAAAGTGGATCAAGGAGCTAGATTCAAATCAGAGTCTCTGCGTCTGATAGAAGAAAAAGTTGGCTCAGATCTACATATTGTGTGGTCAGGCTCCAAATTCCTTAATAGGACACCCATAGAACAAGAGTTAATAACAAGAATCAAGAAATGGGACTTACTTAAACTGAATTTTTTTTTCTCAGAAAGAGAAACAATAAGAGAGGTAAATATGGAGCCTACATCATGGGAACAAATTTTTAGTCCTCACCCTTCACATGGAGCCCTAATATCTAGAGTATACAAAGTATAAAAAGAACTCAGAAAATTAGACAATAATATAACCAATAACCCAATGGGCCAAGGACCTGAACAGAAACTTCTCAGAGGAGGACATAGAATCAATTAACAAGTACATGAAAAAATGCTCTCCATTTCTAGCAGTAAGAGAAATGCAAATAAAAACCACCCTAAAATACCATCTCAATCCAGTGAGATTGGCAGCCATAATGAAGTCAAACAACAACAAGTGCTGGCGAGGATGTGAGGAAAAGGGTACTCTTGTACATTGCTCGTGGGACTGAAACTGGTGCAGCCAATTTGGAAAGGAGTATGGAGACTCCTGTGAAAGCTTGGAATGGAAGCACCATTTGACCCAGCTATTGCCCTTCTTGGACTATTCCCTGAAGACCTTAAAGAAGCGTACTACAGTGATACTGCCACATCGATTTTCATAGCAGCACAATTCACAATTGCTACACTGTGGAACCAACCCAGATGCCCTTCAATAGATGAATGGATAAAAAAAAAGTGACCTTTGTATACTATGGAGGATTACGCAGCACTAAAATATGACAAAATCATGGAATTTGCAGGGAAATGCATGGCAATAGAGAAGATTATGCTTAGTGAAGCTAGCCAATCCCTAAAAAACAAATACCAAATATCTTCTTTGATATAATGAGAGCAACTAAGAACAGAGCAGGGAGGAAGAGCATGAAGAAAAGATTAACATTAAGCAGAAACATGATGTGGGAGGGAAAGGGAGAGAAGAGGGAAATTGCATGGTAATGGAGAGAGACCCTTATTGTTACACAAAATTACATATAAGAGGTTGTGGGAAAATAAACAACGGGAGAAATGAATTAGAGTAGGTATGGTAGAGAGAAAAGATGGGAAGAGAAGGGAGGGGGTATAGTAGAGTATAGGAAAGGTAGCAGAATACAACATTAACTAATAGGGCATTATGTAAAAATATGGATGTGTAACTGATGTGATTTTGCAATCTGTATTTGGAGTAAAAATGGGAGTTCATAACCCACTTGAATCTAATGTATGAAATATGATATGTCAAGAGCTTTGTAATGTTTTGAGCAACCAATAAAAAAGTAGTGATATATATGCCAATAGAAATTTATCATGAAATATATATAATCAACAGATTGAAAAATATTAATTTTACTGAACATGAAATTATGAATAATGTTATTCAACTAGGAAGCTCACCCATAGGTTGAATTTTCAGTTCCAACAGGGTTTAGGAGGAGTGATCTCTTCTCTCAATTTGCATCTGCAAATTCAGCCACCTCACAAGTGTATACGAGTGATATCACGTAGGATTCTATATGTGCATATAAAAATACATGTGCTGAATAGGCTACAGAGAAAGGGAGACAGGGATTCATATATTTGTTAATTTTAAAAACACATGTAGAACTATTTCAACAAAAAATTGACTAGATTTATAACTCCTACAAAATATAATGCAAAAGGCAATTCCAACTATACACCATGCCTCCTCTGAACTGCTTGTATTTCTATTCTTTTTGGGTTATTTTTCACCATCATATTAGGATCATTATTCAGAGTCTAGTAGGGTATGGGTTAGTGTCAGGGATTCAGTATTTCAAAATAAAAATTGAAAAATGAATCCAGTGTGTGTGTAAATATGTGCTACACAAAAATCTTCCCACTCACATCCAGAACAATGCCTTGACATTACCTTCACCCAAGTAAGACACAATTATAGTAGAAAAGTGTGAAAATCTATGAATACATATATTTAATGGAATATGCTCGGGAGTTCACAAACTTGGAGGTGGTAGAGGCGTTTCCAAAAGTAAAGGACAGGGTAAACACTCCACAAACAAAGACCTCTGCTGGCCTAAGACTTCTTGGAATACGGCTTCTGATGTTGGGCACTTGAAATATATGTTGTTGTCATGAGCTTTGGCTTCTTTTGTCGTGAGACCATAAAAGCTGGGTCTGCATCTATGTGACCTGGAAGACATGATTTCTTATATTTCAATGAACATGAGGCAGCAGTGCTCAATTTTCTCTTTGTAGGTAAACTGTGTCCACTGGAGGCTAAGTGTCTCCCGGTGGGGACAGTGAAGACATTTGATCATCCTCCAATTTTCGTGGTGTTTCTTGCTGCTACACTGGGAATTTGGTACTTGCTTCACACAATATAAGAAGTTCATCTGGGATACAGTGCTGGAGGGTGTTCTGTCACGTGGGGTGGGTTAGCATCTGCAGGAGAATGTACCAACCAGGCTTCTATCCCACATAGCTTGTCCCAATAACCATAGCAACCTGATTATGAACATTGCCCTGAAACCTCTCCATATAACAAGATGCCTTTACATACAAGGGAATGGGGGCTGCGCCATATCAGTCACAAGCCATTTGTAAGCTGATAGCCGATCCACATGGCCCCACCATGATGTTTCATCACACACCTGCCCACCACTGCTCTAGTCCCACTACTCAGCAGGCTCCAAATTCCTGGCATCTCGTATTCTACACCATTTTCATGAAACCCAGTCAAACAAGGCACTTTCTGGTATACACATGATCAGCAACAGGACATCCAACGTTTCTGCAGTGCCACCTGGTCATGGGAATTTCCAAAATTTTATGGTATTTATCTAGCAAGTTTTCAAGGATGAAGTTAGAGGCACTGTGGGTTTCAATTCATTCAGGAACCGTTAAGTGTTGAGAAAGCTCATTTCAATGAATGCTCTGGAGAACTCTAAAGTCAAGGCTTCTCAAAGAGTTGCCAACAGGTCACATGAAGCCAGGCCAATTGACGTCTACAATGTGAGGTCCATGTGTGTTTTGACTGTCAACTATGGCTACCAAGTCTTTCAGAATAAAATCATGTGATATTCTGGCTGAGATTCCCAGGCCTCTGTGTAAAGCCACCCTGGGCCTAGATCTCAGTTTCCAAGAGTGAGTCTCATGCGTGGCCTCCTAAAATCCCAACACAATTCATGGCAATACTTCTCTGAGGTCAGTTCCAGAACTCAGTCTCTAAGGGTAAATCATACCAGAGTTCAAGCCCAGGTGGACCCAGTCATCCCTTTCAACTGCCACAAAAATGACCAAAATTAAAATGAAATCACTCCCACAGGGCTATAATCTTCTTCCTTTTAGACACTCATCATAACCTCTAGCTGGAGGTTTCAATGAGCACAAGGTAGTGTCCAAAATAAGCTCACTTGCCCCTCATTTGCCTAAAAACATGGTGGCCTGAACACTATTCCTGTGAACCAGGAGTGATCAAATATTGCTGCTGTTAAAGTGTTCCGCTTCTCCAATTTGAGGCCTACTGGCTGAAGCCTATAAATTCTTGATGTGATTTGGAGTCATGAGAAAACCCAAGCACATATGGACTAGCCTCTGCAGGGATTTCAAAGACTCATTTGACCCAAAGGATCCCTATTCTCACTTGATGGAGGTCAGGAACATAAAACAAGAAGGCAAAAATATTCATCCACAATGACTTCTCTTTTTGTCATTTTGGTTTTGAAATCACATGGGATCTTTCTTTAGATCCATCAGGTGCTGAGAATCTAAGCCACAACCTCATTCAAGGACAAGAGGCTGAATCAGACACATTCCATTCCAAAGCAATTAAGCAAAGAGCCACAGGTGATGTCCACTATTTCCATATGAAAACAGTCTTCTTAAGGCTACACAACAGGGTGGCCTGAGGCAAAGACTTTCCTGACATTCAGGGTAATAGAAACAGAAGTAAGCAAATGGCCCAAAGAAGGGTTTCTCCACTGAGACTTTACTGGTCACACTGATATCTGATTTTTCTGAGATGCTCCCATTCCCTTAAGCTATCCAGTACATGGCCATGTCACAGAGCCTTGTGGTGTTACATATCTGGGACTCAAAACCATGAGCCTATTCTGGAGACTGGCTGGAAAACACGAAGAAAACAGGAACTTAAGAAGATAGTAGATGTTGCCCTTCCATAAGGCAAGCTGCAGTCCATTCATCAATTGGGCAGTAAGAATGCGGGGAAGCTTTCAACTAGAGACAACACATCCATTGATGCATTGTCTTTTCTAATGTCTACAACAACGGATACAGTGGAATACACAGACATAGAAACACTCACCATGTCAAACGACTTAGTAGAAATAGTCCACTCCAAACCAAACAAACCACCTTTCCTAGCTATTCTCAGAACATCAGAAAAAAACACAAACTCACACCTAAAATGGCAAAGGCAATTCTTTCCCCCAAGTAGGTCTGTGATTATCCGGAGTGTCTTCTGACTGGTGGGCCATATTATGTTCCCCAAAAATGTCCTGTCCTGTTTCAGTTCTGGTCTCCTTGGCCAATTCTGTGAAGTTGTCAGGAGCCAGTGGTTCGCCACTACCTACTTTCTCAGGAAAGGCCCCTCTTCAGAGCTCTGCTGGAATTTGGCCATCCTCACATCAGTAGGTACCAAGAAAGACTGACTATGTCTTTGGGAAAAGCAAACAAGTTAGCCCACTGGACTCGGAGTGAGACTGACTCTGGGTGCCTGGCTTCCTGGATCCCAAGTTCAGAGAATTACATCACCAAGGAAGTGAAGTGAGGTCACTTCTTTCAGGAACTGAATATGGTCACTGCCTCGGTAACCACTTTGTCCTAACAGTTGCTTCCAAGGTTCCCATGAGATGGAGGCTGCCCCAACATCCTGTGACACATTCAGAAGTTAGAATGGTATATCAACCATAGGCACCCGGGAACAGCTCTCCACACAGGCCTGGATTGGTCCATCTTCTCTACTTTAAGAAGACAGAGGCTGATTCAGACATATCAATTCACCCTGACCAGGTTGTTTGCCATGGAAGATGACTATTGCTCTCTCAGGTCCTACATAGCTGCCTACATATTCTCCAAGGATCATTTCTCCATGGATCTTTTAGGTTCTCAGCAGGTGGAAGATCATCTACATTCCTATATTGTAAGACCCACTCTGTCCCTGCTCTTCTGTACGTTATATTGAAGGAACAGTGTAGAGTTAAGGTTAATAATAGGTTTGATTTGGGTTACGAATCATTCTGCGGGATGAATAATGGCATTGGCAACCTGTGATATTTATAAGAGTATATATGTGAAATATAACTATGAAAGCAGAAATCTAGGTAAGATTTGAAGTTCAGAAGGGCACTGGGGACTTGAGTGGGATACTTAGCTTTGAGTTATGTGCTGCACAGATGTCTCAAATAAATCAATATACACTGGCATCGGACCTTGTACTTTGGATGATTGAATGTTGAAAAGAACATCCAGTCAAAAAGCGATAGTCGGTAGGATTAGGAAGGTAGTCTGTAGGTTTAGAAAGAAGAGTGAGTATAGGATTTGGACCAAAAGTTCTTTAGCAATAGGGTTTCGGGTAGAGAGTGTATGTAAATGTCAGTACATGTGAAGAGTCAGTCACAATGATGAACTGGGGAAATCATGTAGGAAAGCAGATATCAATAGAGACATTAGGAAATCAAGCAAAGTATAAATTGTGTGATAGGGTTAGACATTTTCAACAGGTTTGAGGTTGAATAGATAATCTTAGGAAGAAACAAATATGTAGTCACCAATAGGATTGATATTTGAGAGCATTAGGCAACCTGGACATGGATGTTTTTAGTAATCCATGCTCACTTTCTATTTAGGCTTTGGTACAATTGTAAGTGTGACCTTTGCTTTTGGTGTCCAGAATATTTCTGTGATAAAATGTGTATGTAGATCAGGTGACATGAGTATTTCTTCCACCATTTCTTGGAGCAATATTTTGAAGACTTATAAATTAGTATGGTCGTACAAAGATGTGTACCCTGTTTCTATGAATATACACATAATGCATGAATAGACCATACTGTGAATAAATAATATAACTGGATCCACTTTAAATAATGGATTGAATAGATATGTGAAAATATATAAGAAATGTTATATTAATATACAATCATTCATTCCAACCAGTTATATATCTAATGATCATCTTAGGGTTATGGTTTATCATGAAGGGTTTGTGAGTTTTGTTTCAAAATTGATTATGGAAATCGAAAAAAATGTATTTGGAAAAAAAGTCTCATGAATAGACCACTGAAGAAACGTAGAGAAATTCATGTGTTCTGGCGCAGGAAGTGATTGAAAGTGAAACAAATGCCTATAAATTTGTTAACTAGTGAATAAAATATATATTCTATGATGTACATAAACTGAAGGAATAGTAATGTACCAGTGTGGAATAAAAATTAACGTCAAAATACACATCATGTTCCATAGTAACCTACATGCATTGATGTTTAACTGGGTCAGTTAAACAGTTAGACATATTAGGATTTGTATGCACCTTTCACTGAAGTTAGTTTTCAGTACAAGGAAACAAATATGTATTTCGGGTGGATGAATATTTCTAAGAATAATCTTGTGAAAAGTTGATTATTAATCCACATACATGAACATGAATGAATTTAGGGATTGTATATAAGACACATATATTTCATATTTTTAAAAATCTGGAGAATATATATATATATATATATATATATATATATATATATATATATATATACACACACACACACACACACACACACACACACACACTCACGAACAGAGACATTAATAAGTAGCAATATATATGCCAATCGAAATTCATCATGAAATATATATCATAAAGATGCAAAAACATTCATTTTACTGAACATGGGTTTATGTATAATGTTGTTCTATTGGGAAGCTCACCCATAGGTTGAATTTTCAGTTCCAACAGGGTTTAGGAGGAGTGGTCACTTCTCACACTTTGTATCTGCTAAGTCATGTAACTCACAAGAATGTACGTGTGATATCACGCAGGATTCTATTTGTGCATATAAAAATACATGTGCTGAATAGGCTCCAGAGAATGGGAGACAGTAATTCACATATTTGTTAACTTTGAAAACACATGGAGAACTATTTCAATTAAAAATTGACTAAATTTATAACACCTACGCTTTATCATGCAAATGGCAAGTCGAACTCTGAACTGCATGTACTTATGTACTGTTTGGGTTATTTTTCTCCATCATATTAGGATTAGTAGTCAGAGTCTAGTAGAAAATGGGTTAGTGTCAGGGATTCAGAATTTCGAATGGAAAATAGGAAAATTAATCCAATGTGTATGCAAATATGTGCTACAACAAATCTTCCCAGTCTCATCCAGAACCAATGCCTTGACATTACCTTCGCCCCAAGTAAGACACAATTAGAGGAGAAGAGTTACAAAATCTGTGATTACATTTTTGGAATGGAAAATGCTCAAGAGTGCACAAACTTGGATGTGTAATAGGAGTTTCCAAAAATAAGGACAGGGTACACACTCCACAAACATGGAGCTCTGCTTGCCTAAAACTTTTTGAGAAACTGCCACTGAGGTTGGGCACTGAAATATAGGTTGTTGTCACGAGTTAAGCTTCCTTTGCAGTGAGACCCTCAAAGCTGGGTCTGCATCTATGTGACCAGGAGGACAAAGTTTCTTATTTTACAATGAACACGAGGCAGCAGTGCTGAATTCTCTCTTTGTAGGTAAACTGTGGCCACTGGGGCTTAGTGTCTCCAAGTGTGGACTGTGAAGCCATATGGTCATCCTCCATTTCGTGGTGTTTCTTCCTGCTGCACTGGGAGTTTGGTATTTGCTTCACGAAATACAAGGAGTTCAACTGCGACAAAGTGCAAGAGGGAGTTCTGTCACGTGTGGTGGGTCAGGGTCTGCAGGATGATACAAGAACCAGGCTTCTATCCCACATAGCTTGACCCCTTGACCATAGCAACCTGATTCTGAACAATATCCTGAAATCGCTCCATATAACCAGTTGCCTTTACACAGAAGGTTCTGCTGGCTGTGCCATGTCAGTCACAAGCCATTTGGAAGCCAATGGCAGATCCACATGGCCCCACCACAGATGTTTTATCACATACCTGCCCAACACTGCTCTAGGCTCACTACTCAACAGAGTCCAACTTACTGACATCTCTGTTCTACACCATTTACATGAAACCCAGTAAAACAAAACACTGAAATATTCATGACCAGCAACAGGTCATCCAAAGGTTCTCCAGTGCCACCTGGTGAAGGGAATTTCAAAAATTACATGGCATTTATCTAGCCATTTTTCAAGAATGAAGTTGGAGGCACTGTGAGTTTCAATTCATTCAGGAACCATTAAATGGTTAGGAAGCTCATTTCAATGAAAGCTCTGGAGAACACTCACAGGTAAGGCTTCCCAAAGAATGGTGAAAAGATCACATGATGTTTAGCTCATTTAGCTCTACAATGTGAGGTCCATATGAGTTTTGACTCTCAACGATGGGTGCCAAGTCTTTCAGAATAAAATCATGTGGTATCCTGGCTGAGAGGCCCAGTGCTCTGTGGAAAGCCACCCTGGGCCTAGAACTCAGTTTCCAAGGGCGACACTCATGCCTGGCTTCCTAAAATCTCAACACTATTCATGGCAATACTTCTCTGAGTTCAGTTGCAGAACTCAGTCTCTAAGGAAATCACACCAGAGTTCAAGCACATGTGGACCAAGTCATCTCTTCTAACCGCCACACAAATGACCACAATTTAAACCAAAACACTCCAACGTGGCGCTCATCTTCTTCCATATAGACACACATAATAACCTGTGGCTAGAGTTTTCCATGAGGGGCACAGCTCAAGTCCGTGTCCAAAATAAGCTCTCTTGCACCTAAATTGCCTAATTCAGGGTGGCATGGACACCCTTCTTGTGAACCAGAAGAGATCAAATAGGCCTCCCATTAATACTGTTCCACTTCTTCAATTTGAGGTCAACTGACTGTGGGGTTTGGATTCTTTATGTAAATTGGAGTCTTGAGAAAACCCAAGCAACCATGGGCTAGCCTCTGCAGGGCTTTGAAGATCTCATTTGACCCAAAGGATCCCTATTCTGACTTGATGGAGTTCAGGAAAGTTACAGAGGAAGGCGAGAGACTTCATCCACAAGGACTGCTCTGTGGCCATTTTGGTCTTGGATGTACACATGGGATCTTTCTTTATATCCATCAGAAGGTGAGAATCTAAGCCACAGCCTCACACAGGGCAAATAGGCTGATTCAGACACATCCTCTCCAAAGCAATTAAGCAAAGAACCACAGGTAATACCCATTCATTTCCATTTGAAAACTGTTTTCTTCAGGCTTCACAAAGTGGTGGCCTGAGGAAAAGACCTTCCTGACATTCAGGGCAACAGAAGATTAGGTAATCAAAAGGCCCCAAGCAGGGTTTCTCCACTGAGACTTTACTGGTAACACTGATATCTGAGTTTTCTGAGATGCTCGCCATTCCCTTTAGCTATCTAGTACATGGTCATTTCAAAGAGCTTCGTGGTTGTACATATCTTAAACACAAAACCATGAGCCTATTCTGGAGAGTGGCCAGAATTCAGGAAGAAAACAGGATCTTAGAAAGATAGTAAGTGTTGCCCATCAATAAGGCAAGCTGCAGTCCATTAATAAATTGGGAAGGATGAATGCTGGGAAGCTTTCTAGCTGACAGGACATATTCATTGATGCATTCTCTCTTCTAATGTCTACAACCACGGGCACAGTGGGATACACTGACATAGAAACACTCGCGTTGTCAAACGACTTACTAGAAACCGTTCACTCCAAAAAAAAAAACAAACCTTCTTTCATACCTATTCTCAGAACATGAGACAAAACCACAAACTCACACCCACATCACAAAGGCACCTCCTTCCCCCATGTAGGTCTGTGACTATCCGGAGAGTCCTCTGACTGGTGGGCCATACTATGTTCCAGGAAATGGCCTGTTCTTTCTCAAATCTGGTCTTTTTGGCCAACTCTGTGAAGTTTTTAGGATCCAGTGGTGAGCCAATGCCTGCTTTCTCAGGAAAGCCCCCTCTTCATAGCTTTTCTTGCATTTGGCCATCCTCACATCAGTAGGTCCCAAGAAAGACTGAGTCTGTCCTTGGTAAATCCAAATAAGTTTGACAACTGGGACTGGGACTGGGACAGGCTCTGGGTGCCAGGCTTCCTGGATTCCAAGTTCAGAGAGTTACATCACCATAGAAGTTAGGTGAGGTCACTTTCTTTAGGAACTGAATGAGGTCACTGCCTTGACAACAACTTTGTCCTAACAGTTGCTTCCAAGGTTCCCATGAGAAGGAGGCTGCCCCTACTTTCTGTGACACTTTCACAAGTTAGAATGGTATGTCACCCATTGGCACGCAGGAGCAGCTCTCAACACATCCCTGCTTTGGTCCATCTTCTCTACATTAAGAAGAGAGTGGCTGATTCAGACACATCCCTTCATCATGAGCAGCTTGTTTGCCATGGAAGACTTTTGCTCTCTCAGGTCCTTCATAGTTGACTACATCTTCTCCAGGGATCATTTCTTCAAGGACCTTTGAGGTTCTCAGCAGGTGGAAGATCCTCTATATTGCTGTATTTTAAGACCAACTCTGTCCCCGCTCTTCTGTAAAATTAGATTGAGAGAACAGTGTATGGATAGGGTTAATAACAGGTTCAATTTGGGTGAGAAAAGAAACTACATGGTTGAGCAAACAGGGTCCTACAGTTAACAATAATATGAGAATTATTAATGGACCAGCCTGGGTGGATAAATGTGTAGTTAACTAGGTGGACTATGTGAACCAAGACTCAAACATCCCTTTGGGGGCCTCTGTCTTTCTTTGACACTCTTCAAGTAATTTTCTTAATTTACTCATAGATTCTTTTACAACTCCAGTATTGTCGGCATAAAAAACATCATTCTTTCCTCAATGCAAGCAAAAAGGCACCCTTCTCTCATGAAGAGGAGGTCCAACACTCGCCTGCTCTGTAAACAACTTCAGAGAGAGAGAGGTTAAAATTCCTGTAAAGCTGTGATGTCGGTTTTTAATGTCTTTAAGCTTTGGTCTATTTCTGCTTCTAATTGTGTCTTTGTTGTGTCTCATGGACTAGGGCAGTTGTTCCTGTGCCCACCCCTTCAGCAACTATTATTCCTAATAGGATGGCTAAAGTGAGGGATACAGGTTCCTGGTGGAACCGGGTTGTATGCCCCCCCTATTTGATCTTTAAATGAACCTGCGTCCTGATAGAGCACTCTGGAAAACATCTGCATCATTACATAATTAATCGCAACTATTGACCACTTTATGAAAACATAAATAATGTTAAAGTGTATAGAATTATACTGTTGTAGAGACGGACAAGGAAAGGCACCTAAGATAGCACCAAAGACCGGAAAGGAGTTTTATTTGTTTGCATCCGTATTGAGAGGGCATTTCTTCTGTTGTAATCAATTAATCCCCTGAACTCCAAGTTTTGGTAGTTTTAGTATTTGTACCCAACATGTAAGGGAAGGGGCTCAGAAGTTCACAGTCTGCAGAAATTCACACAAATCAGTTTTTGTTTCTGTTTTTTTTTCCTCTGTTCTGTGCACGTTAACTTTTCAATTACACCTTGGAATGGGAGAGCTTTTTTGTCTCTTCTTTTTCCTCCTTGCCAGCTGTCACCATGGAGCCCAGTTGGTAACTTTTTTATCTTAGAAATGTAGCAATCTCTCTGAAGCCCCAGCTCAAGGCCAGAGTCCTTGTTCACATATTTTGTGAAAAACTGGTAAGGCGATGTCTAGCTTAGGGGTGGTGATTTTTCCAGCCAGTGGCCAAGTAGAACAGGGCAACATGAAGAGTGGAAGTTTATCTCCATTGAACTTTTTCAGAGGGACTCTTTTGCTGAAAGCCCTAAAGTAAGCCTTGGTAAAGACTTCTGGAGAAGGTCATTTAAGACATTTCTGTGGACCTGGTACAGAGGGGGATGACAGGGAAGGCGATGCTGAGAGCAGCTCCGTGGATCTGAGAATGAGGAAGGAGAGATGCCAAAGAATAATGGGAAAGGGGTTTGGGATTTTCCTAGAACAAAAACTTGAGCAGTAGAACAGGTAGAGCAGAGGGGAAGACAGGAGTGAGTATTCCAAAAAGCCTGTGAGGGACTTTAAATTCTTAGAAACCTGTTTTCAGTGATGACAAATCAACTTTAAAGGTCATTTTCATTACATCTTGGATAGGGGTCTGAGGGCTCTTCTCAGCTGGTTTGAGCTTTGGCTAAGCTTGCTAGAGGACTTGGTGGGACCTAGTGCAGACACTGACAGGAAAAGAGAGGAGTGGGTGGAGGGGTACCTCGGTACCTGCTTCCTCAGCAAGGGGGCAATGTTCTGAGATCCAGCGGAGGTTTGGGTTTTTGATCTAGTAATTGGAGGGGAGAAATCAGGTTGCTGAGGTGGGAGTGAAAGCAGAGAGTCTAGAGCAGAAGGCTGAGGGTGAGGAACTATTGGGGAAGCATAGTACGGGATGTGAGTGAAGGAGGAAAAAGGATTCCACATAGGGGAATTTCCCCCTTTTGAGCACTTGCCGAAGTTAAAAATGTCATGCAGAATTTGAGGATCTAGAGAACCCTCTGGGGGCCATAGTTTTTGGTTGTCTAATTGGTAATATGGCCAATGCTGTGTACTGAATTTGATGAGGAGTTTGGGTTCCACCAGGCAGCCCCTCTATGCTCACATCCCCATGACTTACACAAGAAGTCGGCTTTTCCCCCACACAGCGATGGCTGTTTGTCGCTTTGATAGTCTGCCGGGCATACATAGTAATATAGGCTAGCCAACCTGCATCTGGCTCGCGTGTCCCTGCATCCATAATGTTTGTTTCAATTATCTATGGTACGGAAGGGATTTAATGGAATTTTAGTGAGATCCTCTTCATCAGGCATGTCTCAATAGGAAAGACCTATACCGAGCTGAAAAATGTCTGGGTGGAGAGATAGTCACCAGGTCTCTAAGGGGGCCGTTAAGGTCTCTTTAATGGTTCTATTTATTTTTTCTACCTGTCCTGAGTTCTGGGGTATATAAGCATAATGTAACTTCCAATTAATCCACAGGGTCCTGGTTAACACCTGACTTACCTGGGCCATGAAAACCAGTCCATTATCAGTCCATTAGGCAGATCGTATCTTGGAAAAATATCTTTCAGGATCTTCTTGAAAACCATTTGTGCCGTTTTTTTTTTTTTTTTTTTTTTTTTTTTTGTGTGTGTGTGTAAGGCTTCAATCCATCCTGAAAATGTATCTACAAAGACTAGGAGATATTTAAATCCATACCTTGCTGGCTTAATTTTAGTAATGTCCACTTCCCAGAATTGTCCTGGTCTGGTTCCTCATAGGTGCTTTCCTCTAGGAAACTTTGAAGGGTAAGCATTACCCAATTGACGGACCCGACAGGCTTTTGTTACCCGTTCAGTTATTTCCTTTCACTGTGAGTTGGTTAGTGGAAAACTCTGTTCTTAATCTTACAGTAATGCCTGCAGTTTCTTTGAACCAAGGTGAGTGAGTTGATGTACATTTTTAACGTAGTGTAGGGCTTGCTCTAATTGCAGGCTGAGCTCAGTGAAGTTGAGGCGTTCAGTGTCAGTGTCCTTAGATGTTATCAAAAACTTCCTGGTCCTCAGGGTTTCATTGGAATTGGGCATCTTCCTTTAACAGCGGGTATAATGGAGCAGCTAAGGACGCAAACCCAGGCATCCATAACCTGCAAAAGCCAGCAGTCCCAAGAAATTCTCTGAGTTGTCTGCTGTAAGATGGGCGTGGTATCTACATAATGGTTTGTTTTCTGGGCTCAGTGAGCCATCGTTTACTGCCCCTAAGGGAATAGCCCAGGAAGATTACTTCATGCTAGCAAATTTGGGCCTTTTTGGTCGAAACTCTATACCCGAGTTGAGCAAGCTCATATAATAGTGCTTGGGTCCCAGACTCACAGTTTTCCTTGGTGTTGGCTGCCAGTAGCAGGACATCCACGTATTGAAGCTGGGTAAATTCAGGGTGCGTAGTTCTGAAGTTGTTGAGATCTCTGTGGAGGGCTTCATCAAAGAGAGTGGGGGAGTTTTTGAACCCCTGTGGGAGTCTAGTCCAAGTTAGTTGACCAGACGTTTTGGTTTCTGGGTCTACCCACCCGAAAGCAAACAGCAACTGACTATCTTTATGCAGAGGCAAGCAAAGGAAAGCATCTTTTAAGTTCAGAACAGTATATAATTTCCCCTCAGGGTTCAGAGTGCTAAGCAGATTGTACCGATTAGGTACCGTGGGGTGAATGTCCTGCCCTCTTTTGTTGATCTCTCTTAGCTCTTTAATGGGGCGATAGTTCCCGGTCCCTGGCTTTTTTTTTCTAGTAGCAGGGGAGTGTTCCAGGCCGATTGACAGGGCCTTAGGACCCCTAATGCCAGATATTTCTGAATATGGGGCCTTATCCCACCTTTAGTTTTTTTGCTTAGAGGATATTATTTGACATTGACTGGGGAGACTGAGGTTTTTAACTCCACTGTTATTGGAGATTGTTTCACGGCCAGGCCTAACCCAGCAGTTTTTGCCCAGGCATCTGGGTAATCTGTTATCCATTTTTGGGGTAGCTTTCCTGTTTGATCAGACTTGGGGCATGTGAATGGTGGATGTTCATCTTCTACTAATATAGTTAAAGCCGTGACTATAGGAGTTTTTACTGAAGTATTTAAAAATTTCATTTGGGGGCCTTCATGGTTAAAAGTTATTTTGGCCCGGAGCTTGATGAGCAGATCTCTGCCCATCGATGGGTCCAGGCACTCTGGGATTCCTAGGAAGGAGTGATGGATTTTTCCTTTCCCCAGGTCCATGGTACTCTTAGTTGTCTAAGCCTGATATTTACTGTCATCATCCCTTTGAACTAGAGACCTTTTATTTGATAGAGGGCCCAATGGGGCCTTAAAAGCTGAGTATACTGCTCCTGTATTCACTTCAAAGTTTACTGGAGTCCCCTCCACTTCAAAAGTTACCCTGAGCTAGGGGATGGGTTCTGAGCCCTGACTTTCTTAGTCATCCTCCAGAGTCAGAATGGCCAGCTGGCGTGGCTGTCTCTTTATAGGGAACTCTATGGCCCAGTATCCTTTTTCTTTAGAGTAGGCACACTGATCTGAGGCCAGGGGTGGCCTCTGGCATGGGCCCTTCCTGTCACCCTATGTCTTAATTTCTGGCCTCTTTCTTGTTGTGATCAGGACCTTAGTCAACGCCTTAGTCTGTCTTTTGGTTCTCTCATCCTCCCTTTGCTCCCTTTCTTTCTCCCTGTTTCTCTCTTATAGTATACTTTCTTGGCTTCATTGACAAAATCTCTCTTTTAATTTTTTTTTTTTTAATATCCATGGCAGCTTGCTCAATTAAGGCCATCGTGACAGATGCCTTTTAATCTGCTGCCTGAGGATCGAAAGGAGTATATCTCTTATATGGCTCCATGATTCTCTCTAAAAACATAAATGGAGATTCATCAGGCCTTTGAATAATTTCTCTTACCATGGCCAAATTAGTTGGTCACCCAGCGGCCACTTGGAGACCCGCTGTTAGAGCCTGGCAATAATTGAACAGATGCTCCCTATCTTCAAAGGTGTTGGGGTCCCAGTTGGGTGGGTTTAAGGAGAATCCAGCTTTGATTATGTTGGGAAGTTGTGTTGGTCGCCCATCAGGTCTGAGGATATTTTTTTCTACATTCCAGGAGATTTTTCTCTCATTGCTCTGTCATGAAGAGAGTCGCTAGGTGGTGTTGGCAGTCACCTCAAGTAGGCAGGTGTGAAAACGTCGGTGAGTTCTCTGAGTTCTTTTAGCCGGGCCAGCTTCCTCCAGGGAAGGAGGGGCTGTGTGTGCCGCGGGACAGTCATCTGGATGACGCTGGGCCAGCCTAGCTTCCTCGAATGGTGGAGAGGCTGAGTCAGCAGAAGGGGAATCACTTAGAGGGTGTTAGGGGTTGGGAGACGAGGGCAGATGATAAGGAGGGGGTGGTGAGTCCAGTAGAGTCTTGAGACTCAGGGAGAACAGAGGGTGGAGGAGGAGGAGCAGAGAGGTTGAGATAGAATCGTGGGGGAAGGAGTAGGAGCAGGTGCAGGGACAAGGAAAGGCTTGACCCATGGAGGAGATTTGTAGAGGTACTGACAAGTTAAGATATATGGCTGTTGATCTGGATGTCTATGTGGCACCTGCTGAAAGACAATATCTCGGACTTTTCATATAAGTGCGAAGTTGAAAGATCCTTCTAGGAGCCATCCGACTGCAATGGTGGGTCATTCTGTGACACAGAATCTGCCAGGTCTGGCGTTTTACTGAAAAAGAAAGATTCTGAGCCCTTAAGCAGATTTTGGTCCAGTGATTAAGGGTCAGGGACAGAGGCATTGAAATGATCTGTCCCATAATGAAATATACACAGACACTGAAAGCAACGACACACAACACAGACAAGACAAGACAATAAAGACAGGCAATGGACGTCCAATACTGAGACCAGGACTGACTAGTCGGCAAAACCTGAAGGGCTGGCAATACCGAATCAGAAACAAAATATCACTGAGTCGAGGAGACTATTGTTCCACGATTTCCCGAGTCTATCCCCCAGGGACATGGCCTGTGGCTCTGTGACATGTGTGTCAGCCACCATGGGAGAGAGCTCACGCTCTTTACCAATAGCCGTTTTGCCATACCCTAACCTGAAGCCTGAAACGAGAAAGATGGGCCTTATTTACCCCCAGAGGAGCCCGTTGGGGGTATTTTGTCTGCAGCTTCCGGATCTTGCTAGGGCCACCAGATGTAAAGGTTGGGCGAGCATCTGCGGCAGAGACCACTAAGAGACTGTCTCATGCAACAGCAAAGGGTTTATTGGGAGTCCGGCATGAAGGGCTCAGAGATCACTTGAAAAGAGCAGAGAGCCCTGAGAACAGCTTAAGAAATTGTTATATATTTTTCTTGGAGAGGGCAGGGAGAGAAATTTATTGATGGGTAATGGCGAGTGTCAGTTTGCGAGCAACTGGTTGACGGAGTACATTCTGCAGTTTGGCAGTTTGGGACAGCACATTCTGGGAACAAGAATAGTAAACAGTTCTCAAGATTTCAATGGTGTTTTGTTAAGCATACAGAAAAAGAGGAAATGACAAGTATCTATTTTATTAACCTTTGAATATAAATATGAAAACAGAAATCTAGTTAAGATTTGAAGTCCAGAAGTTCATTTGGCCCTTGATTGGTATACTTAGCATTGAATTACGTTCTGTAGAGATGTCCCAGAAATATGGATATACAATGTCATAGGACCTTGTACCTTCTCGGAGGTCAGTTCCAAAACACAGTCTCTAAGGGGAATCACACCAAAGTGCAAGCCAAGTTGGACCCAGTTATCTCTTCCAACTTCCACACAAATGACCGCAGTTAAAACCAAAACACTCTCACATGACACTCATCTTCTTCCATATACACACTCATCATAACTTCTGGCAGGAGGATTCCATGAGAGGTGCAGCACAAGACAGTGTCCCAAGTAAGCTCCCTTTCCCCTCATTTACCAATAGTCAGGGTGGCCTGGACACCCTTCCTGTGAACCAGGAGTGATCAAATATGCCTGCCGTTAACACAGCTCTGTTCTCCAATTTGAGGCCTACTGACTGTCGGTTTAGATTCTTTATTTGAATTGGATTCATAAGAAAACCCAAGAACCTATGGGCTAGCATCTGCAGGGCTTTGAATAACTCATTTGACCCATTGGATCCCTATTCTCACTTGAGGGAGGTTAAGAACCTTATGGAGGAATGCGAGAGACTTCATCCACAATGACTGATTTTTGGCCATTTTGATTTGGATCCACACATGGGATCTTTCTTACGATCCATCAGGTGCTGAGAATCTAAGCTGTAGGCTCACACAGGGCCAAAGGGCTGATTCAGTCACATCCCTTTCCAAAGGAATTAAGCAAACAGCCACAGGTGATGCCCATTCATTTCCGTTTGAAAACTCTTTTCTTCAGGAATCTCGAAGGCGTGGCCTGAGGCAAAGACCTTCCTGACATTCAGGGCAACAGAACAATAGGTAATAAAAAGGCCAATTGCAGGGTTTCTCCACTGAGACTATCCTGGTCACACTGGTATCTGAGTTTTCTGAGATTCTTGCCAATTCCTTCAGCTATCCAGTACATGTCCATGTCACGGTGCTTGGAGGTGCTACATATCGTGGACACAAAAGCATGAGTCTATTCTGGAGAGTGGCCAGAATTCAGGAAGAAAACAGGAACTTAGGAAGATAGCCGGTGTTGCCCATTGATAAGGCAAGCCCTAGAGTATTCATTAATTGGGCAGGATGAATGCTGGGAAGCTTTCTAATAAACAGGAAACATCCATTGATGCATTCTCTTTTCTAATGTCTACAACCACGGACACAGTGGGATACACAGACATAGAAACACTCGCCTTGTCCAACAACTTACTAGAAACAGTTCACTCCAAACCAAACAAACCGACTTTCCTACCTATTCTATGAACATGAGACAAAACCACAAACACACATCCACACCCACAAAGTCACCTCCTTCCCCCAAGTAGGTCTCTCACTCTCCAGAGTGTCCTCTGACTGCTGGGTCATACTGTGTTCCCCCGATATGGCCTGTCCTGTTTCAGATCTGGTCTCCTTGTCCAACTCTGTGAAGTGGTCAGGAGCCAGCTGTGAGCCACTACCTGCTTTTTCAAAAAAGGCCCCTCTTCAGAGTTTTCCTGGCATTTGGCCATCCTCACATCAGTAGGTACCAAGAAAGACTGACTCTGTCCTTGCTAAATCGAAGCAAGTGAGACCACTAGGACTGGGACTGGGATTTGCTCTGTGTGCCTGGCTTCCTGGATCCCAAGTTCAGAGAGTTCCATTACCAAGGAAGTGAGGTGAGGTCGCATCCTTCAGGAACTGAATGAGGTCACTGCCTTGGCAACCACTTTGTCCAAACAGTTGCTTCCAAGAGTACCATGAAAAGGAGGCTGACCCTACATTCTGTGGCACTTTCGCAAATTAGGATGGTATATCAACCATTGGCACCAAGGAACAGCTCTCCACTCAGGCCTGGTTTGGTCCATCTTCTCTATATTAGGAAGAGAGCCTTTAGTCCCGGGAGCATTGCAGTGAACCTCTGCACTAAAACTATTAGCAAGCACCTGATGGAGGAGGCCTCCATAGGTAAGTGGCGCCTTTATAACATCTGATATCCGGTTAAGGGAGATCTCTTCTGATGACAGAGATGTGGCCTGGGGAGGCTCACATATACTCCTGTCCAGGACAGTAACAAGAATCGTTCTGTCCTCTGTTCTGTTCTGTAGGAAATTCCTCTGGAATTGTAGAGAGGTGCCGACGGGCACGCACGCGCTCCTACCCTGGAGCTTTAGCAAGATGTTGCACTGTATCACTGTTTTTCTGTTTAGGCGCCAGGTTTCTGTTTTTCTTTTTGTGTGTGTGTGTGTGTGTTTTGTTCTGCGTTCTATTTTTTTTTTGTTTGTTTGTTTGCTTTAGTTCATTTTGTTGTGTGATTTTGGTTGTAAAAACTTAAGGATATTGGACGTGAAAATGGGTAATAAAGAGAGTAAGCCTGACACCCGTTTGAACTGTGTTTTAAGGAACTGCGATGAACTTTACCCCCCTTTGTTTAGCAGGATGATAGAAGCCCCTAGCTGGCTGCCTGGAGCACAACCATTGCAGAGGGAAATGCCTGCTGGGGACCTAAGAACTGAGTATCTCCCAGGTTAACAAGTGAAACTCCTTTAAAACCCCTTGTCCCTCCAGATCAAGAGAGTCACAACATTTGGCAGAGTCCCCTGTGTTTCTCCTTTGTTAACAAAGCAATTAGCCTCCCCTTTTCTTTTTCTCAGAACCCATTCCTCATTATTTAATTGGTATAAATTGGCTTCTAGGTCAGGAACCAAACTTTAAGTTACAAATTTGGTACCCCCCCTCCACCCCAGAACTTTGTGAGAGCTGTCTACTGAAATGTTAGGAGATGGAGCTTGCTTGGGGTGGAACTGAACCAGAGGAGCTAATCCTGTAAGTAAAAGGAGGGACTGAGGGACCCCCAGCAGCTGCCAAAGCCCTGTTGATTCAGGTAATACCCTCCTTCCTTCCGTGCACTGTAAGGATTATGCCACCTCTGTCTTGTTAAAAAAGAGAAAAAGAAAAAGGGGACACTAAATTCAGTAAAGTCACCATATAGACACTTTATTTTACATTTCAGGTTGCCCCTCTGTTAAAACATCTGGTCCCCCCCGTGGTGCCACTGGTGTAGTAGATTTTTTCTCTTATCTGCTCTGGTTTAAAGGATTCTGTCTGACAACAATAGTCTCTACCTCCTTTCTGTCTGTCTTGTGTCTTTGTTTCTGGTCCTTTAAGACATGTGCAATAATGTGTTGATATTATAAATTTTTTCTTGGGAATGATCTTAGCTGAATGTGTGTCTAAATGATGATGTTTTATCATAAAAAAACTGGTATCTGAATGGGTTTTTGAAGCATTGCACAATCTTGCAGTTAAAAGTCGGGTTTAGGTCATTGTTTAGTTTAAGATTTCAGGTAATTCATGCCAGAGAACTTAAATACTTAGGATGGAAAACTGAAGAACTCTACTTCCAAGTTGGCAAGTAACTTCCCAATCATTCACTTTTTTTTTTTAACCAATTTTGAATTCGGTAGCCAGAGAAAATGTCACTGTGTGTACCAGTGCATTAATTTGGACAAGGATAGTAAACCATAGTATGGTATCTGTTGACAAAATAAGATGTAAAGACATAAAATTTTGTGGATTGTATCTTGAACTTGTATCATAATTTTCAACACCCCAACCGGAAAATTATGGTTAATATGCCTTAGGCCTGAGGTGTCTGCTCAGAATAGCAGTTTTTTTCCTGCTCCTTCCAGACCTCAGCCATGACTCATGTTGAAATGCAAATGAAAAAAGCCTGCAAGCTTAGTAGGAGACTGATTTGATGCCTAACGGAAAAAAAAGTAAATTGTATGGTATTTACTAATTACTGGCCAGTCATTTTTTCTAGGACTCTTATTGTTTTCCTTAGATACTTTATTATTTTTGAGCTCATGATTGTGAGCATACAGACCTAGGTTAATGTTTTTCTGATCAGTTCTATCTTTGTCCAATTGTGGACTTTTTGAAACATTGCAATAGATATTTAACCTGTGAAAAACTACAAGGCCTTTACTATTATTATGTGTGCACAATTTTGTTATGTGTTGTCTGTCTATATAGACATATATCCGTATATCATATATATGATACACAAATTAACATATATAAGGAGCGCTCATTAAAAAAAGCGCTCATAAAAACAAATTTTAAAAAGTGGATCCAAAGATCTTTAGTTCACGTGGTTTAAATGTTTCAATTTAAATCGGATAAACACATAAAAATAAATGTTTTTAAATTTAAGCTTACAAATTTTTCTAGGTGTTCGAAAATCTAATAAAATATTAATATCTACAAAACGTCTAATGTGCCTTGGTTCTAGAACATTTTCTTCAACATAAAAATGGTTTACACTGTTCAATACATTTCTCTAATATTTTGATAAATAAGTAAAGTAAATTTGATATGGGATTACTCATTCGTGAGTACTTTTGTTAGAAATCTGATTCATTTACTAAGGTCTGTATAAGTTTTTACTAAACTCTATATAAGGTTTTAAAAATCAGTCATGTGTTAATGAGACAAAAATTTTTTGAAACATAAGTTTACCCATAACATTGTGTTTATTAAGTTTTATTTTTTCTAGAGCAAGGAACCATAAAAATTTAAAAACTTATTAAATCAGAACTGTTATTTTAGAGCATTGTACTGCCATTTCTTTAAAAGCTAAACTTGGTTAATGTAGAAACATCAATGTAATTGTGATGCTATTAATGTTTTCATATCTTACAGGTATGCAAGTCTGTAAGGTAGAAACTTTAAAAGAGCATTATATCAAGCTGGTGTTCTGAAGTTGTATGGTAAAAAAATATATTGGAGATTTATTTACCTGTTATCAATAAGATATGTAAAGTTTTATGTTACTTTTTACATTGTGGAACAATTTAAATGTATTTTTAAGTTAATGAGAGCCTAATCTATGTAAAAGTTGAAAACTTTCAGGCTTTCTTTAATTCATGTTTTAAATGTGATATCATATGGTGTTAGCTAATGTTCATGAGACCACAAACAATTTATGTAAACTTTGTCAATGTTGCTTTTAATTTTTACTTTTTAATGAAAACAACCCCATACCATTATTGTCATCTGGTAATAACAAAAGGGTAATCAAAGCAATATAAACAAATACTTTAGGATTATACTCCTAAACAAAAACACCTAAAAAAACAAAACTGCCTTCTCAATAATTCATGACTTCATTGATCATTTCTAGTTAGAGACACTTGGTAGCAGAGTAATATTATCTCCTTTTGGTACACAGTGACCCAGTTCTGTTATTTACTTTGTTTTAAATCAATTTCTTCTGCATCATCTGATGAGAGGTTCATATATTTCTTAAAACCAACGATTGAGCCCTCAACCTGCACATTCACTTGCTCATAGAGCCAAACCTGAAATTGGGAACTATTTTGCAAGTGTCTGAAGATGAAGTTGATGGGTTACACCTTCACTGTCTGTACATTTTGACCTTGGCCACAGTACACTAAAATGGAAGTTCACAAACACCACAATGACCTAGAGGCTCCTCACATAGAAACTTACAGATCTGGTATACTGTTTTCTAGAAACCCTTCCAAATTATAAAGTAATTCTAATAATCCATGTTTATCACAATTTTTCCTACCAAAAACCAATCCTGAGTATGAACTATTAGTTTCTTAAGGAGTAGATCTTCCCAGACCCCCAAACAAAAAAAAAATAAAGATCAGCTTTAGAACTAAAATGGTTAAGATTTATAAAGAGCCCTGCCTTACCTGAGATAAGGCTGTGTGTCCCATCTTACTATATGTGAGAATGACTATGAAACAAGTACGTCAGATAATATTTCTTTAAAGTTATGTTAAAAACATAAAAAATGTCAAGATTCCTAGGATCTCAAACAGGGGATATAATGTAATACTCAGCCAAAAAATTTAGGGTAGCTATTACACGAACTAAGTATTTTTACTTTTGTTAATTTTAGTTGAAATTTTCTTATAAGTTATCTAAAGATTCCCTGTTAGTGTTTTACAAATGTGTTGCTTTAAGAACACAGCATGGGTTTATTCAGGATAATAAGTCATCACCTACAATACAGACAGAATAATACAGATCCCAATTAATAAAAAGATAATTATAAAGTTATAGACATTAAAGTCCAGTACTCTTAATATAAGGCTGTTAAAATTAATTTGCTGGATGTTTAAGATTAGGATTTAAAATTAAAGTTAAATGAAAAGGGCCAAGAAAACCAATATTTGGCTCTTACCCTCTGAGTCAATCTGAATCCAGGGAACAGGGGACTTCTCTAAAGAGCTTTGCAACTCTGAGCCACATAACCTCCTGATCAGGGAGATTAATGAGACCACTGGAGAACAGAAAGCCAATCAGTGCATTTGTTATGAAGAGGAGAGTCATCAGAGAAAGGAGATATCCCTGATGCTTCTGAGGGAAGATAAATGGTCAAGCAAGACCTGGACCCACCTAGCGCAAATGGCACTAGCAGAATTGAAAATGTGCTCTCATTTTTCCAGAATTGACTCCCATAAAGCTCAGCTGACTGTTAACAATAGATAGAAACAAAAATCCGTTTGACTGCTTCATCTTAAACACTTTGGAAAGACAGTTAAGACGAAAATTCAGCCATTCCTGGGCATTTTAAATAATAATAATAATAATAATAATAATATTTTAAGGTATGCACTTTATTTTAGCCTCCCAAAATAAGTAAGACTGGAGGCTACAAAGAAGGATTCTCAGACAGGAATGCCTGATACTTATAAAAAGAGACTATCAAGAAGAGCTGCCACAGGCAGAAATTTTTAATTTAAGGCCTGCAGATATTCCTAACCAACACAGGTAGGCTTGGTGTTTGCTAGTACGATTATCCAGCCCTGAGTAACAGAATTAAAGGTTTCTCTATTAGACGCAGAGGTCATACTAGAAAAAGGATTTTACAAGATCAGATGACATTACATTGTTAAACTGTATCTTATGGGGAAGGACAACTGTAACACTAAAAGTTAAATATTAATTTGATAGTCCTGATAACTGGGGATATTAAAGACTGGTGAGGGAACTTCTATACAGTAACATGTTCCGGCTGCTGCAACATTTATTCAGTACTCATGGTTTTTGTTTCTCTCATAGAAGAACCCATCCCCAGATGACTTTACAACCTGTTCTTCCCCAACCAGACTTCAATCCGAAATGACTTCTAAAAGGCAACTCATGTCCCCCAACTGACTTATAAAAGGCAACTCATGTCCCTCACGCCATGCCCACTCACTTCACCCTGTCTCAGGTCAGAAGAAGAAATAATGATTGACGCCACTCTTCTTACAACAATGGAGAGAAAGATAAGTAGACTATCAATATAAGTAATTAATTAAGTCTGGTAAAATCAGGGAGATCGGTTTTGGGTAAGTTCTAAAAATTTGGAGAATCTTACCTGAGGGATTAAAATTTCCTCAGTGCTCTTCCCCTAATCTATTAAAGATTTGAAAGGGACACAGAGAAAAGGGGGAAATGATAGACCCAACCTGATCTTTTATTAAAATTGAGAGCCATCTTGCCACAAAGCCATGAAAAGGTAATTTTGGCTTTACCATAAATTACTGCAAATTCTGAACCTGCTTGAAATGCCTGCCCGTGCCTTGAACTCACGCATGCCCGGCTCTCTGACCAGATAGCAGCCCTCTCTGAAACTTTAGTGACACATCATAAATATTTGCCTTCTCTGGCCAGACAACATCCCTCTCTGAGGCTCTAATGGTCCTCTGAATTCTGATGTAGGGACAGCAAAAAAAACCTAAACTACCATTAGTGTGATGCTTGTCAGAGTTCTGTTATCTGTAACACCCCTTTTGTGTAACTTTCTGGGCTATAAAGCTGGGCTGTAGGAAAGCTGGGGTTGCTGTCTTGTTCCAGCTGTTTTGGGAGGGGAGGCAGCATGAAAGGTAGAAATAATAAGATTAATTTAATATGATTTTAATTAGAGTCAGTGGTCTTTTCTTGTGTCGTGGTCTAACAATTAACACTCCAAAAACATGGAGCTCTGACGGCCTAAAGACTTCTTGAGGAACTTCCTCTGAGGTTGGGCACTTGAAATATATGTTGTTGTAAGGAGCTTTAGCTTCCTTTCTAGTGAGACCATCAAAGATGGGTTTGAATCTATGTGACCTGGAGGACATGGTTTCTTGTATTCTAATGAACATAAGGCAGCAGTGCTGAATTTTCTCTTTGTAGGTAAACTGTGGCCACTGGGTGCTAAGTGTCTCCCCGTGTGGACTGTGAAGCCATTTTTTCATCCTCCACTTTTCGTGGTGTTTCGTGCTTCTGCACTGGGAGTTTGGTATTTGCTTCATGAAATACAAAGAGTTCAACTGGGACCCAGTTTTGGAGGGAGTTCTGTCACTTGTGGTGGGTCAGGGTCTGCAGGAGAATGCAACAACCAGGTTATATCTCACAGAGCTTGCCCCCTTGTACATAGAAATCTGACTCTGAACTTTGCCCTGGAACCTCTCCATGTAACAAGATGCCTTTACATAGAAGGTTCTGCTGGATGCACAATGTCAGTCACAAGCCATTTGGAAGGCAATGGCAAATCCTCATGGCCACACCACAGATGTATTATCACACACCTGCCCACCACTGCAATAGGCCCACTACTCAGCAGGCTCCAACTTACTGGCATCTTTGTTCTACACCATTTTCATGAAACCCGGTCAATCATGGCATTCTCTTGTACACTAATGATCAGCAACAAGACATCCAAAGGTTCTCTAGTGCCACCTGATTATTGGAATTTCAAAAATTTCATTGTATTTTTCTAGCCATTTTTCATGGATGAAGTTGGAGACACTGTGGGTTTCAGTTCATTCAGGAACCATTAAATGGTGAGGAAGCTCATTTCAATGAAAGCTCTGGCGAACTCTCACAGGCAAGTCTTCCCATAGAGTCTTCAAAAGGTCACATGAAGCCAGGCCCATTGAGGTCTTCAATGTGACGTCCAAGGGTGTTCTGATTCTCAACTATGGCTGCCAAATCTTTCAGAATAAAATCATGTGATATCCTAGCTGAGATTCCAAGGCTCTGTGGAAAGCCACCCTGTCCTTGATCTCAGTTTCCAAGGGCGAATCCCATGCGTGGCCTCCTAAAATCTGAACACAGTTCATGGCAATATTTCTCTGAGATCAGTTCCAGAACTCAGACTTTAAGGGGAATCACACCAGAGTTCAAGCCCAGGTAGACCCAGTCATCACTTCCAACCGCCACACAAATGACCACAATTAAAACCAAAGCACTCCCACAAGGCCCTCATCTTCTTCCATATAGACACTCATCATAACCTGTGGTTCGAGGTTTCCATGAGGGGATCAGTCCAAGACGGTGTACAAAATAACCTCCCTTGCCCCTCATTTGCCTAAAGTCAGGGTTGCCTGGACACCCTTCCTGAGAACCAGGAGTGATCAAATAGGCCTGCCATAAATACTGCTCTGCTTCCCGAATTTGAGGCCTACTGACTCTCGGGTATATATTCTTTATGTGAATTGGAATCATGAGAAAACCCAAGCACCTATGGGCTATCTTCTGCAGGGTTTGAAGAACTCATTTGACACAAAGGATCCCTATTTTCAATTGATGGAGGTCAGGAACCTTACAGAGGAAGGCGAGAGACTTCGTCCACAATGACTGCTTTTTTGGCCATTTTGGTTTTGGAAGGACACATGTAATCTTTAATTAGATCCATCAGGTTCTGAGAATCTATGCAACAGCCTCACACATTGCCACGATTCTGATGCAGACACATCCCTTTCCAAAGCAATTAAGCAAAGAGCTACAGGTGATGCCCATTAATTTCCATTGAAAACCATTTTTTCAGGCTTCACAAAGGGGTGGACTGAGACAAAGACGTTTCTGACATTCAGGGCAACAGAACAATAGGTAAGCAAATGGCCCAAAGCAGGGTTTCTCGAATGATATCTGAGTTTTCTGAGATGATCCCATTCCCTTCAGCTATCCAGTACGTGGCCATGTCACAGAGCCTGGAGGTGGTACATATTGTGGACACCAAACCATGAGCCTATTCTGGAGAGTGGCCCGAATTCAAGAAGAAAACAGGAACTTAGGAAGATAGTAGTTGTTGCCCATCTATAAGGCAAGCCACAGTCCATATATAAATTGGGCAGGATGAATGCTGTGAAGCTTTCTACAAGACAGGAAACATCCATTGATGCATTCTCTTTTCTAATATCTACAACCACAGACACAGTGGGATAAACAGACATAAAAACACTCGCCTTATCAAAAGACTTACTAGAAACGATCCAATCCAAACCAAACAAAGCGACTTTCCTACCTATTCCCAGATCATGAGACAAAACCACAAACTCACACGCACACCCACAAAGTCACCGCCTTCCCCCAAGTAGGTCTTTAACTATCCGGAGTGTCCTCTGACTGATGGGCCATACTATGTTCCCCCAAAATGGGCTATCCTATCTCAGATCTGGTATCCTTGCCAACAATGTGAAGTTGTCAGGTGCCAGTGGTGAGCCACTACCTGCTTTCTCAGGAAAGGCCCCTCTTCAGAGCTCTCTTGGCATTTGGCCATCTTCACATCAGTAGTTACCAAGAAATACTGACTCTGTCCTTGGTAAATCCAATCATGTGAGACCACTGGGACTGGGACTGGGACTGCCTCTGGGTGCCTGGCTTTTTGGATCCGAAGTTCAGAGAGTTCCATCACCAAGAAAGTGATGTAGGTCACTTCCTTCTGGAACTGAATGAGGTCACTGCCTAGGCAATCACTTTTTCCTAACATTTGCTTCCAAGTGTCCCAAGAGATGGAGGCTGCCCCTACTTCCTGTGACACTTTCACAAGTTAGAATGGTATATCAAACATAGCACCCGGAAGCAGCTCTCCACACAAGCCTGGTTTGGTCCATCTTCTCTACATTAAGAAGAGAGAGATTGCTTCAGACACACCCATTCATCCTGACCAGGTTGTTTGTCGTGGAAGATGACTTTTGCTCTCTCAGGTCCTTCATAGCTTCCTCTATCTTCCCCAGGGTTCATTTCTGCATGGACCTTTGAGGTTCTCAGCAGGTGGAAGATCTCTTATGTTCCTGTATTGTAAGACCAACTCTGTCCCTGCTCTTCTGTAAAGTTAGATGGAGGGCAAAGAGTATGGTTAGGGTTAATAACATGTTTGATTTGGGTTATGAATCATTCTGCTGGATGAATAATGGTATTGGGAAACTGCGATATTTGTAAGTATATATAGACGTGAAATATATGTATGAAAACAGAAATCTAGGTAAGATTTGAAGCCCAGAAGGGCATTGGATCCTTGATTGGGATACTTAGCTTTGAATTATGTTCTGCACATGTGTCTCAGATAAATCTATACACAATGGTATAGGACCTTGTACTTGGATGATTGAATGTCGAAGAGAACATCCAGTCTAAAAAGGATAGTTGGTAGGATTAGGAAGATAGTTGGTAGAATTAGAAAAAAAGAGTGAGTATAGGATTTGAAAAAAAAGTTCTTTAGCAATAGGGTTTCAGGTAGAGAGAAAATGTAAATGTCAGCACATGTGAAGAGTTGGTCACAATGATGAATTGGGGAAAATATGTAGGAAAGCAGATATCAATAGAGACATAGGAAATCAGGCAAATGATAAAGTGATTGATTGGATTAGACATTTTCAGCAGGCTTGAAGTTGAATATATAATCTTAGGAAGAAACACATATGTAGTCACCAATAGGATTGACATTTGAGAGCATTAGCCAACCTGGACACGGGTGATTTTTATAATCCATTCTCATATTCCATTTAGGCTTTGGTACAATCGTAAGTGTGACTTTGCATATTCTTGCCAGAATATTACTGTGATAAAATGTATATGTAGATCAGGTGACATGAGTATTTCTTGCACCATTTCTGGGAGCAATATTTTGAAGAGGTATAAATTAGTATTGGGGGCACAAATAGGTGTACCATGTGTGTATGAATATAGAGAGAATGATTGAATAGACCATACTGTGAATAAATAATATAACTTGTTCCAACTTTACAAATTGGAATAAATTAATACCTCAAAATACATAGCAAATCTTATATTGATATACATACATTCATTCCAACCAGTTATACATCTAATGGTAATATTAGGGTTGTAGTTTATCATAAATTCTGTGTGAGTTTTGCTTCAAAATTGATTATGGAAATCGAAAATAATGTGTTTGGAAAGAAGTCTCATGAAATGAGCAGTCAAAAACAAGTAGGAATATATGTGTTCTGAAGCAGGAAGTGATTGAATGTGTTACAAATGTCTTTAAATTTGTGAACTTGTGGATGAAATGTACATTTTATGATTTACAAAAACTGAAGAAATAGAAATGTACCAGTGTTGAATAAAATTGAACGTCAAAATACACATCATGTCCCATAGGAATCTACTAACATTGATGTTAAAGTGGGTCAGTTACTGTAGAAATATAAGGATTTGTTTGCACCATTCACTGAAGTAAGTTTTCAGTACTAGAAAACAAATATGTATTTCAGGTTGATGAATGTTTCTGAAAATAATCTTATGAAAAGTTGATAATAAAACCACATACATGAACATTAGTGAATTTAGGGAGTGTATAATAAGACACATGTATTTCATATTTTGAAAAATCTAGAGTGTATATATATATATATGTATATATATATATATATATATATATATATATATATATATATATATATATATATATACACACACACAAATACATTGGAAAGTAGAAAATATATTCCAATCAAAATTCATCATGAAATATATATCATTCACAGATCCAAAAATATTAATTTTACTGAACATGGATTTATGTATAATGTTGCTCAACTAAAAAGCTCACTCATAGTTTGAATTTTCAGTTCCAAAAGCATTTAGGAGGAGTGATTTCTTCTCATACTTTCTATCTGCCAAGTTAGCCACCTCACAAAAATGTACGTGTATTCCAGGTAGGATTTTGTATGTGCATATAAAAATACATGTGCTGAATTGGCTACAGAAAATGGGAGACAGGAATTCACATGTGTGTTAACTTTAAAAACACATGGAGAACAATTTCAAGAAAAAATTGACAAGATTTATAACTCCTACCCTATATCATGCAAAAGGCAAGACCAACTATTCACCATACCTCCTCTGAACTGCTTGTATTTCTATTCTGTTTGGGTTATTTTTCTAAATCATATTAGGATTAGTAGTCAGAGTCTAGTAGGGTATGGGTTAGTGTCAGAGTTTCAGTATTTCGAATGAAAAATTGCAAAATGTATCCAATGTGTATGTAAATATATGCTACACAAAAATCTTCCCACTCTTATCCAGAACAATGTCTTGACAATACCTTCGCCCCAAGTAAGAAACAATTAGAGGAAAAGAGTTAGAAATTCCGTGAATGCATATCTGGAATGGAAAACAATCAGGAGTTCACAATCTTGGAAGTGGTAGAGGAGTTTTCAAAAGTTAGGGACAGGGTAAACACTCCACAAAAATGGAATTCTGCTGGCCTAGAGACTTCTTGGGAAACTCTCTGTGAGGTTGGGCACTTGAAATATATGTTGTTGTCAGGAGCTTTAGCTTCCTTTCTAGTGAGACCATAAAAGCTGGGTCTGCATCTATGTGACCTGGTGGACATTGTTTCTTTTTTTCCCAATGAACATGAGGCAGCATTGCTGAATTCTCCCTTTGTAGGTAAACTGTGGCCCCTGGAGGCTAAATGTCTCCCCATGTGGACTGTGAAGCCATATGGTCATCCTCTATTTTCGTGGTGTTTTTTGCTGCTGCACTGGAAGTTTGGTACTTGCTTCACGAAATACAAGGAGTTTAAATGGAACACAGTACGGGAGGGAGTTCTGTCACGTGTGGTGAGTCAGGGTCTGCAGGAGAATACAAGAACCAGGCTTCTATCCCACATAGCTTGCCCCCTTGACTATAGCAACCTGATTTTGAACAGCGTCCTGAAACCTCTCCATATAACAAGATGCCTTTACATATAAGGGTCTGCTGGTTTGACCATGTCAGTGACAAGCCATTTGGAAGCCAATGGCAGATCCACATGGCCCCACCACAGATGTTTTATCACACACTTGCCCACCATTGCTCTAGGCCCACTACTCAGCAGGATCCAACTTTCTGGCATCTCTGTTAAACACCATTTTAATGAAAACCAGTCAATCAAGGCACTGTCTGGTATACTCATTGTTGGAAAAAGTATAAACGGCAGCCATACCCCAGAGAAAAACCCCAACATGGCGCCTAAGGACTTCTTCTTCCTACCTTCTTCTTTTCTGAAGTGGCGCGAAAAGTTCCCGCCCGGGTGAACTCTCCCACTGGTGCCAATTTCAAATCTCGCTGGCGGGGAACCTTAGCCCCAATGAGAACTAACTCCTGGGCTCCGGAGCTGATATCTGAAAGAACTTGCCAATAAACGGGTTGCCTGCCATTTATCTAAGTCCTTTCATCTCCTCCTTAGTTCTATATAAGCACACAGCTTTTTGCAATAAAATTGGAATTCTCCCAGCGAAGTGCCTTTGAGTGGGGAGTTCTTTCATTCTGGTGCCCCGTTTGAGGATACGGGTGAGCTCTTTCCACAAGAGCCCCGTCCCCCGTTCCGCCCAGACACTCCGCCATGGTCCGCTCTTTTCAGACGCCAGCTTCCTGCACTCACCACTGATCTGATGTATGTAAGCTTCCCCTGACCCCGGCTGGCCAACTTCCTTCGGGCTACCGCTAGTTTGGTGACCCTGATTGTCCAGCACACTCTAGACGCCCGGTAGGGGAGAGGGAATTCCTCCCACCAAGACCTTTACTGGTCACAGTGGACCCTCTAGTGATCCGTTTCCCTTTGGGGCATGAGGGTTCTGAGTTTACACGAGAGGCTCTGTGGTTTTTCCTCCTTTGCTGCCACTGCTGCTGCCGGCTAGATTTGCTGTTTCCTGCAGGGCTGCTGTGTCTGGCTGAAGCTGCCTCTCTGCTCAGGGAAAACTGAACTCCCGTCCTAGAACTGCATTCTGCTGGAGCTGGAGTTCTGTTTTCATTACTGACTTCTTCAGCTGCGTTCGAAAACTTTCCTGACGTCAGGTTGCCCATGGCTCCAAACCCATTGGGTCTTCCAGATCGCACTTCACTGGTGACGACCAGGTAGTACCCTCTGTATTTCCTCGCGACAGCTGGTCATTTTGGGGACACCCACGTGACCCCCATTCGCCCTGAATTTCCTGGAAGCCATTCCAGCTCGAGTTTTCTCTTTGTCTCTCTCGCTTACTCTTATTCTCTCTCTCTCTCTCTCTCTCTCTCTCTCTCTCTCTCTCTCTCTCTCTCTCTCTCCATCTCTCCCTGTGACAATGGGCACCTCTTCATCTGTACCTGAAGCCTCACCTCTCAAATGTTTAATAAAAAATCTGGCCACACTCTCCCTCACACCAGACATCAAGCCCAAACTTTTAATTAAATTCTGTACCCAAGATTGGCCTCCATATCCACTGGATAATGGCAATCATTGGCCTCCAGAAGGCTCCTTAGATCCAAACCTCCCCTGGGACCTTTTTAACTACTGCCAGCGTCTGGAAAAGTGGAGGGAGATTCCCTGCATTGAAGGTATTAGCCTTCCCACACAGCACCTTGTCTCTGCTCCTCCTGCCCTCCCCCTCAGGTCCTCTTTGCTTGCAATCCCCTCTCTTTCCCTACTTCTACTTCTGACTTCACAGATTCTTCCTCATTCAACCCAGCAGATGAACCCCCACCTTCTCCCCAGCCCCATCTGCCCCTTCTCTTCTGCAATATCCTCCTCATCCTCTGCCTGATTCCATGGATCCTCAGCCTTCCATTTTATCCCCCTCCCCTCCGTCCTCTTCTGCCTGCTCCACTTCCTCCTCTTCCAAAGAGACACTCCCTTCCCCTCCCTCTCCTTCCTGTCCTCCGCCTGCCTCTCTCAGTCCTCCTTTTACCAGGTCTAAAGGACTCCTTCCCACCCCTAAGACAATCGCACCCCTTCGTGAGGTAGCTGGTCCCGAGGGTGTCATCAAAGTCCACGTGCCCTTCTCCAGGTCAGACATTACTCAGCTAGAGAGCAAGTTAGGCTCAATCACCACTAAACCCACCACTTACATTCGGGAGTTTCAATGGGTCCTGCAAGCATATAGCCTCACTCTTCATGACATATACATGCTCTTGGCGAATACACTTCTCCCCGAGGAAAGGCAATGGGTCTGGGAGCTAGCCCAAGCCCATGCTGATGAAAATCATAGGACCAATCCTGACCACCCCACGGGCTCTCATGCTGTCCCAGAGCAGGAACCCTATGGGATTACAACACCCCTGAAGGCTTACAGACTCATGACCTTTTTACATCCTGCCTCTTGGCGGGCCTGAAAAAGGCGACCCACAAGGCTGTTAACTTTAAAAAGGTGCAGGAGGTCATTCAAAGGAAGGAGGAAACACCTTCAGAATTCCTGGATAGACTAACCAAGGCCCTTCAACAGTGCACATAACTCGACCCAGAAACCCCTGATGGCCGTCATCTCTTAATGACATATGTTCTGGCCCAAAAATACTCTGACATTAAAGCCAAGCTTAAAAAGCTTGAACAGGGCCCTGCTACTCCTCAGACTGAAATCCTCGCTGTCTCTTTAAAGGTTTTTCATGGTAGAGAGGATGAAAGTGAATGCCCTAGGCAGAGAGCTGAAAATGCCAAATTCCAAATGTTGGCCCAGGTCATTCAGAGAAGGCCATCACCACGCCGTCCCAATGTGACACCCCCTGGAGCTTGCTTCAAATGTGGTAAGGATTGTCCTTCACCGAGAACACCCTACAACCCCTGCCCAACATGCCATCAAATGAGACACTGGGGGGCAGACTGCCCAACAACCCGGAAGGGAGGTTGGTCAGCCACCCGGCAACCCCAGCCTCTCCTGGGCTTGGCAGAGGAGGAATGATGGAGCCCTGGGCCTTCCCTCCAGACTATTACCATCAAGAATCAAGAACCTAGGGTCACCTTCCTGGTGGATGGACGCTTCATTACCTTCCTTTTGGATACTGGTGCCACTTTTTCGGTCTTGAGGGAGTATTGGGGTTCTACCACACCCTCAAAAACTCCTATTGTCGTGGTAGGAGGTAAACATATTTTCCCTCAAAATCCCTTTTGTCCTTCACTCACTCCTTTCTCGTTATGAGCCATTGCCCCATTCCCCTTCTGGAAAGGGACATACTCTCACTATTAAAAGTCACCATTCACATATCACCCCACACCTCTCCTACCTCTCATTTCCTCATGATGTTCCTAGGGGCAGATACACCTCCTCCATGCACTCTCCCACGACTATCTAAACCAGTTAACCCTGAGTTTTGGGACACAACTACACCCTTTATGGCTAAATGCAGTCCTATTCATATTGTCTTACTGGACCCTTCAAGATATATTAGTCAACCATGATATCCACTCACAACCACAGCCTTCCTCAGATTAGAAGCCATCATCCAGGATTTATAATGAAAGGGGTATCTTAGGCCTACACACTCTCCTTTCAACACCCCCATTCTGGAGTTAAGAAACCTAACGTGTCCTACAGGCTGGTTCTAGACCTTCCCCTTGTCTACTCCTCTGTGGTCCCCATCCACCCGCTAGTGTCCAACCCTTACACCCTCCTCTCTCAGATCCCTGCCACTACTACCCACTTCTTGGTTCTAAATTTGAAACATGCATTCTTTTCTATTCCCTTGTTCTCAGAATCTCAGGATATCTTTGCTTTTACTTGCACTTACTCTCACACCCGCCATTCTCATCAGCTTACCTGGACTGTCCTCCGACAGGGATTCAGGGATAGCACCCATCTCTTTGGCCAAGTTCTTGCCCAGGACCTCACATCCTTTCACCCGACCTGTGCTGACTCTACTCTCCTTCAATATGTCGATGACCTTCTTCTATGTAGTCCCTCTGGGAACACTCTCAATCCCACACTGCTCAGCTTCTTAATTTCCTAGCAGACAAGAAAAATAGGAAGTCTCCCCACAAGGCCCAGGTTTCCCAGTCTTCTGTCACCTTTCTTGGTTTTTGCCTTACACCCAGAAAAAAGGAAATAACACTGGATAGGAGGCAACTCCTCTCTGATCTTCCAGTGCCCCATACAAAAGCCAAAATACTATCATTCCTAGGACTAGCAGGTTATTTTAGGGCCTGGATACCAAATTATTCTCTTCTATACAAATCCTGTATGAACTAGCAAAGGGACCCCCTAGTGAATCTCTTGCCTCCTCCCCAAACTACCACTTGCGCAGGCTTCAGCAACTTGTCTTAAAGGCACTTGCCCTTCACCTTCCAGATCTTTCAAGACCATTTTATGTATATGTCCATGAAAAAGGGAGGCAAGAACTTGGGGTCTTAGGTTAAAACTATGGGCCTACATTTGCACCTGTGGCATATTTGTCCAAGCAAATTGACCCTACCATCCGTGAGTGGGCCCCTTGCTTAAGAGCTCTGGCTGCTGGACAAATTTTACACAAAGAAGCCTCTAAGCTTACTTTTGGGGCCCCTTTAACTATCCACTCCCCACATCACTTGAAGGATCTTTTAGCTTATAAGGGCTTTCAAACCCTTCCTCCATCCAGAGTTCTGTCACTCCTCACTTCCTTTCTGGAAAACCCTAATATTACTTTCCTCCCCTGCTCTGCACAGAACCCTGCCTCACTGCTCTCAATGACTCCCACGTCTAACACACCAACTCATAATTGGTTGGAAACCTTAGATGATTTCCTCCCCTGTCATTCTTCCATTTCTGAGAGACTACTAGCCAAGCCTGACCTTATCTGGTTTACTGATGGCAGTTCCTTTAGGCAGAATTGCACTCATTACTTTGGATACACTGTAGTTTCAGCCACTGAGATTATAGAGGCCAAAGCTCTGCCTTCAGGAACTACCAACCAGCAGTCTGAACTTATTGTAGCCACTCGTGCCTGCCTTCTAGCACAAGGAAAATCCCTAACCCTTTATACTGATTCAAAATATGTCTTCCATATCTTATCCCATGCTGCAATATGAAAGGAGCGAGGCCTACTTACCACCAAAGGTAATGTGATCACTAATTCGGCTCTTATAACCAATCTGATAGAGGCCTCCCACTTACCCACCCAGGTGGGAGTTGTCCATTGTAGGTCTAATTAGAAGGACGTCTCTCTTATCACTGAGGGCAATGCCAAAGCTGACCAGGCGGAACAAATGGCTGCTACCACTTCCAATGATGGACCCCCTGGGGGACATATAATGGCCACTTTAGACAGCTCATCTGAAGCCCCTACTTCTTCCAGTAAGAACAAGGATCTCTTCAAGTTCCTTCATACTCTATTCCTTTCCAATTCTCAGTCTTTGACCCTCTTTTTACAGAGCTTCTTCTCGCTCACCCTCTCTGACAAAGCCATGCTACAGAATATAGCCTCTAATTGTCAGATCTGTCAGTGGACCAACACTTATACTCCTTTAAGGCCCAAACCTTTTCCTTCCCACCAAGCCCGGGGACACATTCCCACTGCTGACTGGCAGGTAGACTTCACCAACATGCTCACAGTATGGCGCACTAAATACCTCCTTGTCTTTGTGGACACTTTCTCTGGTTGGATTGAGGAATTTCCCACTTCCAATAAAACGGCTTCCACTGTAGCTTTAATCTTACTGACAGACATCATCCCCAGGTTTGGTATGCCCACTTCTCTACAATATGACAATGGCCCTGAGTTTATTTCTAGAATCACACAAAAGGTCTCTCAAGCCCTCTCCTTCAAGTGGCATTTCCACTGTCCATATTATCCCCAAGCTTCAGGGAAAGTGGAAAGGGTAAATTGTACTCTAAAGGAAGTCCTTACCAAATTTACAATGGAATTAAACTTAGACTGGGTCAAACTCCTTCCCTTGGATTTGCTTCGAATCAGAGCTCTGCCTAAAAACCATCTTTACTGTCTCCCTTTGAGATAATGTATGGAAGACCTCTTATACCCCCTGGGTTGGTCATTTCACAAGGACCTCTCACCCGAGATTTGTCTTTGCCTCTTTTGTATCATCTCCGCTCGGAACTCTGGAAATATCAGGACTGGCTTCATCCGGACCCAGTGTCCTCTCCAAACATTCCTCCCTTAACACCTGGGAGTCTAGTATATTATAATACCCCAGAGGAGAAAGGGACTCTTGCCCCAAAATGGGAAGGCCCCTATCCTGTCATTCTCTGTACCCCCACTGCCGCCAAACTCTCCTTACCAGACAACCGTCTAACTCCCTGGATTCACATTTCTAGGTTGAAGCCATATCACCAGGAGGCCCCACCTGCTGACGACAGGACCAACCCAGAGGAACTCCAAGAATCACCTCCTGAACCTCCCATTAACTCCTGCTCTGCACACTCATCTCACCCATTTAAGTTGCGGCTCACACGGTGTTCCATGCAGCCCAATTCCTCTTAAAAAAGTCACAATGGGCTCTCTCAACACCCTAATCTTCTGTAACTGCTTGTTTTTTGTGCTCTGCTTATTTTCTGAGCTCTATCGGGACTGGTCTTTACCCTCCTCTCCTACCATGTATTTATTCACTCTTCAGGAACGATACTCAGAACATGGCATGTAGAAGGTCCGTGCAGTGGATGCAACTACTTGCTTCATCCACAACTGCACCTCTATTTCCCTAAAATTGTCACCTTCAAGGACCTTCGTCCCTGGTAGCTGGAACTGGCTTTTCATTTGCTTCCTTTTTGATCAAACAAAAGACTATTGTCATTGGTGGCCTGAGATATATAATGGGTGCCCCTATTGGTCATGCAGGTTCCATGATGAACATGGTAGCTATTCTTACCACTCACTTGGTTACCCTAAAGTGTGGACTTCTAGTTACCTAAAGTGGGATAAAGTCTCTTTATCTGATAACAATGGATGGTATACTTTAGATATACCTGACCCCAAGGCCAAACGTTGGGACTATGTTGAGTTTGCTGTCTATGCTCGGACAACCTCAGCCAGACCCACAGGGTGGATGACAGTTGGCCGCATGCTGATTATGCCACCTAAGGCAACCATCCAGGTAGTCGAACACATTAAGGAGTCAGAATCAAAACTTTTAGATCTTATCCATAGCTCATCCACAAAGGATTCAGACCCTTCAACCCCCTCAGGTCCCCCTGACACATGGCTCAATTTGTTACACCAATCTCTTCGATTATTAAACTCCACCCCTCTTTCTGTGCCTCCTTCTCAGTGCTTTCTCTGTGCTTCACTTAGTCCCATTAGCGGCAGGAAATATTTCAGCAAAAACCTACAATTTCTCTAAGAAAGGACAACCCCTACATGTGACACGTATCCCACTGTGGGAAAGTTATTTCACCAATACTTTATTTGCTTTCATCTGTTTCCACCTGCCAATAATGAATCCTTTACCCATTTGTTCCTTGAGCTTAAGCACCCAATCGAGCCCTGCATTTATGCAACCTGGACATTTCCTCTGGTGTAATGGGTCTTTAAGTACCTCAACGATCAATGTCTCTGGCACCTGTTTCTTGGTTACTGTAGTTCCTCAGCTGTCTTTGTATACTCCCACCGAATTCCGACAGTTGGCCCTACCTTCCTGAACCCGTAGGGCAGTCTTTCTGCCGGTTCTGGTAGGCCTCACTTTAACAACCTCAGTGGCGGGTCTCGGACTCTCTGGTGGAGCTATAGGTCATGCTCTATGGGCATTCAAAGACCTGCAACAAAAACTGCAGGAAGCACTCGATACCACTGCTGAGTCTCTGGGCTCCTTGCAGCACCAGGTTACTTCATTGGCACAAGTGGCTTTACAGAACCAAAGGGCAATTGATCTTCTCACTGCAGAAAAAGTGGGTACATGCCTATTCCTCAGAGAGGAATGTTGCTCTTATGTTAATGAATCTGGGATGATAGAAAAAAATGTTGTTAAATTGCAGAAATTATTGACCAAATTGCTCAAACCTAGCTCCTCCAATCCCATAACAGGGTTCTTCCAATCCTATCTTGCCATGTACTTACTACCTATCTTGGGGCCCCTTATTGGGATGCTCCCTTTTTTTGCTCTCTTGCCATGCATAATGAAGTTCCTTCAAACCCAACTGCAAAAAATTTCTAATCAAAATTTCAACCAGCTTTTGCTTAGGCACTACCATCCTCTGATGACCGATGAACCCCTAACATCTCCAAGAGAACAGTTCACTCAGTGATGAAGCTCACTACCAGGCACGATGGAATGCAACGTACATCAGACAGCGGGAGGCAACGAGCTTGGAGAACCTCTTAATCTGCCATCCTGGATTCATGAGTCTTTATGACCTTCTAAGCTTCCTCATGGCCCTTGGCCTCTTCTATGTCAGTCCCCCAACATGGAACTTCTGCCAAAAATTGACCTTTGCTTTAATTTTTATCTTCATTCTGTTTTTATTCGCTCTTATCTTCTTCAAGTGCTGGTGACGCCATGACCAGGCAACACTTCCAGTATTTCCTAGAGTCTCTGTTACAGGACCAGTAGCTGATACCAACAATCTCCTCCATCCAGAACTGGTTTCATGCCATCAACAACTTGTGGCATCAGGGAACTTTCATAGACTTTACCCCTACTGAAGTAGCTATCTATACCACTGGCTTTTATTTCTGGCTGCCATGATATCCCCAGACCTGGCCCCCAAGCATTTGTCCACTTCCCTTTCTAGGCCCCACAGCACCCCCACACAGCAGGCAGCAGCCAGAAATGACAAACAATGCCCCACTTTCTAAGAAAACAAAAAGGGAGGAATGTTAGGAAAAGTATAAATGGCAGCCATACTCCAGAGAAAAACCCCAACATGGCACCTAAGGACTTCTTCTTCGTACCTTCTTCTTTTCTGCAGTGGCGTTAAAAGTTCCCGCCCTTGTTAACTCTGCAGCCAGCGCCAATTTCAAATCTCACTGGTGGGGAACCTTAGCCCCAATGAGAATTAATTCCTGGGCTCCGGAGCTGATATCTGAAAAAACTTATTCTCAGAACATGAGACCAAATCACAAACCCACAACCACACCCACAAAGGCACCTCCTTCCCCCAAGTAGGTCTGTGACTATTCGGAGTGTTCTCTGACTGCTGGGCCATACTATGTTCCTCCGAAATGGCCTGTCTTGTCTCAGATCTGGTCTCCTTGGTCAACTCTGAGGAGTTGACAGTAACCAGTGGTGAGCCACTACCTCCTTTCTCAGGAAAGGCCGCTCTTCAGAGCTCTTCTGGCATTTGGACATCTTCAAATCAGTAGGTACCAAGAAAGACTGACCCTCTCCTTGGTAAATCCAAACAAGTGAGACAACTGGGACTGGCACTGGGACTGGCTCGGGGTGCCTGGCTTCCTGGATCCGAAGTTCAGAGAGTTCCAACACCAAGGAAGTGAGGTGAGGTCACTTCCTTCAGGAACTGAATGAGGTCACTGCCTTGGCAACTACTTTGTTTTAGCAGTTGCTTCTTATGGTCCTTAGATGGAGGCTGCCCCTACTTCCTGTGACCCTTTCATAAGTTAGAATGGGATATAATCCATAGGCTCTCAGGAACAGCTCTCCAAAAGGCCTGGTTTGGTCCGTCTCCTCTACATTAAGAAGACAGAGGCTGATTCAGACACCAACTTCATCCTACCAGGTTGTTTTCCATGGGAAGATGACTTTTGCTCTCTCAGGTCCTTCATAGCTGCCTACATCTTCTAAAGGGATCATTTCTGCACATACCTTTGAGGTTCTCATCAGGTGGAAGATCCCATACATTCCTGTATTGTAAGACCAACACTGTCATTGCTTTTCTGTAAAGTTAGATTGAGGGAACAGTGTATGGTTAGTGTTAATAACATTTTCAATTTTGATTAGGAACCATTCTGCTCGATGAACAATGGTATTGGGAACCTGTGATATTTATAAGAATATAGAGGTGAAATATATGAACGAAAAGAGAAATCTAAGTAAGATTTGAAGCCCAGAAGGTCATTGGGTTCTTGATTGGGATACTTAGCATTGAATTACGTTCTGCACAGATGTCTCAGATAAATCGATATACAATGGCATAGGACCTTGTACCTTGGATGATTGAATGTAGAAGAGAACATCCAGTCAAAAAGGGATAGTCGGTAGGATTAGGAAGACAGTAGGTAGGTTTAGGAAGAAGAGTGAATATAGGATTTGGACCAAAGTTTTTAGCAATAGGGTTTCGGTTAGAGAGTGAATGTTAGTGATAGCACATGTGAAGATTCAGTCACAATGATGAACTGGGGAAAATATGTAGGAAAGCAGATATCAATAGACACATTACAAAATCATTCAAAGTGTAAAGTGAGTGACAGCTTTAGACGTATTCAAAGGGTTGAGTTTGAATATATAATCTTTGGAAGAAACAAATATGTAGTCACCAATAGGATTTTCATTTGAGATCATTAGGCAACCTGGACATGGATGTTTTTAGTAATCCAGGATCACTTTCCATTTAGGTATGGTACAATCATAAGTGAGAACTTTGCTTTTTCTGTTCAGAATATTACTGTGATAAAATGTATATCTAGATCAGGTTACATGTATTTGTTCCACCATTTCTGGGAGCAATATTTTGAAGACGTATAAATTAGTATTGGGGGTACAAAGAGGTGTACCCTGTGTCTATGAATATAGAGATAATACATGAATAGACCATACTGTGAATAAATAATATAACTGGTTCCACTTTAAATAATGGATTGAATTGATATCTGTAACTAAGTAAGAAATCTTATATTGATATACAATCATTCTTTCCAACCACTTATACATTTAAAGGTAATATTAGGGTTATGGTTTATCATGACGGGTGTTTTGCTTCAAATATGATAAAGGAAATCGAAAATAATGTGTTTGGAAAGAAGTCTCATGAAAAGAGCAGTCAAGAAACATGGAGGAATACATGGGTTCTGAAGCAGGAAGTGATTTGAAGTTAAACAAATGCGTATAAATTTGCTAAATTGTGGATGAAATATTTATATATCCTCTGATGTGCATAAACTGAAGAAATAGTAATGTTCCAGTGTTGAATAAAAATGAACGTCAAAATGCACATCATGTCCCATAGGAATCTAATCTACTTGCATTGATGTTAAACTCGTGTCAGTTACTGTAGAAATATTATGATTTGGCTTTTTTTTTTGGTGTTATAATACAATTTATTTTAGTACTAGCATGCCACAGAATGTAGAGGAAGGAACAATGGATTATTATTATCATTGTGATTATTTAAGTTTTTATATCACATTAATCTATAATATGGCATAATATATCTTATGAATTAGAGAAAAATTTTTTTAAAAAATCTATTATTTAAGGACCATATGCACTGACAATTTAAATGGCTTTCTCGTGATTTCAATTTCTATCAATTGTGTATTAATTGCCAAATATTTATTTTAGTACTTTTCATATTCATAATTGATATAAAGTCAATTGTTTAATTCTTCTTGTAAGTAGTTACTTATTACAGCAGGGACATTATTAATAATTCTAAATCTTTATAAGAAAAATGGTACAAAGTTATTTTCATGCAAAATTAAGAATAATTGCCTTCTCTGAATGTTTGATTGTTAATACATATAACAAAGAGCTTTTGATGAGTCTCTTCCCCAGTAAAACATAAAATGCAAAGATATAGTTGGGTATGTATGTCCAAATAAAGATAAGAAGAAATACACATTATTAGCTAGAAACAATTAAATAAAAGATGAAAAGAAAAATCCAATACATTGTACGAACTTGTCAGATGAGGTAGTATTCTGGAAGAATAGCCTAAGGCTAGACATGGTCCATGACAAAATATTAACTAAAAAAATGAAATATGAAAAATATAGGAAATGCTATGAATTTTTCATGAAGGTAGGTGAATTATCCTTTAATCTCATTTTATGTGCATTTTCAAAAGCCAAATTTCTGGTAAAATAAATTTGTGATAGTTACAACTACACAAAACAAAGTTTCTGCTTAGCAAAATGAATGCATCTCAACCCTTTTTTAGCTGATTTCTTCCCACTCAATTTTAAACCTTTATTTATTTATTTATTTTTATTGGTTGTTCAAAACATTACAAAGCTCATGATATATCATCTTTGATACATTTTTCTCATTTGGTTTATGAACTCCCATTTTTTCCCCAAATAAGAATTGCAGAAACACATTGCTTACACATTAACATTTTTACATAATGGCATATTAGTGACTGTTGTATTCTTCTACCTTTCCTATCCCCTACAATCCCCCCTCCCCTGCCCTCCCATCTTCCCTCTCTACCTCATGTGCTGTTGTTTAATTCTCTCCATTATTTCCGCCCCCCATTTCCCCTCACAACCTATTATGTGTAATTTTGTGTATCATTGAATGTATTCTACCATTTCCATATGCTTTCTGTTCTCTCTCCCTTTCTCTTCCCCCACACGTCTTTGTATAATGTTAATCTTTTCCTCATGCTCTTCCTCCCTTTCTGTTCTTAGTTGCTCTCTTTATATCAAAGAAGACATTTGGCATTTGTTTTTTTAAGGATTGGCTAGCTTTGCTTAGCATATTCTGCTCTAATGCCATACATTTCACTGCAAATTCTATGATTTTGTAATTTTTTAGTGCTGCGTAATACCCAATTGTGTGTAGATTCCACATTTTTTTTTATCCATTCATCTATTGAAGGGCATCTAAGTTGGTTCCACAGTCTAGCTGTTGTGAATTGTCCCGCTATGATCATTGATGTGGCAGTATCCCAATAGTACGCTGTTTTAAGATCCTCAGGGAATAGTCCAAGAAGTGTGATAGCTTGGTCAAATGGTGGATCCATTCCCAGCTTTCCCAGGAATCTCCATACTGCTTTCCAAATTGGCTGCACCAATTTGCAGTCCCACCAGCAGTGTACAAGTGTCCCCTTTTCCCCACATCCTCGCCAACACTTACTGTTGTTTGACTTCCTAATGGCTGCCAATCTTACTGGAGTGAGATGGTATCCTAGGGTGGTTTTGATTTGCATTTCTCTGACTGCTAGAGATTGTGAGCATTTTTTTCATGTACTTGTTGATTGATTGTATGTCCTCCTCTGTGAAGTGTCTGTTCAGGTCCTTGGCCCATTTGTTGATTGGGTTATTTGTTACCTTACTTTTTAATTTTTTGAGTTCTTTGTATACTTTGGATATTAGGGCTTTATCTGAAGTGAGAGGGGTAAAAATTTGTTCCCAGGATGTAGGTTCTCTATTTACCTGTCTTATTGTTTCTCTTGCTGAGAAAAAAAAAAAACTTTTAGTTTAAGTAAGTCCCATTAATTTATTCTTGTTATTAACTCTTGGGCTATGGGTGTCCTATTAAGGAATTTGGAGCCCGATCCCACAGTATGTAGATCGTAGCCAACTTTTTCTTCTATCAGATGCAGTGTCTCTGATTTGATATCTAGCTCCTTGATCCATTTTGAGTTAACTTCCTTGCTTGGCGAGAGAAAGGGATTCAGTGTCATTTTGTTGCATATCGATTTCCAATTTTTCTAGCACCATTTGTCCTTCGTATATTGCAGGTTTTTAGCCCCTTTTATCAAATATAAGAAAGTTGTAATTTTGTGGAATGGTTTCTGTGTCCTCTATTCTGTACCATTGGTCCACCTGCCTGTTTTGGTACCAGTACCATGCTGTTTTTGTTACTATTGCTTTGTAGTACAGTTTGAAGTCTGGTATCGCTATACCTCCAGATTCAAACATCCTGCTTAGAATTGCTGTTGTTATTCTGGGTCTTTTGTTTTTCCATATGAATTTCATGATTGCTTTATCTTTTCTACAAGAAATGTCGTTGGGATTTTGATTGGCATCAATTTAAACCTGTAGAGAATTTGGGTAATATCGCCATTTTGATGATGCTAGTTCTGCCTATCCATGAATTGGGTATATTTTTCCATATTCTAAGATCTTCTTCTATCTCTTTATGTTTCTGTAGTTTTCATTTATAAATCTTTCACCTCTTTTGTTAGGTTGATTCCCAACTATATAATTGTTTTTCCAATTATCTTATTTTCTTTGAGGATATTTTGAATGGAGTGGTTTTCCTCATTTCCATTTCAGAAGTTTTGCTGCTGATATACAGGAATGCCTTTGATTTATGCGTGTTGATTGTATATCTTGCCACTTTGCTGAATTTATTTATTAACTCTAGCAGTTCCTCTGTAGACCCTTTTGGGTCTGTTAAATATATTATCATGTCATCCGCAAATAGCGATAATTTAAGTTCTTCTTTTCCTAGTTTTATGCCTTTAATTTCTTTTGTCTGTCTAATTGCTATGCCTAGTATTTCAAGAACTGAATTAAATAGAAGTGGTGATAGAGGGCATCCCTCTTGTTCCAGATTTTAGAGGGAATGCCTTCAGCTTTTCTCAATTTAGGATGATGCCAGCCTGAGGTTTAGCATATATAGCTTTTACAATCTTGAGGTAAGTTCCTGTTATCCCTAGTTTTTCTAGTGTTTTCAACATAAAGGGATGCTGAACTTTGTCGAATGTTTTTTCTGAATCTATCGATACGATCATATGGTTGTTGTCTTTAAGTCTATTGATGTGGTGAATAGCATTTATTGATTTCCGTATAATGAACCAGCCTTGCATCCCAGGGATGAATCCTACATGATCATGGTGCATAATTTTTTTGATATGCTTTTGTATTCGATTCACCAAGATTTTATTGAGAATTTTTGCATCCAAGTTTATTAGAGATATTGGTCTGTAGTTTTCTTTCTTTGAAGTGTCTTTGTCTGGTTTTGGGATCAGGGTGATATTGGCCTCATAGAATGAATTTGGAAGAGTTCCTTATTTTTCTATTTCTTGAAATAGCTTGGAAAGTATTGGTATTAATTCCTTTTTGAAGGTTTTGTAGATCTCTGCTGTATACCCATCCGGTCCATGGCTTTTTTTGGTTGGTAGTATTTTGATGGCTTCTTCTATTTCTTCCTTTGTTATTGGTCTGTTTAAATTGTGTGTGTCTTCCTGACTCAATCTGGGCAGATCGCATGACTTAAGAAGTTTATTGATATCTTCACTATCATCTATTTTATTGGAACATAGGGTTTCCATATACTTTCTAATTATCTTCTTATTTCTGTAGTGTCTGTTGTGATATTGCCTTTTTCATCCCGTATGTTAGTAATTTGAGTTCTCTCTTTTCTTCTCTTCCTTAGCATGGCTAAGGGCCTGCAAATCTTATTTATTTTTTCAAAGAACCAACTTTTAGTTTTATCAATATTTTCAATTTTTTTTTGTTTCAATTTCGTTGATTTCTGCTCTAATTTTAATTATTTCTTGTCTTCTACTATATTTGCTGTTGTTTTGCTTTTCCATTTCTAGGTTTTTGAGGTGTAGTGTGAGTTCATTTATTTGCTGATTTTTTCTTTTTTTTTTTTTGAGGAAAGAACTCCAAGAAATGAATTTCCCTCTTAAAACTGCTTTCATTGTGTCCCATAGATTCCAGTATGTTGTGTCTGTATTGTCATTTGTCTCTACGAATTTTTTTATCTCCTCCTTTATGTCTTCTGTAAACCATTGATCATTCAGTAGCATGTTGTTCATTTTCCATGTCATGTAGGATTTTTCCTTCCTTCTTTTATCATTGATTTCCAGATTCATTCCATTATGATCAGATATTCTGCATGGTATTATCTCCACGACTTTATATTTACTAAGAATTGCCCTATGGCATAATATATGGTCTATCTTTGAGTAGGATCCATGTGCTGCTGAGAAGAACGTGTATCCACTTTTTGATGGTTGATATATTCTATATATGTCGGTGAAGTCTAGGTTACTGATTTTGCTGTTGAATTCTATAGTTTCTTTATTCAGTTTTTGTCTAGAGGATCTGTCTAATGGCTAGAGCGGTGTGTTGAAGTCACCCATAATTATTGTGTTGTAGTTTATTTGACTATTGAACTTGAGGCGAGTTTGTTTTATGAGTGTTGCAGCTCAATTGTTTGGTGCATACAAATTGATAATGGTTATGCATTGTTGGTGCAAGGTTCCTTTTAACAGTATATAGTGTCCTTCTTTATCCCTTTTGATTAACGTAGGTTTGAAGTTGATTTTATTCGATATGAGTATGGCCACTCCTGCTTGCTTCCGAGGGTCATGTGAGTGGTATGATTTTTCCCAAACTTTTAATTTCAGCCTCTGTATGTCTTTACCTATCATATGAGTCTCCTGAAGGCAGCATATTGTTGGATTTTTTTTTTTTGATCAAGGTTACTAGCTTATGTCTCTTGATTGGTGAGTTTAGGCCATTAACATTTAAGGTTACAATTGAAATATGATTTCTACTTCCAGTCATGTTTGTTTGTTTGTTTATTTATTTATTCATTTATTTATTTATTTTGGTTAGTTTTTACTTTTTGGTTATTTTCCTCTCCCTTTACTGAGATACCTCCTGCTGCTAGTTTCAGGCATTACTTTTCAAATCCTCTTCTTGTAGTATTTTGCTCAAAATGCTTTGCACTGCTGGTGTTCTGGCTGTGAATTCTTTTAGCTTTTGTTTATCGTGAAAGACTTAAATTTCATTGTCAAATCTGAAGCTTAATTTTGCTGGATACAGTATTCTTGGTTGGAATCCATTATTTTTGAGCGTTTGAAATACTTTGTTCCAGGATCTTCTTGCTTTCAAAGTTTGTGATGAAAAAAATCATTCGTTAACTTAATTGGTTTACCCCTGAATGTAACCTGCCTACTTTCTCTCGTAGCTTTTAATATTCTCTCTTTGTTCTGTATGTCCTTGTTCTGGCTATCTTCATAAATATTTTTCTTGGAGTTCGTCTATTATGGTTTTGAATGCTTGGGGTCCTGTAGGCTTCCAGGATTTGGCAATCCATTCCATCTTTCATCTCTGGGAAATTTTCTAGAATTATTTCATTTAATATGTTGTCCATTCCTTTGGTTTGAATCTCTATGCCTTTTTCTATCCCGATGACTCTCAAATTTGTTTTTTTTTTATGACATCCCATATCTCTTGAATAGATTGCTCATGGGATTTAAGCATCTTTTCTGTGTTTACTCTATTCTTTTCAAGTTGATAAACTTTGTCTTCATTATCTGACGTTCTAACTTCTACTTGATCTAGTCTATTTGTAATACTCTTCGTTTGAGTTTTTAATTTGGTTTATACTTTCCTGCATTTCTAGGATTACTGTTTGATATTTCTTTTTAATGTCTCTATCTCCTGGTAAAGCTCATTCTTTGCCATTTGAATTTGTTTGTTTATTTGATTTTCAAAATATACTTTTATTGCTTGGACTTGCTGCCTCATGTCTTCTCTAATATTCCTTTCCATCTGAGTTAGGTATGCCTTGAGTTTTTTCCCTATCCCTATTTCTGATGCTTCACGGTCCTCCTTTAGAATTTAGTTGTCCTGCATTTTTTGCACACCTTTTTTTCCCTTGTTTTTTCATGATGTTCACGTTACTTTTCAGCTCAATTTGATTGCTGTGTTTCTGCTTTCTTCAATAGATTTGTTTTGGTTTTATATATCTCTGTTGTCTCTCTTTTGTGTTTGTAGACTATGCCTGCAAAAGTGGATTCCACTTGGAAGGAATTCCGACAGCTGAGCTCCAGTGATGTCACCTGTCTGCTATGGCGGGCCCCAGGCTCCTTGCCGGGGTGTTTGAATGGGGGGGTGGGACTGGACTGTCTCTGGTTGGTTACACCTCCCGGTCGCTGGCGGGCCGGCGGTCTCCAGCCATCCAGTCATGCAATCAGCGAAAGGGCTGTCACCGGCAGGCGGGTGATCTCTAGCTGCCCAATTGCGCAGGCAGCCAGCGGGTGATTGGTTGCTGGTGGGCAGGCGTTCTCCAGCCTCCTAGTCACGCGTGTCTGTCCTCTGGTCCCCTGGTTTCCTCTGCGAGTCCTGATTTCCCCTGCTACACCAGATTTCCCCTGAGTGATGCCTCTTGGCAGCTCAAACTGTACTCTTTGCCTGCCGTTCCTTGGGTGTGGAGGGTGTCTATTGGGAACACTGGCACTCTATTGTTTTGATTTTTTCCGCTTGCCCCACCCATTGCGCTGGCTAGACAAGTTTTGTTTTCACCGGTGATGGGAGGAAGGTTGAAGGTCAGGTGCCACTAGTTTTCCCCCCGTCTTTATGAAGGCTTTCTCTGGTAATCCCTCCCCCGAAAAGCCTAAGAGAGAATTTTTGCGAATTACCTGCTGTATGGGAGATAAGCTGAGTAACACACACCTGTTTTGTTGTTGCAATCTGTCGGAGAGTGGTGGTGGATACTTCAGCTCTCCAAGATGGTGGCCGTTGGTTTCCTCGGTGGAGTTTCGGTTGTGGGGGATAGAACTGTAACACTTTCTTCCCCATCTGAAATCCCGAACTCAACCCCGGGCTCAGTGGTGGGTGAGCCAGCCGGATTCCACAGAATCCGCAGCAACGTTTCTCCCTGCATGCTGGTCGCTTCACGGTGGAGGCCCGCCGTCTGTAGCCACGGCATGCGCCGCACGGATCAGCCACCCCAGATCTTCGGTCGCATAGTTGGCTCTTGTTTGAGACTCAATTACAGGACCTCGGTGGTGGAAATCATTCTTCTAGGTTCCAGGCACACCCATTTTTCTGTAAGATCCTAACAAGATACTTTTTCGTCATTCTAACTCCTTATTCACATGTGAAGTTGCGCAGTACAAAGGGTGTGATGCACTCTATTCATGGCCATCTTGCAATGTCAAAATATTAGGATTTCTATGCACCATTTACTGAAGATAGTTTTCAGTACTAGTAAACCAAAATGTTATTTCAGGTGGATGAATATTTCTGAGAATAATCTTTTGAAAAGTAGATTATAAATCCACATACATGAATATGAATGAAATTTGGGAGTGCATAATAAGACACATATATTTCATATTTTGAAAAATCTGGAGGATATATATATATATATATATATATATATATATATATATATACAGACTCACACAGAGAGACATTAAAAAGTAGCATTATATATGCCAATCGAAATTCATCATGAAATACATATCATCCACAGATTCAAAAATATTTATTTTACTTAACATGGATTTATGTATAATGCTATTTAAATAGGAGGATCACCCATAGGTTGAATTCTCAGTTCCAACAGCTTTTAGAAGGAGTGATATCTTCTCACAATTTCTATATGCCAAGTCAGCCACCTCACCAAAAATATATGTGTGATACCAGGTATGAATCTATATGTGCATATAAAACTACATGTGCTAAATAGGCTACAGAGAAAGGGAGACAGGAATTCACATATTTGTTAACTTTAAAAAAACATGGAGAATTCTTTCAACCAAATAATTGACTAGATTCATAACTCCTACCCTATATAATGCAATAGGCAAGTCCAACTATACACGATGCCTCCTCTGAACTGCTTGTATTTCAATTCTGTTTGGGTTATTATTCTAGTCAGAGTTTAGTAGCGTAGGGGTTAGTGTGAGGGATTCACTATTTTGACTGGAAAATTATAAAATGAATCCAATGTGTATACAAATATGTGCTACAAAAAATTGTTCCCACTGTCATCCAGAACAATGGCTTGACATTACCTAGTCCCCAAGTAAGACAAAATTAGAGGAGAAGAGTTAGAAAATCTGTGAATACATATTTGGAATAGAATATGCTAAGGAGTTTCCAAAAGTAAAGGACAGGGTAAACACTCCACAAACTCGAGCTCTTCTGGCCTAAAGACTTCTTGTGGAACTGCCTCTGAGGTTGGGCACTTGAAACATATGTTGTTGTCAAGTGCTTTAGCTTCGTTTCTAGTGAGACCAATAAAGGTGGGTCTGCATCTATGTGATCTGGAGGACATGGTTTCTTATTTTCCACTGAACATGAGCAGCAGTGCTGAATTTGCTATTTGTAGCTAAACTGTGGCCCCTGGGGTCTAAGTGTCTCCCAGTGTGGACTGTGAAGCCATTTTGTGATCCTAAAGTTTTCATGGTGTTTCTTGCGGCTTCACTGGGAGTTTGGTATTTGCTTCACAAAATACAAAGAGGTCAACTGGGACACAGTGCTGGAGGGAGTTCTGTCACGTGTGGTGGGTCAGTTTCTGCAGGACAATGCACCAATCATGCTTCTATCCCACATAGCTTTCCCCATTGACCATAGCAACTTGATTCTGAAACTTTCTCTGAAACTTCTCAATATTACAAGATGCCTTTACATAGAAGGGACTGCTTGCTGCACCATGTCAGTCACAAGACATTTGGAAGCTAATGGCAGATCCACATGGCCCCACCACAAATGTTTTATCACACACCTGCCCACTACTGCTCTAGGCCAAGTACTCAGCAGGCTCCAATTTATTGGCATCTCTGTTCTACACCATTTTCATGAAACTCAGTCAATCAAGGCACTGTCTTGTATACTCATGATCAGCAACAGGACATCCAAAGGTTCTCCAGTGCCACCTGGTCATGGGAATTTCAAAAATTTCTTGGTATTTATCTAGCCATTTTTGAAAGATGAAGTTGGAGGCACTGTACGTTTCAAATCAATCCAGAACCATTAAATTTTGAGGAAGCTCATGTCAATGAAAGCTATGGAGAATTCTCACAGGCAAGGCTTCCCAAAGATTGGCTAAATGGTCACGTGAATCCAGGCCCATTGAGGTCTACAATGTGAGGTCCATGTGTGTTTTGACTCTCAACTATGGCTGCCAAGTCTTTCAGAATAAAATCATGTGATATCTTGGCTGTGATTCCCAGTGCTTTGTGGAAATACAACCTGGGCATACATCTCAGTTTCCAAGGACGACTCTCATGCGTGAACTCATAACATCCCAACACAATTCATGGCAATACATCTCTGAGGTCAGTTCCAGAACTCAGTCTCTTAGGGGAATCACACCAGAGTTCATGTCAAGGTGGACCCAGTCATCTCTTCCAACCACGACACAAATGACCACAATTAAAACCAACACACTCCCACATGTCCCTCATGATCTTTCATATAAACACTCTTCATAACCTCGGGTTGAATGTTTCTATGAGGGGTGCAGACCAAGACAGTCTCCAAAATAATCTCCTTTGCCCCTAATGTGCCTAAAAACAGGGTGGCTTGGACACCCTTCCTGTGAACCTGGTGTGATCACATAGGCCTGCTGTTAATACTTCTCTGCTTCTCCAATTTGAGGACTACTGACTGTGGGGTATAGATTCTTTGTCTAAATTGGAGACATGAGGAAACCCAAGCTCCTACGGGCTAGCCTCTGCAGGGCTTTGAAGAAATTATTTGACCCAAAGCATTCCTATTCTAACTTGATGTAGGTCTAGAACCTCACAAAGGAAGGGGAGAGACTTCATCCAGAATGACTGCTCTTTTGGCTATTTTGGTTTTGTATGCACACATGGGATCCTTCTTTAGATCCATCAGGTGCTGAGAATCTAAGCCTAAGCCTCACACAGGGCCAAAAGGCTGATTCAGACACATCCTTTCCAAAGGAATTAAGCAAAAAGCCTCAGGTGATGCCCATTCATTTCCATGTGAAAACAGTTTTTTTCAGGCTTCAAAAAGGGGTGGCCTGAGGCAAAGACCTTTCAGACATTCAGGGCAGCAGAACAATTGGTAATTAAAAGGCCCAAAGCAGGGTTTCTCCACTGAGACTCTCCTGATCACACTGATACCTGAGTTTTCTGAGATGCTCGCCATTCCCTTCAGCTATCCAGTACATGGCGATGTCACAGGGCTTGGAAGTGGTACATATATTGGACACAAAACCATGAGCCTATTCTGGAGAGTGGCCAGAATTCAGGAAGAAAGCAGAAACTTTGAAAGATAGCAAGTGTTTCCCATCGATAAGGCAAGCTGAAATCCATTCATAAATTGGGCAGGATGAATGCTGGGAAGCTTTCAACTAGACAGGACATATCAATTGATGCATTCTCTTTTCTAATATCTACAACCATGGACACCGTGGGATACACAGACATAGAAACACTCGCCTTGTCAAACGACTTACTAAAAACAGTCTACACCAAACCAAACATACCGACTTTCCTACCTATTCTGAGAACATGAGACAAATCCACAAACTCACACCCACACCCACAAAGGCACCTCCTTCCCCGAAGTAGGTCTGTGACTATCCAGAGTTTCTCTAATTGTGGACCATATTTTATTCCCACAAAATGGCCTGTCCTGTCTCAGATCTGGTCTCTTTGGTCAACATTTTGAACTACTGAGGAGCCAGCGGTGATCCAATACCTGCTTTCTCAGTAAAGGTGACTTTTCAGAGCTTTCTGGCATTTGGCCATCCTCACATCAGTAGGTACCAAGAAAGACTAAATCTGTCCTTGGTAAATCCAAGCAAGTGAGATCCCTAGGAGTGGGACTGGGACTGGATTTAGGTGACTGGCTTCCTGGATCCCAAGTTCAGAGAGTTCTGTTACCAAGGTTGTGAGGTGAGGTCACTTCCTTCAGAAAGTGAATAAGGTCACTGCCTTGGCAACCACGTTGTCCTAACAGTTGCTTCAAAGAGTCCCATGAAATGGAGGCTGCCCCTACTTCCTGTGACACTTTCACAACTTAGAATGGTATATCAACCATAGGCACCCAGGAACAGCTCTCAACACAGGCGTGGTTGGGTCCTTCTTCTCTAAATTAAGAAGACAGAGGCTGATTCAGACACATTCCTTCATCCTGACCAAGTTTTTTACAATGAAAGATGACTTTTGCTCTCTCAGTTCCTACATAGCTGCCTACAACTTCTGCAGGGATCATTTTTGCATGGACCTTTGAGTTTCTCAGTAGTTGGAAGGAATCCTACATTTTTGTATTGTAAGACCATCTCTGTCCCTGCTCTTCTGTAAAGTTAGATTGAGGCAACAGTGTATGGTTAGGGTTAATAACAGGTTTGATTTGGGTTAGGAATCATTCAGCTGGATGAATAATGGTATTGATGACCGGCGATAATTACAAGAATATATAGGTAAAATATAAGTATGAAAACAGAAATCTATGTAAGATTTAAAACCCAGAAGTGTATTAGGACCTTGATTGTGATACTTAGCTTTGATTTATTTTCTGCACAGATGTCTCAGGTACATCGATATACAATTGCATTGGACCTTGTGCCTTGGATGATTGATTGTCAAAGATAACTTCCAGTCAAAAAGTGATAGTCGGTAAGATTAAGAAGATAGTCGGTAGTTTAGAAAGGAGAGTGAGTATAGAATTTGCACCAAAAGTTCTTTAGCTATAGCTTTTCGGGTATAGAGTAAATGTAAATGTCAGCACATGTGAAGAGTCAGCCACAATGATGAACTGGGAAAAATATGTAGGAAAATAGATATCAATAGATACATTAGGAAATCTGGCAAAGTATAGTCGTTAGTGAAAAGTTAGTAAAATAGGTAGTTGTCTCTTCATGTTTTTCTGTATACTTAACTTCCCTCCCTGCCCTCCCCAAGGAAAGTATATAAGCCCTGTTTAAGCTGTTCTCAGGACTCTCTGCTCTATTGAAGTGAGCTCTGAGCCCCAGCATGCTGGACCACCAATAAACCCTTTGTTTTTGCATGAGACAGTTTCTTAGAGGTCTCTTCGCCTGACACTCATCCGACCTTTACATATGGAGGTTCCACCGAGTTCTGGCAGCAGCGGACGAGAGACCCCAACTGGCTCCTCAAGGGATTTGTAAGGCGCCTCTTTCTGGTGTCAGGTTTCAGGTTAGAGCTTGGCAAAATGGCTGTCAATGAAGAGTGTGAGCTCTCTCTCACGGTGGCTGACAGATGTGTCACAGAGTCACAGGCCACCACCCTGAGGGAAACCCCAGAGGACTCTGAAAATCAAGGAACAATAGTCTCCTCAACTCAGTGATATTTTGTTTCAGATTCGGTATTGCCAGCCCATCAGGTATTGCCGGCTACTCAGTCCTCGTCTCAGTGTTGGACGTCCATTTCCTGTCTTTATTGTCTTGTCTTGTCTGTGTCATGTGTCGTTGCTTTTACTGTTTGTGCATTTTTCATTATGGAAAAGAGCACTTCAATGCCTCTGTCCCTGACCCTTGATCACTGGACCAAATTCGGCTTAAGGGCTCAGAATCTTTCTTTTTCAGTAAACCGCTGGACCTGGAAGACTCTCTGTGCCTCAGAGTGGCCCACCTTTGGATTCGGATGGCCCTTAGAAGGATTTTTCTACTTCTCACTAATTTAAAAAGTCAGAGATATTGTCTTTCAGGAACGGCCACATAGCCATCCAGATCAAAAGCCATATATCTTAACCCGGCATTACCTCTGCAAATCTCCTCCATGGGTGAAGCCTTTCTTTGCCCCTGCCCCCGCTCCTAATCCTTCCCCCACGATCTCTCAAACCCTCTGCTCCTCCTCCTCCTCCACCCTCTTTTATGCCTAAGTCACAAGATTTAACTCTACTGGACTCTCATCCCTCTCCTTATCCCTTGCCCTGGTCTCCCAACCCCCAACACCCTCTAAGTGATTCCCCTGCTGCTGACTCAGCCTCTCCGCCATTGGAGGAAGCTAAGCCAGCCCAGCACCCTCCAGAAAACTCCCCCGCGGCACACACAGCCCCTCCTCCCCTGGAGGAACCTGGCCCAGCTAAAGGAACTCACCATCAATGAAAGATTGAAAACCCTGGAACTCCCGTGATGCTCCCCCTCCGTCCCTATGTGCCAATGATTGATGATGGCCATGGGGAAAAATTGCAAGCCTACCAGTATTGGCCTTTCTCCTCTTCAGACCTATATAACTAGAAAAATAACAATCCCCCCTTTTAAGAGGACCCCACTCGTGTCTCAGGTGTGGTTGATTCATAGATGTTTTCACACCAGCCTACTTGGAATGACTGCCAACAACACCTAGGGACTCTCTTCATGACAGAGGAACAAAAGAGAATCCTCCTGGAAGCTAGAAAATAATATCCTCGGACCAGATGGGTGACTGACACCACTTCCCAACATATTCAACCCGGCTTTCCCTAGAATCGACAAAACTGGGACCCCAACACCTTTGAAGGTAGGGAGCATCTGTCCACTTATCTCCGGGCTCTAATAGCGGGTATCTTAGTGGCTGCTAGGCGACCAACTAATTTGGCCAAGGTAATAGAGTTTATTCAAGGGCCTGATGTATCTCCCTCTATGTTTCTAGAGAAAATTATGGAGGCATATAGGAGACATACTCCTTTTGATACTCAGGCAGAGGCTCAAAAGGCATCTGTCATGATGGCCTTTATTGGGCAAGCTGCCATGGATATTTAAAGAAAGTTACAACACTTAGATGGATTACAAGATATGACTTTGGGAGATTTAGTCAGAGAAGCCAAAAACGTATACTATACGAGAGAAACTGAGGAAGATAAGGAAGCAAAGGGTGGATAAAAGAAACAAAAGACAGACTAAGGAATTGACTCAGGTCCTGGTCACAACAACAAATAGGCCAGAAATAAGAAACATGGAGACAGGAAGGGATACCTGGGCCCAAACTAGAGGCCACCCCTGGCCTCAGATCAATGTGCCTACTGTAAAGAAAAAGGACACTGGGCCAAAGAGAGCCCTAGAAAGAGACAGCCACGCCAGCCAGCCATTCTGACTCTGGAGGATGACTAAGAAAGTTGGGGATCAGATCCCCTCCCCGAGCTCAGGTTAACTTTTGAAGTGGAGGGCACCCCAGTAAACATTGAAGTGGACACAGGGGCAATATACTCAGCCATTAAGGCCCCATTTTGCCCTCTATCAAATAAAAGGTCTCTAATTCAAGGGGCTAATTGCAGTAAATATCGGGCTTGGACAACTAAGAGGACCTGGGACCAGGAGAAAGGAAAAATCCATCACTTCTTCCTAGTAATTCCAGAATGCCCGGCCCCATTGATGGGCAGAGTTCTGCTCAGCAAGCTCCAGGCCAAAATAACTTTTAACCCTGAAGGCCCCCAAGTGGAATTTCTAAATCCTTCAGTAAAAACTTCAATATTCACAGCTCTAACTATGTCAGTAGATAATGTACACCAAATCACTCACCTTAGTTCAAAGAAACTACATTCATTCATGAAGGATCAAGAACAGAGTTTTCCACTAACCAACTCACAGTTAAAGGAAATAACTGAATGGTTAACAAAAGCCTGTCAGGTCCATCAATTGGTTAATTCTTATCCTTCCAAGCTTCCTGCAGGAAAGCACCTATGAGGAACCAGACAAGGACAATTATGGGAAGTGTACTTTACTGAAATAAAGCCAGCAAGTTATGGACTTAAAAATCTCCTAGTCTTTGTAGATACATTTTCAGATGGATTGAAGCCTTTCCCACCAAAAAAAAAAAAAAAAAGAAAAGAAAAGGAAAAAAAGAAAAAAAAGAAACAGTGCAAATTGTGGTGAAGAAGATCCTGGGAGATATTTTTCCAAGATACGGCCTGCCTAAAGTAATAGGGTGTGATAATGGACCCGCGTTCATAACCCACATAAGTCAGGGGTTAGCCAGGACCTTGGGGATTTATTGAAAGTTACATTGTGCTTATAGACCCCCGAGTTCAGGACAGGCAGAATGAATGAATAGAACCATTAAAGAGACCATAACGAAATTAAGCTTAGTGACCGGCATAAAATATTGGACTATGCTACTGCCTTATGAACTGTTTCATGCAAGAAATACTCCCTCTGTTTCTTTGTGTAACCTCACCCCCTATGAATTTTTCTATGGTGCCCCTCCTCCAGTAAGGGACCTAACTCCAACTCTAAGACCTAACGATCCTTTTCACACCCCCTTGCTTGACAGACTTAAAGCTCTTGAAAGAACTCAGGATACCTGTGAAAACAGATGGCCACTGCCTAACAACCTGGGGACGAGAGGACTCCAAATCAACATCAAGTAAGATACTTCTTCTATGTAAGACGACATCAGGTTTCATCCCTGGAACCCCGCTTGAAAGGACCATACCAGGTGCTACTTATAACACCTACAGCGGTAAAGGTAGACAGAATCATTTCCTGGATCCATACCTCTCATCTCAAGCCTGCGGCCTGTTGAGACTCTGGCTGGAAACTGGAAAAGACTGGTAACCATTTCAAATTGTGTATTCCTCATATTATTGCTACCTATAAACTCTGTTTGCTCAACCATGTAATTTCTTTTCTCCAATCTCAAATTGGACAAGTTAAACTTATGTTAATACCCCACTAGCAGACATAAAATGTGACACCCCCCAATGATCACTTTTATCACTAAAAGTAGCCAGAAGAAGAAGTGGGGAATGAAAGGTTAATAAAATAGGCACTTGTCACTTCCTGTTTTTCTGTACGCTTAACAAAACACTGTTGAAATCTTGAGAAATGTTTGCTAATCTTGTTCCCAGAATGTGCTGTCCCCAACGGCCAAACTACAGAATGCACTCCCTCACCCGGTTGCGTGCAAATTGCCCACTTGCCCTGATCCATTAATAAAATTCCCTCCCTGGACTCTTCAAGGAAAGTATATAAGCTCTGCTTAAGCTGTTCTCAGCGCTCTCTGCTCTATTCAAGTGAGGTATGAGCACCAGCACGCTGGACCCCCAATAAACCCTTTGCTGTTGCATGAGATAGATTCTGGGTGGTCTCTTCCTCTGACGCTCACCTGACATTTACTTGGATGATTGAATGTAGAAAAGAACATCCATTCAAAACGGGATAGTCAGTAAGATTAGGAATATATTTGGTAGGTTTAGAAAGAAGAGTGAATATTGGATTTGGAAAAAAAGTCCTTTAGCAATAGGGTTTCATATAGAGAGTGAATGTAAATGTCAGCACATGTGAAGAGTCAGTCACAATGATGAACTGGAGAAAACATGTAGGAAAGCAGATATCAATAGAGACATTATGAAATCAGGCAAAGCATAAAGTTAGTGATAGGATTACACATTCAACAGGGTTGACTTTAATTATATAATCTTAGGAAAAAAGAAATATGTAGTCATCAATAGGATTGACATTTGAGAGCATTAGGCAAGTGGACATGGATGATTTTAGTAATGCAGGTTCACTTTCCATTTAGGTTTTGGTACAATCATAAGTGTGACCTTTGCATTTTGTGTTCAGAATATTACTGTGATACAATGTATATGTAGATCAGGTGACATGAGTATTTCTCGTAACCATTTCTGGGAGCAATATTTTGAAGACGTATAAATTAGTATTGGGGGTACAAAAAGTTGTACCCTGTGTCTATGAATATAGAGGTTTCCTGGCCTAAAGACATTTTGAGAAACTGCCTCTGAGGCTGGGCACTTGAAATATATGTTGTTGTCAGTAGCTTTAGCTTCCTTTGTAGTGAGACCATCAAAGCTAGATATGCATCTATGTGACCTGAAGGACATGTGTTCTTATTTTCCAATGATTATGGTGCAGCAGTGATGAATTCTCTTTTTGTAGGTAAACAATGGCCATTGGGGCTAAGCCTCTCCCCGTGTGGACTGTGAAGCCCTTTGGTCATACTCCACTTTTAATGGTCTTTCTTGCTGCTACAATGGAAGTTTGGTATTGGCTTCACAAAATACAAGGAGTTCAAATGGGTCGCAGTGCTGCACGGCATTCTGTCACATGTGGTTGGTCAGTGTCTGCTGGAGAACGCACCAACCAGGCTTCTATCCCACAATGCTTGCGCCCTTGTCCATAGCAACCTGATTCTGAACATTGCCCAGAAACGTCTCCATATACCAAGATGCCTTTTTATATAATTGTCTGCTGGCTGCACCATGTCAGTCACAGGACATTTGGAAGCCAATGGCAGATCTCCATGGCCACAGCACAGATGTATTATCACACACTTGCTAACCACTACTCTAGGCTCACTACTCAGAAGGCTCCAAATTACTGGCATCTCTGTTCTACAGCATTTTCATGAAACCCAGTCAATCAAGGCACTGTCTGGTATACTCCTGATCAGCAATAGGACATGGAAATGTTTTCCAGTGCCACCTGGTCAAGGGAATGTCCAAAATTTCATGGTATTTATCTCGCCATTTTTCAAGGATGAATTTGGAGCCACTGTGAGTTTCCCATTCATCCAGGAACCATAAAATTTTGAGGAAGCTCATTTGAATGAAACCTCTGGAGAACTCTCACAGGCAAGGCTTCCCAAAGAGGGGGCAAAAGGTCACATGAAGCCAGGCCCATTGAGGTCTACAATGTGAGATCCATGTGTGTTTTGTCTCTTCATTATGGCTGCCAACTCTTTAAAAATAAAATCATGTAATATCCTGGATGAGATTCCCATGGCGATGTGGGAAGCCATCCTGGGCCTAGAACTCAGTTTCCTAGGGCGACTCTCATACGTGGCCTCCTAAAATCCCAACATGACTTCATGGCAATACTTCTCTGAGTTCGGTTCCAGAACTCAGTCTTATGGGGAATCACACCAGTGTTCAAGCCCAGGTGGACCCAGTCATCTCTTCCAACCACCAACAAATGACCACAATTAAAACCAAAACCCTCTAAAATGGCCTTCAGCTTCTTCCATATAGACACTCAACATAAATTATATAACTGGTTCCAACTTTAAATAATGGATTGAATTGTTATCTGAAAATATACAGGAAATCTTATATTGATATACAATCATTCATTCCAACCAGTTATACATCTAATGGTAATTTTAGGGTTATGGTTTATCATGAAGAGTGTGGGAGTTTTGCTTCAAATTTTTATGGAAATCGAAAATAATGTGTTTGGAAAGAAGTCTCATGAGAAGAACAGTCAAGAAACCTGGAGGAATACATGTGTTCTGAAGCAGGAAATGATTGAAAGTGAAACAAATGCCTATTAATTTGTGAACCTGTGGATGAAATATATATCCTAAGGTGTGCATAAACTGAAGAAATAGTAATGTACCAGTGTTAAATAAAATGAACTTCAAAATACACATCATGTCCCATAGGAATCTATTTGCATTGATGTTAAACTGGGTCAGCTACTGTAGAAATATTAGGATTTTATGCACCATTCACTGAAGTTAGTTTTCAGTACTAGAAAACAAATATGTATTTCAGGTGGATGTATATTTCTGAGAATAATCTTGTGAAAAGTTGATTATGAATCCACATACATGAACATGAATGAATTTAGGTAGTGTATATAGGACACATATATTTTATATTTTGAAAAATTTGGAGACTATATATATATATATATATATATATATATATATATATATATATATATATATATACACACACACAAAACACAAACACAGACAATGAAAAGTAGCAATATATATGCCAATCAAAATTCTTCATGAAATATATATCATCCACTGATGCAAAAATATTAATTTTACTTAGCATGGATTTATGTATAATGTTTTTTTTTACTAGGAGGCTCCCCCATAGGTTGAATTTTCAGTTCCAACAGCGTTTAGGAGAAGTGATCTCTTCTCACAATTTGAATCTGCTAAGTCAGCCACGTCACAAGAATATACGTGTGATACCACGTAGGATTCTATATGTGCATATAAAATACATGTGGCAAGTAGGCTACAGAGAAAGGGAGACAGGTATTCACCTATTTTTTAACTTTAAAAACACATGGAGAACTATTTCATTTAAAAATTAGCTAGATTTATAACACCTACCCTAGATCATGCAAAAGGCAACTCCAACTATACACCATGCCTCCTCTGAACTGCTTGTATTTCTATTCTATTTGGGTTATTTTCCTCCATCATATTAGTATTAGTAGTCATAGTCTAGTAGGATATGGATTAGTGCCAGGGGTCCCGGCCGGCAGGACACATCAACGTGGGCATCGAACATAGTTGGGAAGGAATGAAGGGACAAGAGACAGGACAGATGACACCCAGACAGGAGTTCTGATCAAGCTGCAAACTTTTATTGTTCTCACAGGGTGTTTATATGCTGCTGATGGGAAAGCTCTCTTATCGGCAGTTGCTGGATGTCTTCACAGGGTTAGATAACCTCAGGATATTTCAGGAAGACAGATGGCGACAGGATGTCTCAGGGAGATAGATGATTGTGGGATATCTCCAGGCAGGATGTCTCCCAGGGGGCTGTTTCTTGTAAGTGTCAGGCTATTCTCTGAAGGAGAACTTCCTTTTAGCCCCTGACATCTCCCCCTTTCTTTTATAAAATATTTGACCTACCTTACCGGCCATGTTTTTAGGGGGGGGTTAGAGGCTCTGTTTCTCTAGGAGGCCTTAGAATATCTCCTGATCCGAGCGAGCATCTTTACTAGCAGATTTCGTGGTGGCCTTGGCATGTTTTTGGAGGAGATGGCCTTGAAGGGGAAGCATGCCAACCGCCATGCACCAGAGCATGTCACTCACAGGTCTTGTGTTTGGGGATCCGTGGATCCATCCTTTTGCAATCCTTCCTGCACCCTCCAATATTATGGCCTAACGTCCTCACTCCATGGGTGCGTTTTCCCCCAAGCCGAAGGGCCCATGTAGACGAACCCTTATGGCAAGGGCAGAAGATGGTTTGTCAGAGCTGTTACTTATAGTTTTATGTAAGAAAGAGAGATTTGTGGGGATGTAAACTTAAGAAATAAGCCTGTGAGAAGGGTAGAACATCCTTTTAAAAGTTGACAGCGTGGTCTTCCATCTCCAGATGATGATAGTGGATTTGTAGGGGCTTAGAGGCCATAATATTAATGTGTTCTTTAATAAATTGTACCACACTGTTTATAATGCAGGGTCCTATGGTCACCATTAAACGTAAACCCAACAAAGGGCCTAATAGGGGAAGAAGGTAGGGTAGAAATCCATTAAGCTTTGTCCAGAGGGGATTTTCAAATAGTTCCCTTCATCTCTTTTCTAGATCTTCTTGAAGCTGCTTAAATTTAGTGCATACTATGACTGATTTATTGGCATAAAAGCAGCATCGTTCCCCTAAGGCCAATCAAATATCTCCCTGGTTAGCAGTCAGCAAATCTAAGCCTCGTCTGTTTTGAAGGAACACTTTTGCCAGGAAGTCTATTTGGTCCTACAAATCTTTAATGGTTTCTGATAGAGTTTGTACATCATTTTAAGTTGTTGAGACAGGCGATGGTAAGGGTGTATTGCCGTGCCTAAGCCAGTGTACCTGTGCCCACAGCAGCTGTTATTCCAAGGCTGGCAATAAGTGATAAGGCCTGTATCGCCCGCCTCTGTCTTTTGACTAAGGTGTCTAGGCTAGAGGTTCGTCTCCTGGGACAATAGTTATATCAGGGAGTAATAAGGCAAGAACACAGCCACTGTTCCAATTCGCTGGAAGCCTGGGGAAGGCCACATTTCCTCCACACATAACAACTGTGCCATTGGGGGGACAAAGAGATGGGATGGGTGAGGAATAATTTTGTACTGTTGAGCAATTTCCAAAGGAAGCAATTCCAAAATCCATATCATAGCTATTATTCTGCATCATGCCTAAAAGACATAATGTAAAAGTGCCTATAGGCTGTACTTTAAAGGGAAATCCGGGTTGGCATGTATTATCATTGTCCATAGTAGAATTAATAGGAACTGCCATAGGCATGCTTGCCCCTGTTGTCATGCAGAGCCAGCAATTACCAGCAAGGGTGGGGTTGGAATTATTAAGGAAGGAGAAGGTAGTTTGCAAAATATCTAATGTATTGGTATCTAAACCTGGGAACTGGGATTTCGGCTACATTAAGGGATGATATGTGAGCTCAGGGATTTGGGGTTTCAAAAGTTTGATTATCTGAGGATGCTTGACTGCATCAGTGGGTCCTCTACCATCAGAGACCCCTGTAGGGTCCTTAATGGGCCAGTAGGAAGTTTTTCCGACAGTGCCTTGGCACCCAGCTGACTGTAGCTTGGTGTATTTGCCTTCTCCTCCCTGGTCAAAGAGAACGGGGGTATAATGAATAGTGGTCAACCCTGCTTCATGAGTTTTAGTTAGGGAGGCTTCAAAAAATCATTCTCCCTGCTTGTTAACACAAATTGAGGCCCACACAAAACAAGAGACATGCATCGCCTGGGTATGCATACGGGTTGCAGAACAATTTTGGAGAGCTTTACTTGTACTAGGAGGAATAATCTTTGACTTGTTAACACATACCCATTTAGGCTGATGAACTCCTCTGAATTTATGGTCAACCTCGGCACGGAGGTAAGCCACCTTAGTCATGCAGTCAGCAGTCTGGTTCCAACTAGTGGGAGCCTGAGTCCAAGATCCTCCCTTGCCTTCAGGGGGGGAGGGGGGGAAGGTACTCCATGATGTTGGAAGGTGGAGGGCCCAGGCCTCCGTGCACAAACCTGTTCAGCAGAAGTGCCTCAAGCAGGATCCTCATACAGATTGTTGGATGGATCCAAAAAAGGGGAAAATTTGTACTCAGGGAGAGGGCCTCCGTCCCCGGTTTGAGGTAAGTCATTAACCTGTTTAACCAGGCATTCTGGTAACCATCTTGGGGCTGCTAGCTCTTGGTCCAAAACACAAGCTGAGCCACATTCCCAGATGAGGACAGGTTGTGGGCATTTCCATTTATTTGTAAGGGGATTTCGCCACATAACAGGTGGCTGATCAGAATTGGAAAAGGGATGCCAGTGTGTGTCTGCAGCCGAAAGGCCTTCACTGTCTAGGGTAAGAAAAGAAAGGGCAAATAATGCATGGTTAAGGCAATGCCTGTGAGTGGTAAATACAAGGGCGGAAGCCTTAAGGCGAAATAGCCAAGTCTTTAAGGTAAGGTGGAACATTCCACAATGCCTTGGCCCTGAGGTTTGTATTGAATTCCAGTAGGATGACAAAATTGCAAGGTAGCACAAAACTGTTTAAACTTGGCACTGGTATATGGAGGACAATTATCTGTTTTAATATGTATTGGTTTACCCATTATGGAAAAGGTTGAAACAAGATGAGAAAGGACATCTTTGGTAGCCTCTCCAGAATGTGGTGATTCAAAAATAAAGCTGCTGAAGGTATCGATAGAAACGTGTATATATTTGGTTTTTCGAAATTCAGGAAAATGAGTAACATCCATTTGCCAAACCTGATTTGGCAGTAATCCTCGGGGGTTAACTCCCAAGTGTTGAATGGGGAGGGAGAGAGCGCAAGCAGGGCATTCTTTTACTATTTCTTGTTTCTGTTGCCTGGTAATTTTACAAAGTAATCGAAGGCTCTGGGAATTTAGTTGGTGAAGATTGTTTAGCTCCGTGGCCTATTGAATGGAGCCACCAAAAATTGGAAAGATGGTAGGAGTTGCTGCATCAGCTTGAGCATTACCTGTGTTAGAGGGCCGGAAAGATCAGAGTGTGCCCTGATGTGTCCTAAGAAAAATGGGTGTTGTCTGGCCTGAATTAGCTGCTGAAGCTGGTGAAACAGAAAGGCCGCATTGGAAGAATCTTTAATGGCGGGTGAAATCTCCAGCAGGGGCACAGAATGAGCAATGTAGGCACTGTCTGTATGAATATTAACAGGATTATCACAAAATGTTATAAAAACTTGTGTTATGGCAAACAATTTCACAAACTGTGCTGAATGATAGACAGTATCAAAGGCTGTAGCCTGGTTATTGACAACAAAGACCACACAGCCATTACTGGAACCGTCTGTAAAGACAGTAAGGGCTTGGAACTGGGAGCCTTTTGAGTAATTTTGGGAAAAATAAATGGATGTATCTGGACAAAATGTAAAAGGGTGTCATTGGGGACGTGGTTATCAATTGTTCCCAAATGGCCTGATTGGGCAATACCCCATTCATCCCCTCTCTGTAGTAAAAATTGGGTTTGGTCATTAGTATATGGTATTAAAATATTATCAGGGTCTTTGCCAAAATGTTGTCGAGAAAGCAAACGACTTTAATAATAATAGAAGCTACCTGAGCAAGATAAACGGTAATAAACTTGGAGGATGTGGTGGATAAATGGACCCAAAGCAAGGGGAAGCCTTTATTTTTAAAATATGGATATCACTGCCAAAATTTTCCTGAGGGTATATGAGGAGTGTGTAAAAGAACCAGAACCAGAGGAAGGTTATAAGAAATTTGTGTAACAAACTGTTTGGCAATGGCCTCTGTGACTTGGTTTAATGCCTGTCATGCCTCGGGAGTAAGCTTTTGAGGGGAGGAAGGGTAGGAATCACCTCTCAAAATATCATTAAGGGGCAAAAGTACACAAGTGGATAATTTTAAATATGTTCTTAGCCATTGAATATCTCCCAGTAATTTTTGAGAATCATTAAGGGTGTGAAGATGGTTCACACGCAGTTGTATTTTATGAATTTGGATCTGATTATCTTGAAGTTTAAGGCCCAAATAGGTATAAGGGTCCTGTGTTTAAACCTTATCAGGAGCTATCCGTAGTCTCAAGGTAGTGAGGGTTTTCTAAAGGTCCAAGTAACAATTATTAAGGTCATGGTAATTAGGTGCAGCAATTAAAAATTCATCCATATTATGTAAAACATAAAATTGTGGTCATCACTCTCTCACAGGGTCTACTGCTTGAACAACTTATATTTAGCAAAGACTAGGGCTGTTGGCCATACCTTGGGGAAGAACCTTCCATTGAAATCTCTTCATAGGGCCGTGGAAATTAATGCAAGGGAGACTAAAGGCAAAATAGGGTTTATCCTCAGGATGTAAAGGAATGGTAAAAAAGCAAACTTTTAAGTCAATAACCATTTTACAATAGTTTTGGGAATAGACATTGGTGTGGGAATTCGAGGCAGTAGTGCTCCCATCAGGCACATAACTTTATTACTGGCACACAAATATTGTAAAAGATGCCGCTTGTCTGATTTTTTCTTGATAACAAAAATAGGAGTAATCCATGGTGAGGTTGAGGGCTCTACATGGCCGGCTGCCAGCTGTTCCTGCACTAACATGGAGGCAGCCTCCAATTTTTGGGGGGGGTAAGGGGCCACTGATCCACCCACACAAGAGTCTGAGTCTCCCAAATAATTTTATCTGCATGGGGTACAGGAGGGTCAGGAACCGACACTAAAAATCAGAATACCCAAGTCCATATGTATTTGTTTTTTTATGGGTTTTATAGTCCCCACCAGTCCTTGTCTCAGTCTCACAAGGCCTGTACCAGGGACAAAATTTATACGAAGCATTTGATGAGTCACCATGGAATTGGGACTGGCAAGAATGACTTCCATTTGACTCAAAATATCTCGGCCCCATAGGTTAACAGGGAGGTCAGGAACAATGAAAGGAGTGACAGTCACCTTATTACCCTCTTTATCAGTAAAGCTAAGAGCCCTAGAACTGACATGGGGATTTTTTGACTCTTAACCCTTTTAGGTCATTCAAGGATGGGGTGATGGGCCAACCTGATGGCCAGTATTTGTGAGAAATAATTGTGGCATCAGCTCCAGTATCTAGAATTCCTTGGAATTCCTTTTTTTCAATAAGTAAGGTAAGGGTGGGTCTATTGTGAGAAATGGGCTGAACCCAATATACATCAGAGGAGCCGAGGGAGGCTGTCCCCCATTGTATGTTTGGGCGGTGGAAGTGCCTCCTGAATCCAAGGGAAGGAATATTAATTGTGCAAGTCTTGTTCCTGCTGGGATGGCCGCAACTCCATTAATAGCTGTTGCTAGTATTTTTATTTCTCCAGTGAAATCATTATCATTAATGCCAGGGAAGACCTGAACACCATTTAAGGTAGCAGAGGCTCTTCCAAGAATAAGGGCACTCGTATGAGATGAAGGGGGACCCATAATTCTAGTGGGTATTATCTGGTGCCCTTGCATTGAGTCTAATATTGTATCGGTGGTGGCACAAAGGTCCAATCCTGCGCTGCCTGGCGTGGCTAGTTGGAGGGAGGCAATTGTGGGGAAGAATTTTGTGGTAGGTTTGGAGTTTGGAAGGGAATAAACCTTATTGCCCCTGGTTTTGTGTGGGGGAGGTCGTGGCCAGGGGCTGGCCCCGCAGGGGGTTTCCTGAGAAGCAGGAAGAAATAGGCTGTCTGAGGCCATTTGTCTTAGATCTACACTTACTGGCCCAGTGATGACATTTACCACATCTAGAACAAAGGGTAGCTGGGGGCGGTTTAGCCCCAGTTTGAGGAGACGATATTCCTAGGCTTTGTTTGTGTTTCAGACACTTGCGTGCAAAATGGCCAGGTTGTTTACAAGTAAAGCAAGTACATGAGCCAGGATTGTGAAAGGCCTTGGTAAAGGGGGCATGTAGGGCGAGACCCATGGCATGGGCTGCACCCACCCCTGCACAGAGTCTAATAAAGTCAGAAAGTTTCCCTTTTTCCTTATGTGGTCGAAGAACATCCTGACATGCCGGGTTGGCGTTTTCAAAGGCAAGATGTTTTACAAAAGTTCTTTTGCTTTCGCTTGGTCCAAGCAAGCATTCTGCAGCTAGGTTAAGCTGGGGAACAAGGTTTCTATAAGGGTCGTTGGGTCCTTGTCAAATTTTTGCCAAAGAAGTGGTAGCCGAGCCAGTTTGAGGGAGGCATCTCCAAGCATGTAAGCAAGCCTTCTGAATCTGCGCCAAAATTCCAGCAGGGAAACGTGCCTATTTAGTTTTAGTGTCAAATGGCGCATAGCCCACTAGCTTAACATAAGTTCAGGATTTAGAGAAGGCCTTAGTTAATTTTTTTTGAGCAGTTTCCAGACAGTGCTCCTCGAAATCTGCATTCCATAACAGGAAATCTCCGGCACTGAGGGTAGCTCGGTCTAAAAATTTCCAATCATTGGGAGTAAGCCATTGTGCGCTGTGGCTTTCTAATAAAGTCAACTTGTAGGGCACAGTGGGGCCATTGTGAGCACAAGTCTTTTTATGTTTTTCAAGAAAACGCAGGCTTAATTTTTTTGTAGACACTCTGGGTTCCTTCCTGCCTAGGGGTGAACTCCTCATCCTCTGAGTCCTGATCTCCTTGATCCATTTCCCCCACTTCCTCCTCTTGATCCTCGTCTAAGTCTTTGACCTCAGCCTGTGCAGGCTTATCTATCTGACTGCGGGTGACTGGGAAGGCGAGAACAGGCTGATGGAGTGGCTTAGCCTTTGTATTAGACCGCCGTGGGCCAGCTTGCATTGACTCCGTGCCTAAGGCTAATGAACAGAGCTCAGAGTCTAGGGATCTTAATTCTTTTAAAAGTTTGATCTGTTCCCGTCTATGTTGGAGAGACTCTCACAAGGGAGCCAGGCTAGGCAAGGGAAGTGGGGAAAAATATCTGGGTTGCATTTTGCTCCTGAAAGGCTGGAGCACAAAAGGCAGGAGGGATATAGGAGGTAGGTAGATGTGTAAGTCCTATAGGCTGTGGCAGGGTCCTGAGAGGTGGCGCATCTTCTGAATGGTAGCTTGCTGCTTCCTTCTCCAAGGTAGCCTCCGTCCCAGGGGTCAATGTGTCTCTGGGATTTAAAACTCGATAAAGGTGTTTGGTAACCATTGGAGCCTTATTCATTAGGGTGGTATTTTGAGGGGGACTAGGAAGGTTCCCAGGGTCCTGGGGAGACTGAGAAGGGTCAATGTCTATACTAACTGATGGGCATGCCGTGGGGAGACGAGAGGTGTTTTGCATAGTCTCTTCTCCAATCCTGACAAGTTGTAAGGTACCATTGTCAAAGGGTGAACTTTTAAGAATTTCATTAATCAAGTTCCAGTAAGAAAAGGTGGGAACTGGCACTTTTTCTGGGCCAAAGGTTTCATTACAATCTTTTAAACAGTCTCTTACTCTAAGCCATCTTTTGCCATCAATGGTCACTTCAATGTGAAAACATGGACACAATTCTCCTATGTATTAGAAGAAAAATTTTAAGTCCTTTTTCTTAACACGCACCCCTCATGTCTTGAAGGACTCCTTGAGGCCTGACAAAAACAAATCATGTGACGAAACTGCTTGTCCCATGGTGGGTCACTCACCGTGCGTCATCCCCACTCTCCTCCTGGATCTGTCTCTTTGTGGTGTCTGCTGAGGCAATTGCGAGCTCCACTTGATGAAGTCTTCCGGGAGGACGGGGTTCCCAATCAGTCAAAGGCTCGAGCCCCAGTCAGTGGGTGCCAGTTATCATGGCTGGAAAGACACATCAACAGGGGCAGCAAACCTAGATGCGGAGGAATGAAGGGACAAGAGACACGAGAGATGACAGCAAGACAGGAGTTCTGATCAAGCTGCAAATTTTTATTTTTCACACAGGGGCATTTATATGCTGGAGATGGGAAAGCTCTCTTATCCAAAGTTCCTGGATGTCTTCACAACGTGAGATAAACTCAGGATGTTTCAGGAATACAGATGGCAACAGGATGTCTCAGAGACACAGTTGGCTACAGGATGTCTCCCAGACAGGATGTCTCCATGGGGGCTGTTTCTTGTAAGTGTCAGGCTATTCTTTGAAGGTGAATTCCTTCTACACCTGACAGTCAGGGATTCAGTATTTCAAATGGAAAATTGGAAAAAGAATCCAATGTGTATTCAGAAAAATGCCTTGACATTACCTTCATCCCATGTAAGACACAATTAGAGGAGAAGAGTTAGAAAATCTGTGAATACACATCTGGAATGGAAAATGCTCAGGAGTTCACAACCTTGGAGGTGGTATAGGAGTTTCCAAAAGTCAGGGACAGGGTAAAAACACCACAAACATGGAGCTCTGCCGGCCTAAATATTTCTTGAGAAACTTCATCTGAGGTTGTTTTTAGGAGCTTTAGGTTCCTTTATAGTGAGACGATCAAAGCTGGGTCAGCATCTATGTGACCTAGAGGACATTGTTTCTTATTTTCCAATGAACATGAGGCAGCAGTGCTGAATTCTCTCTTTGTAGGGAAACTGTGGCCACTGGTGGCTAAGTGTCTCCCAGAGTGGAATGTGAAGCCATTGGTCATCCTCCAATTTTTGTGGTGTTTCTTGCAGCTGCACTGGGAGTTTGATATTTGCTTCACAAAATACAAGAAGTTCAACTGGGACACAGTGATGGAGGGAGTTCTGTCACGTGTGGTGGGTAAGGGTCTGCAGGAGAATGCACCAACAAGGCTTCTATCCAACATAGCTTGCCCTCTTGACCATAGCAATCTGATTGTAAACATTGCCCTGAATCCTCTCCATATAACAAGATGCCTTTACATACAAGGATCTGGGGCTTGTACCATGTCAGTCACAAACCATTTGAAAGCGAAGGGCAGATGCAGATGACCCGACCACAGATGTTTTAACACACACCAGCACACCACTGCTCTAGGCCGACTACTCAGCAGGCTCCAAATTACTGGCATCTCCATTCTACACCATTTTCATGAAACCCAGTCAATCAAGGCACTGTCTGGTACACTGATGGTCATCAGTAGGACATCCAAAGGTTCTCCAGGTCCACCTGGTCATGGGAATGTCAAAAATTTAAAGGTATTTATCTAGCCATTTTTCAAGGGTGATGTTGGAGGCACTGTGGGTTTCAATTCATTCAGGAATGATTAAATGGAGAGGAAGCTCATTTCAATGAAAGCTCTGGAGAACTATCACACGCAAGGCTTCCCAAAGACAGGCCAAAAGGTCCCATGAAGCCAGACCTATTGAGGTCTACAATTTGAGGTCCATATGTGTTTTGACTTGCAACTATGGCTGCCAAGTCTTTAAGAATAAAATCATGTGATATCCTTCCCAAGATTCCCAGTGCTCTGTGGAAAGCCAACCTGGGCATAGATCCCAGTTTCCAAGGGCGACTCTCATGCATAGCCTCCTAAAATCCCAACACAATACAAGGCAATACTTCTTTGAGGTAAGTTCCACAACTCAGTCTCTAAGGAGAATCACACCAGTGTTCAAGCCCAGGTGGACCCAGTCATCTATTCCAAGCACCACACAAATGACCGCAATGAAAATCAAGACACTCCCACATGGCCCTCATTTTCTTCCATATAGACACTCATCATAACCTCTGGCTGGAGGTTTCCATGAGGGGCACAGCCTAAGACAGTGTCCAAAATAAGCTCCCTTGCATCCATTTGCCTAAAGTCAGTGTGGCCGGGACATCCTTCCTGTGAACCAGGAGTGTTCAAAGAGGCCTGCCGTTAATATTGCTCTTATTCTCAATTTTGAGGCCTACTGACTGTGGTGTTTAGATTCTTTATGTTAATTGGAGTCATGAGAAAACCCAAGAACCTATGGTCTAGTGTCTGCAGGGCTTTGAAGAACTCATTTGACCCAAAGGATCCATATTCTCAATGATGGAAGTCAGAAACCTTACAGAGGAAGGCGAGAAACTTCATCCAAAATGACTGCTCTTTTGGCTTTTTGATTTGCATGCACACATGGGATTTTTCTTTAGTTCCATCAGGTGCTGAGAATCTAAGCCACAGCCTCACACAGGGCCAAGAGGCTGATTCAGACACATCCTTTTCCAAAGCAATTAAGAAAGAGCCACAGGTAATGTTTATACATTTCCATTTGAAAACTGTTTTCTTCAGGCTTCAAAAAGGCGTAGCCTGAGGCAAAGACCTTCCTGACATTCAGGGCAACAGAAGGATATGTAAGCAAAAGGCCCAAAGCGGGGTTTTTCCATTGAGACTTTCCTGGTCACACTGATATCTGAGTTTTCTGAGATGCTCATCATTTCCTTCAGCTCTCTAGTACATGGCCGTATCACAGAGCATGGAGGTGGTTCATATCTTGGACACAATGCCATGAGCGTATTCTGGAGGTTGCCCATAATTCAGGTAGAGAACAGGAACTTAAGAAGATATTAGGTGTTGCCCATCCATTAGGCAAGCCGCAGACCATTCATAAATTGGGCAGAATGAATGCTGGGAAGATTTCTACTAGAAAGGACACATGTATTTATGCATTCTCTTTTCTATTGTCTACAACCATGGACACAGTGGGATACACAGATATAGAAAGACTAGCCTTGTCAAACAACTTACTAGAATCAGTTCACACCAAACCAAACAAACCGACTTTCTTACCTATTCTCAGAACATGAGACAAAACCACAAACCAATACCCACACCCACACCCACACAGACCCCCAAGTACGTCTGTGACAATACGGAGTGTTGTTTGATGGTGGGCCATAAGAAATTCCCTCATAATGGGCTGTCCTGTCTCAGATCTAGTCTCTGTGGCCAACTTTGTGAATCTGTAAGGAGCCAGTGGTGAGCCACTATCTGCTTTCTCAGGAAAGGCCCCTCTTCAGACCTTCCTGGCATTTGGCCATCCTCACATAAGTAGGTACCAAGAAAGACTGACTCTGTCTTTGGTAAATCCGAAAAATTTTGACCACTGGGACTGTGACTGGGACTGGCTCTGGATGCCTGGCTTTCTGGATCCCAAGTTCAGAGAATTCCATCACCAAGGAAGTGAGGTGAGGTCACTTCCTTCAGGAACTGAATGAGGTCCATACCTTGGCAACCACTTTGTCCTAACAGTTGCTTCCAAGGGTCCCATGAGATGGAGGCTGCACCTACTTACTCTGACATTTTCACAAGTTAGAATGGTATAAAACCATAGGCACCCAGGAACAGCTCTCCACACAGGCCTGGTTTGCTGCATCTTCTTTACATTAAGAAGAGAGAGGCTGATTCTGACACAACCCTTCATCCTGACCAGGTTGTTTGCAATGAAAGATGACTTTTGCTCTCTGAGGTCCTTAATAGCTTCCTACATCTTCTCCAGGGATCATCTTTAATGACCTTTGAGGTTCTCAGCAGGTGAAAGATCCCTTAATTTCTGTCTTGTAAGACCAACTCTGTCCCTGCTCTTCTGTAAAGTTAGATTGAGGGAAGAGTGTATGGTTAGGGTTAATAACATGTTCAATCTGTGTTAGGAACTATTCTGCTGGATGAATAATGTTATTTGGAACCTACGATATTTATAAGAATATGTAGGTGAAATATATGTATGAAAACAGAAATCTAAGATTTGAAACCCTGAAGGGCATTGGGCCCTTCATTGGTATACTTAGTGTTGACTTACTTTCTGCAAAGATGTCTCAGATAAATCCATATACAATGGCATAGGACCTTGTACATTGGATGATTGAATGTGGAAGAGAACATCCAGTCAAAAAGGGATAGTAGGTAAGATTAGGAAGATAGTTGGTAGGTTTTGGAAGGAGAGTGAGTATAGGATTTGGAAAAAAAAACTTCTTTAGCAATAGGGTTTCTGTTAGAGAGTGAAGGTAAATGTCAGCACATATGAAGATTCAGTCACAATGATGAACTTTGGAAAATATGTAGGAAATCAGATAATAATAGAGACATTACAAAATCAGGGAAAGTACAAAGTGTGTGATAGGATTAGACATTTTGAACAGGGTTGAGTTTGAATATATAATCTTAGGAAGAAACAAATATGTAGTCACCAATAGGATTGACATTTGAGAGCATTAGGCAATGTGGACATGGATGTTTTTAGTAATCCCTGTTCACTTTCCTTTTAGGCTTTGGTACAATCATAAGTGTAACCTTTGCATTTTGTGTCCAGAATATTACTGTGATAAAATGTATATGTAGATCGCGTGACATTAGTATTTCTTCCAGCATTTCTGGGAGCAATGTTTTGAAGTCCTATAAATTAGTATTGGTGGTACAAAGAGGTGTACACTGTGTCTATGAATATAAAGATAGTGCATGAATAGACCACATTGTGAATCAATAATATAACTGGTCCCACTTTAAATAATAGATTGAATTCATATCTGAAAATATATAAAAAATCTTATATCGATATACCATCATTCATTCCAACCAGCAATACATCTAATGGTAATATTAGGGTTATGGTTTATCACGAAGTTTCTTTGAGTTTTGCTTCAAAAGTGATCATGGAAATCGAAAATAATGTGTTTGGAAAGAAATCTCATGAAAAGACCCATCAAAAACATGGAGGAATACATGTGTTCTGTAGAATAAAGTGATTGAAAGTGAACAAAATGCCTATAAATTTGCAAACTTTTGGATGAAATATATTTGCTATGATGAGCATAAACTGAAGAAATAGTAATGTACCAGTGTTGAATAAAATAAATGTCAAAATGCACAACATGTCCCATAGGAATCTACTTGTATTGATGTTAAACTGGTTCAGTTACTGTGGAAATATTAGGATTTGTATGCACCTTTCACTGAAGATAGTTTTCAGTACTAGGAAACAAATATGTATTTCAGGTGAATGAATAATTTTGAGAATACTCTTGTGAAAATTTGATTATAAATACACATACTTGAATATGAATGAGTTTAGGGAGTGTATAACAAGACATATATTTCATATTTTGAAAAATCTGGAGAGTGTGTATATATATATACATACACAAACACACAGACATTAAAAATAGCATAATATATTCCAATTGAAATTCACCATGAAATATATGTCATCTACAGATCCAAATGTATTTATTTTATTGAATATGGATTTATGTATAATGTTCTTAAACAAGGAAGCTCACTCATAGATTGAATTTTCAGTTCCAACAGCTTTTAGGAGGAGTGATCTCTTACAATTTGTATCTGCCAAGTCAGTCACCTCACAAGAATGTACGTGTGGTATCAGGTAAGATTCTATAATTGCATGTAAAAATACATGTGCTGAATAGGATACAGACAAAGGGATGCCTTGACATTACAATCACGGAGACTAAGGCACAATTAGAGGAGAAGAGTTAGAAAATCTGTGAATAAATATCTGGAATGGAATATGCTCAGGAGTTCACAACCTTGAAGATGGAAGAGGAGATTTCAAAAGTAAGGGACAGGGAAAACAGTCCACAAACATGGAGCTCTGGTTCCCTAAATCCTTCTTGAGAAACTCACTCTGAGTTTGGGCACTTGAAATATATGTTGTTGTCGGGAGATTTAGCTTCCATTGTAGTGAGACAATCAAAGCTGTGTCTGCATCTATGTTACCTCGAGGACATGGTTTCTTATTTTCCACTGAATATGTGGCAGCAGTGCTGAATTTTCTTTAGTAGGTAAACTGTGGCAACTGGGGGATAAGTGTATCCACATGTGGACTATGAGGCCATTTGGTCATCCTCCACTTTTCGTCGTGTTTCTTGCTGCTGCACTGGGATTTTGGTATTTGCTTCATGATATACAAAGAATTCAACTGTTACCCGGTGCGTGAGTGAGTTCTGTCACTTTTGGTAGGTCAGGGTCTGCAGGAGAATGCACCAACCAGGCTTATATCCCACATGACTTGCCCCCTTGACCATAGCAATCTGATTCTAAACATTGCCCTGAATCCTGTCCATATAACAAGATGCCTTTACATACAAGGGTCTGCTGGCTGCACCATGTCAGTCACAAGTCATTTGGAAGCCAATGGAAGATCCACATGGCCCCACCACAGTTGTTTTATTGCACACCTGCCCAGCACTGCTGTAGGCCCACCTCTCAGCAGGCTCCAACTTCCTGGTATCTCTGTTCTGAACCATTTTTATGAAAACCAGTCAATCAAAGCACTGTCTTGTAATCTCATGATCAGCCACAGGATATCCAAAGATTCTCCAGTGCCACCTGGTCATGGGAAGTTTAAAAATTTCTTGGTATTTATCTACCCATTTTTCAAGGTTGAAGTTGGAGGCACTGTGTGTTTCATTTCATTCTGGAACTATTAAATGGTTAGGAAGCTCATTTCAATGAAATCTCTGCAGAAGTCTCACAGGCAAGGCTTCCCAAACAGTGGCCAAATGATCACATGAATCCAGGCCCATTGGGATCTACATTGTGACATCCATGTGTGTTTTGACTCTCATATATGGCTGCCAAGTCTTTCAGAATAAAATCATGTGGTAACCTGGCTGAGATTCCCAGTGCTCGGTGAAGAGCCACCCTGGGCCTAGATCTCATTTTACAAGGGTGACTCTCATGTGAATCCTCCTAAAATCCCAACACAATTCATGGCAATACGTCTCTGAGGTGAGGTCCACAACTCAGTCTCTAAGGGGAATCACAACAGAGTTAAAGCCAAGGTGGACCCAGTCATCTATTCCAACGGCCACACATGACCACAATTAAAACCAAAACACTCCCACATGGCCCTCATCTTCATCCGTATGGACACTCATCATTACCTCTGGCTTGAGGTTTCCATGAGGGGCACAGCCCAAGACAGTGTCCAAAATAACCTCCATTGCCCCTCATTTGCCTAAAGTCAGGGTGTCCTGGACACTCGTCCGGGGAACCAGGAGTGATCAAATAGGCCTGCTATTAATATTGCTTTGCTCCTCCAATTTGAGGCCTACTGACTGTCAGGTATAGATTCTTTATGTGATTTGGATTCTGGAGAAAACCCAAGCACCTATGGGATAGCCTCTAAAGGGCTTTGAAGAACTCATTTGATCCAAAGGTTCCTATTCTCACTTGATGGAGGTCAGGAACCTTACAGGGGAAGGCGAGAGACTTCTTCCATAATGACTGCTCTTTTGGCCAATTTAGTTTTGGATGCAAACATGGGATTTTCTTTACATCCATCACGTGCTGAGAATCTAAGCCAAAGCCTAACACAGGACCTAGAGCCTGATTCAGACATATCCCTTTCCAATGCAATTAAGCAAAGAGTCACAGGTGATGCCCATTGATTTCCATTTGAAAACTGTTTTCTTTAGGCTTCCCAAAGGGGTGGCCAGAGGCAAAGACCTTCCTGACATTGAGGGCAACAGAACAATAGGTAACCAAAGCAGTATTTCTCCACTGAGACTTTCCTGATTACACTGATATCTGAGTTTTCTGAGTTGCTCGCCATTCCCTTCAGCTATCCAGTACATGGCCATGTCACAGAGCTTGGTGGTAATATACATCTTGGACACAAAACCATGAACCTATTCTGGAAAGTGGCCAGAATTCAGAAAGAAAACAGGAACTTAGGAAGATATCAGGGGTTGCCCATCAATAATGCAAGCCACAGTCCATTCATAAATGGGAAGTATGAATCCGGGGAAGCTTTCTACTAGACAGGACACATCCATTGAAGCATTCTCTTTTCTAATGTCTACAACCCCTGACACAGTGGGATACACAGACCTAGAAACACTCGCCTTTTCAAACGACTTACTAGAATCAATTAACTCCAAACAAAACAAACTGCCTTTCTTACCTATTCTCAGAACATGAGACAAAACCACAAACACACACCCATACCCACAAATGCACCTCCTTCCCCCAAGTAGGTCTGTGACTATCCGCAGTGTCCTCTGACTGGTGGGCCATACTATGTTTCCATGAAATGGCCTGTTCTGTCTCAGATCTGTTCTCCATGTCCAACTCTGTGAAGTTGACAGGAGCCAGCAGTGAGCCACAACCTGGTTTCTCAGGAAAGGGCCCTCTTCAGAGCTTTACTGGCATTTGGCCATCCTCACATCAGTAGGTACCAAGAAAGACTGACTCTGTCCTTGGTAAATCCAAACAAGTGAGATCACTGGGACTGGGACTGGGACTGGCTGTGGGTGCCTGGCTTCCTGGACCACATGTTCAGAGATTTCGAACACCAAGGAAGTGAGGTGAGGTCACTTCCTTCAGGAACTGAATGAGGTCACTGCCTTGGCAAACACATTGTCCTAATTGTTGCTTCCAAGGCCCCATGAGATGGAGGCTGCCCCTACTTCCTGTGACACTTTCACAAGTTAGAATGGTATATCATCCATAGGCACTCCAGAGCAGCTCTCCACACTGGCCTGTTTTGGTCCATCTTCTCTACATTAAGAAGAGAGAGGCAGATTCAGACACAACCCTCATCCTGACCAGGTTGTTGGCCATGGAAGGTGACTCTTACTCTCTCAGGTCCTTCATAGCTGCCTACATCTTCTACAGGGATCATTTCTGCATGGACGTTTGAGGTTCTCAGCGGGTGGAAGATCCCCTAAATTCCTGTATTGTAAGACCAACTCTTTCCCTGCTCTTCTGTAAAGTTAGATTGAGGGAACAGTGTATGGTTAGGGTTAATAACATGTTCGATTTGGGTTAGGAATTGTTCTGCTGTATGAATAATGTTATTGGGAACCTGCGATATTTATAAGACTATAGAAGTGAAATATAAGTATGAAAACAGAAATGTTCTAAGGTTGTATGGTAATTCTAGGCTTAAAATAAAAACATGTTGGAGATTTATGTGTATCATTTGTGTTGTATAATTGGACTTGTTATCAAAAAGATATGTACAGTTACATGTTACTTTTTACACTTAGATAAAATTTAAAAGTATTTTTAAGTTAATGAGAGCCTAATCTCTGTGAAGGTTTTATTGTAAAACACAAAGGTAAAATGCCCATTCATTTCCATGTGAAAGCTGTTTTCTTCAGGCTTCAGGAAGGAGTAGCCTGAGGAAAAGATGTTCCTGATATTCAGGGCAACATAACAGTAGGTAATCAAAAGGCCCAAAGCAGGGTTCCTCCACTGAGACTTTACTGGTCACACTGATATCAGAGTTTTCTGAGATGCATTCCCTTCAGCTATCCAGTACATGGCCATGTCACAGAGCTTGGAAGTGGTACATATCTTGTACACAAAACCATGAGCCTATTTTGGAGAGTGGCCAGAATTCAGGAAGGATACAGGAACGTAAGAAAATAATAGGTGTTGCCCAATGATAAGGCAAGCCACAGTCCATTTATAAAATGGGCAGGATGAATGCTTGGAAGTTTTCTCTTTGACAGGACACACCCATTGAGGCATTCTCTTTTCTAATGTCTACAACCATGGACACAGTGGGATACACAGACATAGAAACACTCGCCTTGTCAAAGGACTAACTAGAAACAGTTCACTCCAAACCAAACAAACCCCCTTTCCTAACTATTCTCAGAACATGAGAAAAAACCACAAACCCACTCAAACACCCACGAAGTCACCTCCTTCCCCCAAGTAGGTCTGAAACTATCCAGAGTGTCCTATGACTGGAGGGCAATACTATGTTCCCCAGAAATGGCCAGTCCTGTCTCAGATCTGGTCTCCTGGGTCAACTCTGTGAAGTTGTCAGGAGGCAGCAGTGAGCCTCTAACTTCTTTCTCTGGAAGGGCCCCTCTTCAGAAATTTCCTGGCATTTGGCCATCCTCACATCACTAGGTACCACAAAAGACTGACTCTGTCCTTGGTAAATCCAAACAAGTGAGACCACTGTGACTGGAGCTTGGACTGGGTCTGGATGCCTGGCTTCCTGGAACCCAAATTCGGAGAGTTCCATCAACAAGGATGTGAGGTGAGGTCACTTCCTTCAGGAACTGAATGTGGTCACTGCATTTGCAACCACTTTGTCCTAACATTTGCTTCCTAGGGTCTCATAATATGGAGGATGCGCCTACTTCCTGTGACACTTTCACAAGTTCGAGTGGTATAGAAACAATAGGCACCTGGGAACAGCTCTCCACACAGGCCTAGTTTGGTCAATCTTCCCTACATTAAGAAGAGAGAGGATGATTCAGACACATGCTTTTAACCTGACCGGATTGTTTGCCATGGAAGATGACGTTTGCTCTCTCAGGCCTTTCATAGCTGCCTGCATCTTCTCCAGGGATCATATCTGCATGGACCTTTGAGGTTGTCAACAGGTGGAAGGTCCCCTACACCCCTGTATTGTAAGACCAACTCTGTCCCTGCTCTTCTGTAAAGTTGGATTGAGGGAAAAGTGTATAGTTAGGATTAATAACATGTTCGATTTGTGGTAGGAATCATTCTGTTGGATGAATAATGGTATTGGGAACCTGCAATATTTATAAGAATATACAGGTGAAATGTAATTATGAAAACTGAAATCTAGGTAAGATTTGAATACCAGAAAGGCATTGGGCCCATGATTGGGATACTTATCTTTGAATTATGTTTTGCACAGATGTCTCAGATAAATCAATATACAATGGCATAGGACCTTGTACCTTGGATGATTGATTGTTGAAGAGTTCATCCAGTCAAAAAGGGATAGTCGGTAGGATTAGGTAGATAGTCGGTAGGTTTAGAAAAAAGAGTGAGTATAGTATTTGGACAAAAAAGTTCTTTAGCAATAGGGTTTCGGATAAAGAGTGAATGTAAATGTCAGCACATGTGAAGAATCAGTCACTATGATGAACTGGGGAAAATATGTAGGAAAAGTGATATCAATAGAGACATTAGGAAATCAGACAAAATATAAAGTGAGTGATAGGATTAGACATTTTCAACATGGTTGAGGTTGAATATATAATCTTGGGAAGAAACAAATATGTACTCACCAATAGGATTGACATTTGAGAGAAATAGGCATCCAAGACATGGATGTTTTTAGTAATCCATGTTCACTTTCCATTTAGGCTTCGGGACAATCCTAAGTGTGACCTTTGCATTTTGTGTCCAGAATATTACTGTGAAAAAATGTATATGTAGATCAGTTGACATGAGTCTTTCTTCCACCATTTCTGTGAGCAAAATTTTGAAGATATACGAATTGTTATTGAGGGTACACAGAGGTGTACCCTGTGTCTATCAATATAGAGACAATGCATGAATAGACCATACTGTGAATAAATAATATAACTGGTTCCACTTTAAACAATGGATTGAATTGATATTTGAAAGTATACAAGAAATCTTATATTGATATACAATCATTCATTCCCACCAGTTTTACATCTAATGGTAATATTAGGTTTACGGTTTATCATGACGGGTGTGTGAGTTTTGCTTCAAAAATGATAATGGAAATCAAAAATAATGTCTTTGGAAAAAAGTCTCATGAAAGGAGCAGTCAAGAAACGTGGAGGAATACATGTGTTCTGAAGCAGGAAGTGATTGAAAGTAAAACAAATGCGTATAAATTTGCTAAATTGTGAATGAAATATACATACTATGATGTGCATAAACTGGACAAATAGTAATGTACCAGTGTTGAATAAAAATGAACGTCAAAATACAATTATATCCCATAGGAATCTTCTTGCATTTATGTTAAACTGGGTCAGTTACTGTAGAAATATTAGAATTTTTTTTGGTGTTATAATACAATTTATTTTAGCACTAGCATGCCCCAGAATGTCGAGGAAAGAGCAATGGATTTTTAGTTATCGCACTAGTAATCTATCATTAAATGACTCTTTTGGGGAGTCTAGAAATTACATAAGGCTATGTAACATTTTTTTTATTTAGCATTCATAAAAACTTAGAATTTTGGTAATATTTCTACTTTTTTATTTTTTTTTATTTTTTCAGTTGTTGATCGACCTCATTTTATTTATTTATATGTGGTGCTGAGAATATAACCCAGTGCCTCACACATGCTAGCCAAGCATGTTACCACTGAGCCAGACACCCAGACCCTCCACATTTATCTTATAATCAAACACTCCTCTCCCTCTTCTTTACTCACTTTCTTCCTCATTTTCCCCCTTCTCTCTCTTCCTTTTTCATTTTCCCTCCATAGGAGTTTTTCTCTCATGTCATTACAAACAGTAATATGCTATGAAATTTACATTTAAGAATTTTTTTATAGTCATTCTTTTTTCTTGAGAAAATTTAATAATTATAATAACCTATAGATATATTACAATACATTTATTATACATATGTATCTATATTCATGCATATGTATTACATATGATATATATACATATATATTTAAAAGTACTTTGATTAGCCTGTTAGAAATAATATAGACCAAGTCTTTCTTAATTTTCAAGTCTTCTAGAATTAACAGCTTACAGTGAAAATCAAATAAACATATTTAAGTAAACAGGTATCATTCTTATTTATCAATACTTATCATTTAAGTTTTTATATTACATTAAGCTGTGATATGGCATATTAACTCTTATGAATTAGTGAAATTTTATTTGAACAACCTTTTATTTAAGGACCATATGCACTGACATTTTAAATGGCTTTCTTGTGATTTTAATTTCTATCAATTGCATATTTATTGCCAAATACTTATTTTATTAATTTTCATATTCATGATTGATATAAAGTCAATTGTTTAATTCTTCTTGTAAGTAGTTACTTATTACAGTAATAATTCTACATCTTTATAAGAAAAATGGTACAAAGATATTTTCATGCAAAATTAAGAATAATTGCATGCTCTAAATGTTTCATTGTTGATACATATAATAAAGAGCTTCTGATGAGTCTCTTCCCCAGTAAAACATAAAATGCAAAGATATAGTTGGGTATGTATGTCCAAATAAAGATAAGGAAAAATACACATTATCAGCTACAAACTATCAAATAAAAGATGAAAAGAAGAATCCAACACATTGTACGAACTTGTCAGATGAGGTAGCCTAAGACTAGACCTGGTCCATGACAAAATATTCACGGAAAAAATGAAATATGAAAAATATAGGAAATGATATGAATTTTTCATGAAGGTAGGTGGATTATCCTTTAATCTCAATATATGTTCATTTTCAAAAGCCAGTTTTCTGGTAAAATAAATTTGTGATATTTACAACTACACAAAACAAACTTTCTGCTTATCAAAATGAATGCATCTCAACTTCTTTTTAGCTGATTTCTTCCCACTTAATTTTAAACCTTTGTTTATTTATTTTTATTGGTTTTTCAAAACATTACAAAGCTCATGATATATCATCTTTCATACATTTGACTGAAATGGGTTATGAACTCCCAATTTTCCCCAAATACGAATTGCAGAATCACATCAGTTACACATTCACATTTTTACATAATGTCACATTAGTGACTGTTGTCCTCTGCTACCTTTATTATCCCCTACTATCCCCCCTCCCCTTTCATCCTATCTTCCCTCTCTTCCTCATCTGCTTTTTCACTTCTCTCTCTTGTTCCCGCCTTTCCCCTCACAACGTCTTATATGTAATTTTGTGTAACAATGAGGGTCTCCTACCATTTCCATATCCTTTCCCTTCTCTCTCCCTTTCTCTCTCCCACTTGTCTTTGTTTAATATTAATCTTTTCCTCATGCTCTTCCTCCCTGTTCTATTCTTAGTTACCCTATTTTTATCAAAGCAGACATTTGGCATTTGTTTTTTTAAGGATTTTCTAGCTTCTCTTAGCATAATCTGCTCTAATGCCATCCATTTCCCTGCAAATTCTATGATTTTGTCATTTTTTAGTGCTGCATCCATCGTGTATAGATGCCACATTTTTTTTATCCATTCATCTATTGAATTGCATCTAGGTTGGTTACACAGTGTAGGTATTGTGAATTGTGCCACTATGATCATTGATGTGGCAGTATCCCTTTAGTACACTCTTTTAAGATCCTCAGGGAATAGTCCGAGAAGGGCGATAGCTGGTTCAAATGGTGGATACATTCCTAGCTTTCCCAGGAATCCCCATACTGCTTTCCATGTTGGCCTCACCAATTTGCAGTCCCACCAGCGGTGTACAAGTGTCCCCTTTTCCCCACATCCTCGTAAACACTTGTTGTTGTTTGACTTCATAATGGCTGCCAATCATACTGGAGTGAGATGGTATCTTAGGGTGGGTTTGATTTGCATTTCTCTGACTGCTAGATATGGTGAGCATTTTTTCATGTACTTGTTGATTGATTGTATGTCCTCCTCGGTGAAGTGTCTTTTCAGGTCCTTGGCCCATTTGTTGATTAGGTTATTTGTTATCTTATTGATAATTTTTTTGAATTCTTTGTATATTCTGGATATTAGGGCTCTATCTGAAGTGTGAGGGGTAAAAATTTGTTCCCAGGATGTAGGCTCTCTATTTACTTCCCTTTTTGTTTCTCTTGCAGAGAAAAAAAACTTTTTAGTATAAGTAAGTCTCATTTATTTATTCTTGTTAAGAACTCTTGGGCTATGAGCGTCCTATTAAGAAATTTGGAGCCCGACCCCACAGTATGTAGATCGTAGCCAACTTTTTCTTCTATGAAACGCAGTGTCTCTGATTTTATATCTAGATCCTTGATCCATTTTGAGTTAAATTTTGTGCATGGCGAGAGAACGGGATTCAGTTTCATTTTGTTGCATATGGATTTCCATTTTTCCCAGCACCATTTGTTGAAGATGCTATCCTTCCTCCACTGCATGCTTTTAGCCCCTTTATCAAATATAAGAAAGTTGTAATTTTGTGGATTGGTTTCTGTGTCCTCTCTTCTGTACCACTGGTCCACCTGCATTTTTCGGTACCAGTTCCATGCTGTTTTTGTTACTATTGCTTTGTAGTACAGTTTGAACTCTGGTATCGCTATACCTCCAGATTCACACTTCCTGCTTACAGTTGCTTTTGCTATTCTGGGTCTTTTATTTTTCGATATGAATTTCATGATTGATTTATCTATTTCTACAAGAAATGCCGTTAAAATTTTGATTGGCATTGCATTAAACCTGTAGAGAACTTTGCGTAATATTGCCATTTTTATGATGTTAGTTCTGCCTATTCATGAACAGGGCACATGTTTCCATCTTCTGACATCTTCTTCTATTTCTCTCTTTAGATTTCTGTAGTTTTCATTATATAAATCTTTCACCTCTTTTGTTAGGTTGATTCCCAAGTATCTTATTTTATTTGAGGATGTTGTGAATAGAGTGGTTTTTCTCATTTCCATTTCAGAAGTTTTTTTCTGTTATACAGGAATGCATTTGATTTATGCGTGTTAATTATATATCCTGCCACTTTTCTGAATTCATTTATTAACTTTAGCCATTTCTTTGTAGACATTTTTGTGTCTGTTAAATATATTATCATGTCATCTGCAAATAGTGATACTTTAAATTCTTCTTTTCCTATTTTTATGCCTTTAATTTCTTTTGTCTGTTTAATTGCTCTGGCTAGTATTTCAAGAACTAAATTGAATAGAAGTGGTGATAGAGGGCATCCCTGTCTTGTTCCAGATTTTAGAAGGAATGCCTTCAGTTTTTTCTCCATTTAGGATGATGCTAGCCTGAGGTTTAGCATATATAGCTTTTACAATGTTGAGGTAAGTTCCTGTTATCCCTAGTTTTTATAGAGTTTTGAACATAAATGGATGCAGAACTTGGTCAAATGCTTTTCTGCATCTATCGAGATGATCATATAGTTCTTTTCTTTAAGTCTATTGATGTGGTGAATGGCATTTATTGATTTTCGTATATTGAACCATCCTTGCATCACAGGGATGAATCCTCCTTGATGATGGTGCACAATTATTTTGATATGCTTTTGTACTCGATTTGTCAGAATTTTATTGAGAATTTTTGCATCCAAGTTCATTAGAGAAATTGGTCTGTAGTATTCTTTCTTTGAAGTGTCTTTGTCTGGTTTCGGGATCAGGGTGATGTTGGCCTCATAGAATGAATTTGGAAGAGCTCCTTCTTTTTCTATTTCTTGAAAAAGCTTGAAAAATATTGATTTTAATTCTTCTTTGAAGGTTTTGTAGAAATCTGCTGTATTCCCATGCGGTCCAGTGCTTTTTTTGGGTTGGCAGTCTTTTGATTGCTTCTTCTATGTCTTCCTTTGTTATTGGCCTGTTTAAATTGTTTGTGTCATCCTGACTCAATCTGGGCAGATCGTATGACTTAAAAAATTTATCAATACCTTCACAATATTCTATTTTATTGGAATATAGTGTTTCAAAATACTTTCTAATTATCTTCTATATTTCTGTAGTGTCTGTTGTGATATTGCCTTTTTTATCCCACATGTTAGTAATTTGAATTCTCTTTCTTCTTCTCTTCCTTAGCGTGGCTAAGGGCCTGTTGATCTTATTTATTTTTTCAAAGAACCAACTTTTACTTTTATCAATTTTTTCAACTTTTTTTTTGTTTCAATTTCGTTGATTTCTGCTCTAAATTTAATTATTTCTTGTCTTCTACTACATTTGCTGTTGTTTTGCTCTTCCTTTTCCAGGTTTTTGTGGTGTAGTTTAAGTTCATTTATTTGTTGTTTTTTTTTTCTTTTTTTGAGGAAAGAACTCCAAGAAATGAATTTCCCTCTTAAAACTGCTTTCATTGTGTCCCATAGATTCCGGTATGTTGTGTCCGTATTGTCATTTGTCTCTAACAATTTTTATCTCCTTCTTTATGTCTTCTGTAACCCATTGATCATTCAGTAGCATGTTGTTCATTTTCCATGTGATGTAGGATTTTTCCTTCCTTCTTTTCTCATTGATATCCAGTTTCATTCCATTATGATCAGATATGGTGCATGGTATAATCTCCATGCCTTTATATTTACTAAGAATTGCCCTATGGCATAATATATGGTGTATCTTTGAGTAGGATCCATGTGCTGCTGAGAAGAACATGTATCCACTTGATGATGGTTGATATATTCTATATATGTCGGTTAAGTCTAGGTTATTGATTGTGCTGTTGAGTTCTATAGTTTCTTTATTCAGTTTTTGTCTAGAGGATCTCTCTAATGCCGAGAGTGGTGTGTTGAAGTCACCCATAATTATTGTGTTGTATTCTATTTGACTCTTGAACTTGAGGAGAGTTTGTTTTATGAACGTTGCACCTCCATTGCTTGGTGCATACAAATTGATAATTGTTTTTTTCTTGTTGGTGGATGATTCCTTTTAACAGAATATAGTGTCATTCTTTATCCCTTTTGATTAACATAGGTTTGAAGTTGATATTATTCCATATGAGTATGGCAAATCTTTCTTGCTTCTGAGGGCCATGTGAGTGTTATGATTTTTCCCAACCTTTTACCTTCAGCCTGTGTATGTCTTTTCCTATCATATGAGTCTCCTGAAGGCAGAATATTGTTGGATTTGTTTTTTTGATCCAGGTTACTAGCACATGTCTCTTGATTAGTGAATTTAGGCCATTAACATTTAAGGTTACAATTGAAATATGATTTGTACTTCCAGTCATGTTTATTTATTTATTATATTTTAGTTTGGATAGTTTTTACTTTTTTGGTTACTTTCCTCCCGCTTTACTGAGATACTTCCCACTGTTAGTTTTGGGCACTATTTTTTAACTCTTCTTCTTGTCGTATTTTGCACAAAATGCTTTGCAGTGCTGGTTTTCTGGCTGAGAATTGTTTTAGCTTTTGTTTATCGTGAAAGACTTTAATTTCATTGTCAAATCTGAAGCTTAACTTTTCTTTATATGGTATTCTTGGTTGGAATTCTTTTTTTTTTTCAGCATTTGAATTACATTGTTCCAGGATCTTCTCACTTTCAAAGAATGTGATGAAAAATCAGTTGTTAACCTAATTGGTTTACCCCTTAATGTAATCTGCCTCCTTTCTCTTATAGCTTTTAATATTCTCTCCTTGTTCTGTATGTTGGCTATCTTCATAATTATATGTCTTGGAGTTGGTCTATTTTGGTTTTGAATGTTTGGGGTCCTGTAGGCTTCCAGGAATTGGCAATCCAATCCATCATTCATCTCTGGGAAGTTTTATAGAATTATTTCATTTAATATGTTGTCCATTCCTTTGGTTAGAATCTCTATGCCTTCTTCTATCCTGATGACTCTTAAATTTGTTTTTTGTTTTTTTATGACATCCCATATCTTTTGAATAAATTCCTGGTGGGATTTAAGCATCTTTTCTGTGTTTACTCAATTCTTTTCAAGTTGATAAACTTTGTCTTCATTATCTGATGTTCTGACTTCTACATGATCTAGTCTATTTGTAATATTCTCGTTTGAGTTTTTAATTTGGTTTATATTTTCCTGCATTTCTAGGATTACTGTTTAATATTTTTTTTAAGATCTCTATCTCCTGGTAATGCTCATTCTTTGCCATTTGAATTTGTTTGTTTAATTCATTTTCAAAATATACTTTTATTGCTTGGACTTGCTGCCTCATGTCTTCTCTAATATTCCTTTCCATCTGAGTTCGGTATGCCTTGAGTTCTTTCCCTATCCCTGTTTCTGATGCTTCAAGGTCCTCCTGTAGATTTAAGTTGTCCTGCATTGTTTGTACTCCTTTTTTGCCCTTGTTTCTTCATGATGTTCACGTTACTTTCCAGCTCTATTTGATTGCTGTGTTTCTGCTTTATTCTTTAGATTTGTTTTGGTGTTGTATATCTCTGTTGTCTCTCCTTTGTGTTGGTAAACTATGCCTGCTAAAGTGGATTCCGCTTGGAAGTAATTCCGAAGGCCGAGCTCCAGTGATGTCACCTCTCTGCTTTGGCCGGCCCCAGGCTCCTTGACGAGGTGTCCGAATTGGGGGGTGGGACTTGACTGTCTCTGGTTTGTTTCAGCTCTGGGTCACTGGCAGGCGGGCGGTCTCCAGCCGCCCAATTGCACGGTTGGTCGCCAGCGGGCAGGCGGTCTCCAGCCGCCCAGTCACGCGGGCAGCAGGTGGGCTGTCGCCGTTGGGTTGGCAATCTCTAGCCACGAAGTCTCACGCTCGGTTGCCGGCGGGCGGGCATTCCTCAGCCCCCCAGTCACTCAGGCAGTGGGTGGAATGTCACGTGCAGGCCTGCGGTCTCCAGCCGCCCAGTCACAAGGGCCTGCCTTCTAGTCCTTTGGTTTCTCCTGCTTGTCCTGGTTTCTTTTTCTAGACCAGATTTCCCCTGAGTGATGCCTCTCGGCAGTTCAAACTGTACTCTGTGCCTGCCGTTTGTTGGGTGTGGAGGGTGTCTTTTGGGAACCCAGACACTCTATTGTTTTGATTTTTTCCGCTTGCCCCTCCCCCAGCACTGGCTATACACGTTTCGTTATGGCCACTGATGGTGGGGGAGTCGAAAGTCAGGTGTCTCTAGTTTTTCTTGCGTCTTTATGCAGGCTTGCTCTGATTAACCCTCCCCCGGAAAGCCTAGGAGACATTTTATGTGAATTCCCCGCTGTATGAGAGATGAGCTGAGTAACACACATCTGTTTTATTGTTGCAGTCTATTGGAGAGGGGCGGTGGTTACTTCAGATCTCAAAGATGGTGGCCGCTGGTTTCCTTGGTGGAGTTTCTTTTGTGGGGGATAGAACTATACCACTTTCTTCCCTGTCTGAATTCCCAAACTCAGCCTGGGGATCAGTGGGAGCTCAGCCGGCAGGATTCCACAGAATCCACAGCAACATTTCTCCCTGCTTCAGGTCACTTCTCGGTGGTGCCCCGCCATCTGTAACAGCAGGCCTGGCTGCATGATTCAATCAGCCCGGATCTCTGATTGCACAGTTGGCTATTGGGAACCCCGGCACTCTATTGTTTTGATTTTTTTTTTCTGCTTGCCCCTCTCTCAGCGCTGGCTAGACAGATTTTTTTCACCACTGATGGGAGGGGGAGTTGAAAGTCAGGTGCCTCTAGTTTTCCCCTATCTTTATGCAGGCTCCCTCTGATAATCTCTCCCCCAGAAAGCCTAGGAGAGATTTGATGCAAATTCCCCGAAGTATGGGAGATGAGCTGAGTAACAGTAACAGAATAACAACATTTTATTGTTGCAATCTGTAGGGGAGTGGCTGTCGTTACTTCAGCTCACCAAGATGGTGGCCGTTGGTTTCCTTCGTGGAGTTTCTATTGTGGGGGTTAGAACTGTACCACTTCCTTCCCCATCTGAAATTCTGAACTCAGCCCAGGGCTCAGTGGGGACTCTACTGGCAGAATTCCACAGAATCTGCATCAACGTTTCTCCGTGATTATTGATCGCATCTCGGTGGTGCCCTGCTGTCTGTAGCCACTGGACGGGTAGCGCGGATCAGTCAGACAGGATCTCCAGTCGCAGAGTTGGCTCATGTTTGAGACTCATTTACCGGACCTCAGTGCTAGAAATCCTTCTTCTAGGTTTCAGTGCACCCCCATTTTGCTGTAAGTTCCTAACAAGATAGTTTTTTGTCGTTCTTAGTCGTTAGTCACCTGCGCAGTGGCGCGGTACACTGGGTATGATGCTCTCTATTCGCGGCCATCTTGCAATGTCAAAATATTATGATTTGTATGCACCATTCACTGAAGTTAGTTTTCAGTATTAGGAAACAAATATGTATTTCAGGTGGATGAATATTTCTGAGAATAATCTTGTGAAAAGTTCATTATAAATCCTCATACATGAATATGAATAATTTTAGGAAGTGTATAATAAGACACATATATTTCATATTTTGAAAAATCGGGAGAGTATATATATATATATATATATATATATATATATATATATATACACACACACACAAACACACACACCGAGACATTAAAAAGTAGCAATATATATGCCAATCGAAATTCATCATTAAATATATAACATCCACTTATCCAAAAATATACATTTTACTGAAAATGGATTTATGCATAATGTTGGTCAACTAGGAAGCTCACCCATAGGTTGAATTTTCTGTTCCAACAGAGGTTAGGAGGAGTGATCTCTTCTCACAATTTTTATCTGCCATGTCAGCCACCTCAGAAGACTGTACATGTGATACCAGGTAGGATTCTATTTGTGCATATAAAAATACATGTGCTTAATAGGCTACAGAAAAAGGGAGAGAGGAATTCACATATTTGTTAATTTTAAAAACACATGGAGAACTATGTCAATAAACATTAACTATATTTATAACTCCTACACAATATAATGCAAAAGGGATGTCCAACTACATACCATGCCTTCTCTGAATTGCTGGTATTTGTATTCTTTTTGGGTTACTATTCTCCATCATATAAGGATTAGTAGTCAGAGTCTAGTAGGGTATGGGTTAGTGTCAGAGATTCAGTATTTCAAATGGAAAATAGGAAAGTAAACCCAATGTGTTTGCAAATATGTGCTACACAAAAATCTTCCCACTCACATTAAAAACAATCTCTTGATATTACCCTCACTGGAAGAAATACACAATTAGAGGATAAGAGTTAGAAAATCTGTGAATACATACCCGGAATGGAATATGCTGAGGAGTTCACAACCTTGGAGGTGGTAGATGAGTTTCCAAAAGTAAAAGACAAGGTAAACACTCCACAACATGGAGCTCTGCAGGCCTAAAGACTTCTTGAGATACTGCCTCTGAGTTGGGACACTTAAAATGTATGTTGTTGTCGGTAGCTTTAGCATCCTATGTAGTGAGACCATCAAAACTGGGTCAACATCTATGTGACCTGGAGGACATGGTATCTTATTTTCCAATTAAAATGAGGCAGCAGTGCTGAATTCTCACTTTGTGGGTAAACTGTGGCAACTGGGGGATAAGTGTCTCTGCGTGTGGACTGTGAAGCCATTTGGTCATACTCTACTTTTCGTGGTGATTCTTGCTGCTTCACTGGGAGTTTGGTATTGGCTTAATGAAATACAAGGAGTTCAACTGGGACACAGTGCTGGAGGGAGTTCTGTCACGTGTGGTGGGACAGGGTCTCCAGGAGAATGCACCAACCAGGCTTATGTCCAACATAGCTTGCCCCCTTGACCATATCAACCTGATTCTGAACATTGCCCAGAAACCTATCCATATAACAAGATGCCTTTACATATAAGGGTCTGCTGGCTGCATCATGTCAGTCACAAGCCATTTGAAAGCCAATGGCCAATCCACATGAAACCACCAGAGATGGTTTATCTCACACCTACCCACCTTTGCTGTAGGCCCACTACTCAGCAGGTTCCAACTTACTGGTATCTCTGTTCTACACCATTTTTGTGAAACCCAGTCAATCAAGGCACTTTCTCGTACACTCATGATCAGCAACAGGATCTCCAATGGTTTTCCAGTGCCACCTGGTAATGGGAATTTCAAAAATTTCATGGTATTTATCGAGCCCATTTTTTAAGGTTGAAGTTGGAGGCACTGAGGGTTTCATTTAATTCAGTAACCATTAAATGGTGAGGAAGCCCATTTCAATGAAAGCTCTGGAAGACTCTCACAGGCAAGGCTTCCCAAAGAGTTGCCAAATGGTCACATAAAGCCAGGCATATTGAGGTCTACAATGTAAAATCCTTGCATGTTTTGACTCTCAACTATGGGTGCTAATTCTTTCAGAAAAAAATTATGTGATAACCTGGCTGAGATTCCCTGTGCTCTGTGGAAAGCCTTCCTGGGCACAGATCTCAGTTTCCAAGGGTGACTCTCATGCATGGCCTCCTAAAATCCCAACAAAACTCATTGCAATACCTCTCTGAGATCAGTTCCAGAACTCAGTCTCTAAGGGGAATCACACTAGAATTCAAGACCAGGTGGAGCCAGTCATATTTTTCAACAACCACACTAATAACCACAATTAAAACCAGAACACTTCCACATGGCCGTCATCTTCTTCCATATAGATACTCATTTTAACCTCTGGCTGGAGGTTTCCATGAGGGGCACAGCCCAAGACAGTGTCCAAAATAAGCTCCCTTGCCCCTCATTTGCTTAACGTTGGGGTGGCCTGAACACCTTCCTGTGAACCATGACTTATCAAATAGGCCTGCCGTTAATACTGCTCTGCTTCTCCAATTTGAGGACTACTGACTGTGGGGTTTAGATTCTTCATGTGAATTGGAATCATTGGAATCACCTATGGGCTAGCCTCTGAAGGGCTTTGAAGAACTCATTTGGCCCAAAGGCACCCTATTCTCACTTGATAGAGGTCAGGAACCTTACAGAGGTAGGGAGAGACTTCATCCACAAAAACTGCTCTTTTGGCCATTTTGGTTTTGGATGAACACGTGGGATGTATAAGGTGCTGAGTATCTAACCACAGCCTCACACAGGGCCAAGAGGCTGTTTCAGAAACATCCATTTCCAAAGCAATTAAGCAAAGAGCCACAGGTGATGCCCATTAATTTCCATTTGAAAACAGTTTTCTTCAGGCTTCACAAATTAGTGTCCTGAGGTAAAGACCTTCCTGAAATTCAGGGCAACAGAACAATAGGTAAGCAAAAGGCCCAACGAAGGGTTTCTCCACTGAGACTTTCCTGGTCCCACTGATATCTGAGTTTTCTTAGATTCTCGCCATTCCCTTCAGCTATCCAGTACATCACCATTTCACAGAGCTTGGAGGTGGTACATATCTTGGACACAAAACCATGAGGCTATTCTGGAGAGTTTCCAGAATTCAGGAAGAAAACAGAAACTACTGAGAGCAGATGTTGCCCTTCAATAAGACAAGCTGCAGTCCATTTGTAAATTGGGCAGGATGAATGCTTGGAAGCTTTCTACTAGACAGGACACATCCATTGATGCATTCTCTTTTCTAATGTCTACAATCACGGACAGAGTGGGATACACAGACATAGAAGCACTCGCCTTGTCAAACGACTTACTGGAAACAGTCCACACCAATCCAAACAAAGAGCCTTTCCTACCTATTCTCAGAACATGAGACAAAACCACAAACCCACACACACACACTCAAAGGCACCTCCTTTGCTCAAGTAAGTCTGTGACTATCCATAGTGTCCTCAGAATGGTGGGCCATTGTATGTTCCCCCAAAATGGCCTGTCCTGTATCAGATCTGGTCTCCTTGGCCAACACTTTGAAGTTGTTAGGAGCCATGGGTGAGCCACTACCTGCTTTCCCAGGAAAAGCTCCTCTTCAGAGCTTTCCTGTAATTTGGCCATCGTCACATCAGTAGGTACTAAGAAAGACTGACTCTGTTCTTGGTAAATCAAAACAAGTGAGACCACTGGGACTGGGACTGTGACTGGCTCTTGGTGCCTGTCTTTCAGGATTAAACGTCCAGAGAGTTCCATCACCAAGGCAGTGAGGTGAGGTCATTTCCTTCAGGAACTGAAAGAGGTCACTGACTTGGCAACCAATTTGTCCTAACAGTTACTTCTAAGGGTCCCATGAGATGGAGGCTGTCCCTACTTCCTGTCACACTTTCACAGTTAGAATGGTATACCAACCATAGGTACCTGAGAACAGCTCTCCACACAGGCCTGGTTTGGTCCATCTTCTCTACATTAAGAAGGTAGAGGCTGATTCAGACACATCCCTTCATCCTGACCAGATAGTTTGCCATGGAAGATGTCTTTTGCTCTCTCAGGTCCTTCATAGCTTCCTTCATCATCTCAGGGGATCATTTCTGCATATACCTTTGATGTTCTCAGCAGGTGGAAGATCCCCTACATTCCTGTATTGTAAGACCAACTCTGTCCCTCCTCTTCTGTAAAGTTAGATTGAGGGAAAATTGTATGTTTAGGGTTAATAACATGTTTGATTTGCGTTAGGAATCTTTCTGCCGGATGAATAATGGTATTGGGAGCCTGTGATATTTACAAAAATATATAGGTAAAATATAAGTATAAAAACAGAAATCTAGGTAAGATTGGAAGCCAGAAGGGAACTGGGCCCTTGAGTGCGATACTTAGGTTTGAATTATGTTCTGCACATGTGTCTCAGATAAATTGATATACAATGGCATAGGACCTTATACCTTGGATAATTGATTGTCAAAGAGAACATCGAGTCAAAAAACAATAGTCAGTAGCATTAGGAAGATAGTCAGTAGGTTTAGAAAGAAGAGTGAGTATAGGATTTGGACCAAAAGTTCTTTAGCAATAGGGTTTCGGGTAGAGAGTGAATGTAAATGTCAGCATATGTGAAGTGTCAGTCACAATGATGAACTGGGGGAAATATGTATGAAAGCAGGTATCAATAAAGATATTACCAAATCAGGCAAAGTATGAAGTGAGTCATAGGATTAGACATTTTCAACATGGTTGAGGTTGAATATATAATCTTAGGAAGAAACAAATATGTAGTCACCAATTTGATTTACATTTGAGAGCATTAGGCAACCTGGACATGGTTCTTTTTAGTAATCCACGCTCCCTTGGCATTTAGGCTTTGATACAATCATGAGTGTGACCTTCGTTTTTTGTGTCCAGAATATTCCTGTGATAAAATCTATATATAGATAAGGTGACATGAGTATTTCTTCCACCATTTCTGGGAGCAATATTTTGAAGACGTATAAATTAGTATTGAAGGGACAAAGAAGAGTACACTGTATCTATTAATATAGAGATAATGCATTAATAGACAATACTGTGAATAAAAAGCATAACTGGTTCCAACTTTAAATAATGGATTGAATTGAATCGTGAACATATAGAGGAAATCTTATATTGATATACAATTATTCATTCCAACCAGTTATACATCTAATGTTAATATTAATGTTATGGTTCATCATGAAGAGTGTGTGAGTTTAGCTTCGAAATTGATTATGGAAATTGAAAATAATGTATTTGGAAAGAAGTCTCATGAAAAGACCAGTCAAGTAACATGGAGGAATACATGTGTTCTGAAGCAAGAAGTGTTTGAAAGTGAAACAAATTCCTATATATTTTAAACTTGTGGAAGAAATACATATCCTATGATGTGCAAAAACTGAAGAAATAGTAATGTACCAGTGTTTAATTAAAATGAAGGTCAATATAGACATCATGTCCCATAGGAATCTACTGGCATTGATGTTAAACTGGGTCAGTTACTGTAGAAATATTAGGATTTGTAAACACCATTGATTGAAATTAGTTTTCAGTACTGGGAAATAAATATGTATTTCAGGTGGATGAATATTTCTGAGAATTATCTTCTGAAAAGTTGATTATAAATTTATATACATGAACATGAATGAATTTACAGAGTGTGTATAAGTCATATACATTTCATATTTTGAGAAATCTGGAGTGTATATATATATATATTTTTAAATAAACACAAATATACATTAAAAAGTATCAATATATATGCTAATCGTAATTCATCATGTAATATACATCATTCAAAGATGCAAAATATTTATTATACTGAACATGGATTTATGTATAATATTGTTCTACTGGGAAGCTTACACATAGTTTGAATTTTCAGTTCCCACAGCGTTTAGGAGGACTGATCTCTTCTCACAATTTGTATCTGCCAATTCAGCCAACTCATGAAAATGTACGTGTGAAACCAGGTAGGATTCTGTATGTGCATATAAAAATACATGTGCTGAGTAGGCTACAGAGAAAGGGAGACAGGAATTCACATATTTGTGAACTTTATAAACACATGGAGGACTATTTCAATTAAAAATTGAGTAGATTTATAACACCTAACCTTAATCATGCAAAAGGGAAGTCCAACTGTACAGCATGCCTCCTCTGAACTGCTTGTATTTTTATTCTATTTGGGTATTATTCTTCATCATATTAGGATTAGTAGTCAGAGTATAGTAGGGTATGAGTTACTGTCAGGGATTCAGTATTTCGAATGGAAAATTGGAAATGGATCAATGTGTATGCAAATTAGTGTTACACAAAAATTTTCCCACTCTCATTTAGAACAATAACTTGACATTACCTTCACCCCAAGTAAGACACAATTAGAGAAAAAGAGTTAGAAAATCTTTGAATTCATACCTGAAATGAAAACTGCTCCGGATTTCACAAGCTTGGAGATGGTAGAGGAGTTTCCAAAAGTAAGGGACAATGTAAAAACTCCACAAACATGAAGATTTGCCAGCCTAAAGACGTCTGGAGAAACTGCCTCTAAGATGGACAGTTGAAATATATGTAGTTTTCAGGAACTTTAGCTTTTTTTCTAGTAAGACCATCAAACGTCTTTATGCATCTCTGTGACCTGGAGGACATGGTTTATAATTTTCCAATGAACATGAAGCAGTAGTGCTGAATTCTCTCTTTGTAGGTGAACTATGGCCACTGGGGGCTATGTGTCTCCCCATGTGGACTGTGAAGCCATTTTATCATCCTCCACTTTTTATAGTGTCTCCTGCTGCACTGAGAGTTTTGTATTTGCTTCATGAAATACAAGGAGTTAAACTTGACCACAGTCCTGGAGGGAGTTCTGTCACATATGGTGGGTCAGGGACTGCAGGAGAATGCACCAACAGGACTTGTATACCACATAGGTTGCCTCCGTGACCATAGCAACCTGATTCTGAACATTGCCCTTAAACCTCTCCATATAACATGATGCGTTTACATACAATGTTCTGCTGGCTGCACCATGTCAGTCACAAGCCATTTGGAAGACAATGGCAGATCCACATGACCCCACCACAGGTGTTTTATCACACACTTAATCACCTCTGCTCTAGGCCCACTATTCTGCAGGCTCCAAATTACTGGCATCTCTGTTCTACACCATATTCATGAAAGCCTGTTAATCAAGGCACTGTCTGGTACACTCATGATCAGCAACAGGACATCCAAAGGTTCTTCAGTGCCACCTGGTCATTGGAATTTTAAAAATTTCATGGTATTTATCTAGCCAATTTTCAAGGATGAAGTTGGAGGCACTGTTTATTTCAATTCATTCAGGAATCATTCAATGTTGAGGAAGATCATTTCAATGAAAGCTCTGGAGAACTCTCACAGGCAAGGCTTCCCAAAGAGTGGCCAAAAGGTCACATGAAGCCACGCCCATTGAGGTCTAAAATTGAGGTCCATGTGTTTTTTGACTATCAAATATGGCTGCCAAGTCTTTCAGAATTAAATCATGTGATATCCTGTCTGAGATTCCCAGTGCTCTGTGGAAAGCCACCGTGGGCATAGATCTCAGTTTCCAAGGGCGACTCTCATGCATGGCCTCTTAAAATCCCCACACAATTTATGGCAATTCTTCTTTGATATGTGTTCCAGAACTCAGGCTCTAAGGGGAATGACACCAGAGTTCAAGCCCAGGTGGATCCAGTCATCTCTTCCAACTGCCACAAGAATGACCACAATTAAAACCAAAAGACACCCACATGGCCCTCATCTTCTTAAATATAGACATTCATCATAACCTCTGGCTGGAGGTTACCATGCAGGATGCATCCCAAGAGAGTGTCCAAAATAATGTCGCTTGCCCCTCATTTGCCTAAAGTGATGGTGACATGGACACCCTTCCTGTGAACCAGGAGTGATCAAATAGGCCTGCCATTAATACTGCTCTCCTTCTCCAATTTGAGGCCTACTGACTCTCAGGTATAGATTCTTTATGTGATATGGAATCTTGAGAAAACACAAGCACCTCTGCAGGGATTTGAAGAACTCATTTGACCTAAAGGACTCCTATTCACACTTGATGGAGGTAAAGAACCTAACAGAGGAAGGCAAGAGACTCATCCACAATGAGTGATTTTTTGCCATTTTGGTTTTGATTGCACAAATGGAATCTATCTTTAGATCTACCATGTGCTGAGAATCTAAGCCACAACCTCACACAGGCCCAAAAGGCTGATTCGGACACGTCCCTATTCAAAGCAATTAAGCAAAGAGCCACATGTTATGCCCATTTATTTCCATTTGAAAACAGTTTTCTTCAGGCTTCACAAAGGGGTGGCCTGAGGCAAAGACCTTCTTGACATTCAGGGCAACATAACCATAAGTATGCAAATGAACCAAAGCAGGGTTTCTCCACTGAGAGTTTACTGGTCACACAGATATTTGAGTTTTCTAAGATGTTCCCATTCCCTACAGCTATCAAGCACATGGCCATGTCACAGAGCTTGGAGGTGGTACATATCTTGGACTCAAAACCATGGGCCTATTCTTGAGGTTTGCCGGAATTCAGGAAGAAAACAGGAACTTAGAAAGTTAGTAGGTGTTTCCCATGCATAAGGCGAGCCACAGTCCATTCCTAAATCGGGCAGGAAGAATGCTGGGAAGCATTCTACTAGACAGGACACATCCTTGATGCATTCTCTTTTCTAATGTCTACAACCACGGACAGAGTGGGAAACACAGACATAGAAGCACTCGCCTTGTCTAACGACTTACTAGAAACAGTCCACTCCAATCCAAACAAACTGCCTTTCCTACCTATTCTCAGAACATGAGACATAACCACAAACTCACACCCACACCGACAAAGGCACCTCCTTAACTCAAGTAGGTCTGTGAATATCCAGAGTGTCCTCTGACTGGTGGACCATACTATGTTCCCCTGAAATGGCCTGACCTGTGTCAGATCTGGTCTCCTTGGCTAACTCTGTGAAGGTGTCAGGAGCCAGAGGTGAGCCACTACCTGCTTTCTCAGAAACGGCTCCTCTTTAAAGCTTTCCTGGCATTTGGCCATCCTCACATCAGTAGTTACCAAGAAAGACTGACTCTGTCTTTGGTAAATCCAAACAAGTGTGACCACTGGGACTGGGACTGGGACTGGCTATGGGTGACTGGCTTCATGAATCCCAAGTTCAGAGATTTTAATCACCAAGGAAGTGAGGTGGGGTCACTTCCTTCAGGAACTGAATGAGGTTACTGCCTTGGCAACCACTTTGTCCTACCAGTGGCTTCCAAGTGTCACATGAGAAGGAGGCTGCCCCTACTTCCTGTTACACTTTCACAAGATAGAACGGTATATCAATCATAAGCGCCCTGGGACAGCTACCCACACAGGCTGGGTTTGGTCCATTTTCTCTACATTAAGAAGAGAGAAGCTGACTCAGTCAGAACCCTTCATCCTGACCAGGTTGTTTGCCATTGAAGATGACTTTTGCTCTCTCAGGTCTTTTATAGCTGCCTTCATGTTCTTCAGAGATCATTTATGCATGTACCTCTGAGGTTTTCATCAGGTGAAAGATCTCATACAACTCTATCCCTGCTCTTTTGTAAAGTTAGATTGATGGAACAGTGAATGGTTAAGGTTAACAACATGTTTGATTTGGGTTAGAAATCATTCTGCTGGATGAATGATGGTATTTGGAACCTAAAATATTTAAAAGAATATAGAGGTGAAATATAATTATGAAAACAGAAATCTAGTTTAGATTCGAAGCCCAGAATGGCATTGGGACCTTGACTGGGATAATTAGCATTGAATTATGTTATGCACAGATGTCTAAGATGAATCTATAATCAATGGCATAGGATCTTCTACCTTGGATGATTGAATGTACAAGAGAACATCGAATCAAACAGGGTTAGTCGGTAGGATTAGGAAGATAGTCGGTAGGTATAGGAAGAAGAGTGAGTATAGTATTTGAAACAAAAGTTCTTTAGCAATAGGGTTTTGGTTAGAGAGTGAATATTTGTCAGCACATGTGAAGAGTCAATCACAATGATGAACTTGGGAAATATGTAGGAAAGCAGATATCAATAGAGACATTACAAAATCAGGCAAACTATAAAGTGATAGGATTAGAATTTTTCAAAGGGTTCAGGTTGAATATATAATCTTAGGAAGAAACACATATGTAGTCACGAATAGGATTGACATTTGAGAGAATTAGGCAATGTGGACATGGATGTTTTTAGTAATCCATGCTCACTTTCCATTTAGGCTTTGGTACAATAATAAGTGTGACCTTTGCATTTGGTGTCCAGAATATTACTGTAATAAAATGTATATGTAGATCAGGTGGCATGCGTATTTCTTCCACCATTTCCGGGAGCAATATTGTGAAGACGAATAAATTAGTATTGGGGGTACAAAGAGGTGTATGCTGTGTCTATGAATATAGAGATTATGCATACATAGATCATACTGGGAAAAAATATAACTGGTTCCAATTAAATAATGGATTGAATTGATATCTGAAAATATATAGGAAATCTTATATTGATAAACAATCATGCATTCCAAAGAGTTATACATCTAATGGTAATCTTAGAGTTATGGTTTATAATGAAGGGTGTGTGAGTTTTGTTTCAAAAGTGATTACGGAAATAGAAAATAATGTGTTTGGAAAGAAGTCTCATGAGAAGACCAGTCAAGAAACATGGAGGAATACATGTGTTCTGAAGCAGAAAGTGATTGAAAGTGAACCAAATGTCTATAAACTTCCTAACTTGTGGAATAAATATATATCCTATTATGTGCATAAACTGAAGAAATAGTAATGTAACAGTGTTGAATAAAAATGAACTTCAAAATACACATCATGTTCCATAGGAATCTACTTGCATTGATGTAAACCTAGGTCAGTTACTGTAGAATGGAAAATTGCAAAATAAATCCAATCTGGAATGGGAAATTCTCAGGAGTTCACAACCTTGGATATGGTGGAGGAGTTTCTCAAAGTAAGGGACATTGTAAACACAACACAAACATGGAGCTCTGCTGGCCTAAAGACTTCTTGAGAAACTGGCTAAGAGGTTGGGCACTTAAATTTATATTGTTGTCTGGAGCTATAGCTTCTTTTGTAGTGAGACCATCAAAGCTGGGTGTGCATCTATGTGACCTGGAGGACATGGTATCTTATTTTATAATGAACATATGGCAGCAGTACTGAATTCCCTCTTTGTAGGTAAACTGTGGCCACTGGGGGCTAAGTGTCTCCCCATGTGGACTGTGAAGCCATTTGTTCATTCTCCATTTTCGTGGTGTTTCTTGCTGCTGCACTGGGAGTTTGGTATTTGCTTAACTAAATACAAGGAGTTCAACGGGGACAAGTGCTGGTGGCTACCCCTACTTCATGTGACACTTTCACAAGTTAGAATGGTATGTCAACCATAGGCACCCGGGAACAGCTCTCCACACAGGCCTTGTTTGGTCCTTCATATCTGCCTACATCTTCTCCAGGGGTCATATCTGCATGGACCTTTGAGGTTCTCAGCAGGTGGAAGGTCCCCTATATTCCTGTATTGTAAGACCAACTCTGTCCCGCTCTTCTGTAAAGTTAGATTGAGGGAACAGTGTATGGTTAGCATTAATAACTTGTTCAATTTGGGTTAGGAATTATTCTGAGGGATGAATAATGATATTGGGAATCTGCTATATTTATAAGAACATAGAGGTGAAATATATGTATGAAAACAGAAATCTAGGTAAGATTTGAAGCCCAGAAGGGAATTGGGCCCTTGATTGGGATACTTAGCATTGAATTACCTTCAGCAGAGATTTCTTGGATAAATCAATATACAATGGCATAAGACTTTGTACCTTGGATGATTGAATTTAGAAGGGAACATCAACTCCAAAAGGGATAGTCAGTAAGATTAGAAAGACAGTCGGTAGTTTTCGGAAGAAGTGTGAGTATAGAATTTGGAAAAAAAAAATTCTTTAGCAACAGGGTTTCGATTAGAGAGTGAATGCCAATGTCAGCACATGTGAAGAGTCATTCACAATGATGAACTAGGGAAAAAATGTAGGAAAGCAAATATCAAGGAAGACAATAGGAAATTAGGCAAAGTACAAAGTGATTGTTAGGATTAGACATTTTCAACAGGATTGAGTTTGAATATATAATCTTAGGAAGAAACAAATATGTAGTCACCAAAGAATGACATTTGAGAGCATTAGGCAACCTGGACATGGATGTTTTTAGTAATCCATGTTCACTTTCCATTTAGGCTTTGTAAAATCATAAGTGTGACCTTTGCAGTTTTGTCAAGAATATTACTGTGATAAAATGTATATGTAGATCAGGTGACATGAGTATTTCTTCCACCATTTCCGGGAGCAATATTGAGAAGACGTATAAATTAGTATTGGGGGTACAAAGAGGTGTACGCTGTGTCTGTGAATATAGAGATAATGCATGAATAGACCATACTGTGAATAAATAATGTAACTGGTTCTACTTTAAATAATTCATTTAATTGATATCTGAAAATATACAGGAAATCTAATATTGATATAAAATCATTCATTCCAACCAGTTATACATCTAATGGTAATATTAAGTTATGGTTTATCATGAAGGGTGTGTCTGATTTTCTTCAAAAGGATTATGGAAATCGAAAATAATGTGTTTGGAAAGAAGTCTCAAAAAATCCAGTCAAGAAACCTGGAGGAATACATGTGTTCTAAAGCAGGAAGGGATTTAAAGTGAACCAAATGCCTCTAAATTTGTGAACTTGTGGATGTAATATATATGCTATGATGGGCTAAACGTGAAGAAATAGTAATGTAGCAGTGTTGAATAGAAATGAAGTTCAAAATAGACATCATGTCCCATAGGAATCTACTTGCATTGATGTTAAACTGGGTCAGTTAATGTAGAAATGTTAGGATTTGTATGAACCATTAACTGAAGTCAGATTTCAGTAATGGGAAACAAATATGTATTCAAGGTGGATGAATATTTCTGAGAATAATCTTCTGAAAAGTTGATTATAAATCCACATACATGAACATGAATGAATTTAGGGAGTGTATATAATACACATATATTTCATATTTTAAAAAACTTGGAGAGTCACACACACACACACACACACACACACACACACACACAGACACATGCACAGACATTAAAAGTAGCAATATATATGCCAATCGCATTTCATCATGAAATATATATAATCCACATATCGAAAAATATTCATTTTGCTTAACATGGATTCATGTATAATGTTGTTCTACTAGGAAGCTGACATAGGTTGAATTTTCAGTTTCAACAGCGTTTAGGAGGAATGACCTCTACTCACAATTTTTATCTTCCAAGTCAGTAGCCTCAAAAGAAATTATGTGTGATACCAGGTAGGATTCTATATGTGCGTATAAAAACACATGTGCTGAATAGGCTACAGAGAAAAGGAAACAGGAAGTCACATATTCGTTACCTTTAAAAACACATGTAGAACTATTTCAATTAAAAATTGACAATTTTTATAATACCTACCCTTTATCATGCAAAAGGCAAGACCTAGTATACACCAGGCCTCCTCTGAACTGCTTGTATTTCTATTCTCTTTGGGTTATTTTTCTTCACCATATTAGGATTAATCGTCAAAGTCTAGTAGGGTATGGGATAGTGTCAGAGATTCAGTATTTTGGATGGAAAATAGGAAAATGAATCCAATGTGTACGCAAACATATGCTACACAAAAATCTTCCAACTCTCATCAAGAACAATGCCTTGTCATTACCTTCGACCCTAGTAAAACACAATTAAAGGAGAAGAGTTAGAAAATCTGTGAATTCATATGTGGAATAAAATATACTCAGTAGTTCAAAAAATTGGAGGTGGTAAAGGAGTTTCCAAAAGTAAGGGAAAGTTTAAACAGTCCACACACATGGAGCTCTGCTGGCCTAAAGACTTCTTGAGAAAGTCCCTCTGAGGTTGGGCACTTGAAATATATTTTGTTGTATGGAGCTTTAGCTTCCGTTGTAGTGAGACCATCAAAGATGGGTCTGCATCTATGTGACCTGGAGGACATGGTTTCTTATTTTCCAATGAACATGAGACCGTAGTGCTGAATTCTCTCTTCCTAAGTAAACTGTGGACACTGGAACCTAAGTGTCTCCCCGTGTGAACTGTGAAGCCATTTGGTCATCCTCCACTTTTCGTGGTGTTTCTTGCTGCTGCACTGGGAGTTTGGTATTTGCATCACGAAATACAAGGAGTTCAACTGGGACACAGTGCTGGAGGGAGTTCTGTCACGTGTGTATGGTCAGGTTCTGCAGGAGAATGCACCATCCAATATTCTATCTCTCATAGTTTGCCCCCGTGTCCATAGCAACCTGATTCTGAACATTTACCTGAAACCAAACCATATAACAATTTGCCTTTACATATAAGGGTCTGCTGGCTGCACCTTGTGAGTCACAAGCCATTCTATATAAATGCCACATTTTTAATCCATTCATCTAATGAAGGGAATCTAGGTTGGTTCCACAGTCTTGCAATTGTGAATTGTGCTGCTATGAACATCGATTTATCAGTATCTCTGTAGCATGCTCTTTTTAGTTCTTTAGGGAATAGACCGAGAAGGGGAATAGGTCAAATGGTGGTTCCATTCCCAGCTTTCCAAGAAATCTCCATACTGCTTTCCAAATTGGCTGCACTAATTTGCAGTCCCACCAGCAATGTACAGGTGTGCCCTTTTCCCCACATCCTCGACAGCACATGATGGCGTTTGACTTCATAATGGCTGCCGTTCTTACTGCAGTGAGATGGTATCTTAGGGTGGGTTTGTTTTGCTTTTCTCTGACTGCTAGAGATGGTGAGCATTTTTTCATGTACTTATTGATTGATTGTATGTCCTCCTCTGAGAAGTGTCTGTTCAGGTCATTGGCCCATTTGTTGATGGGGTTATTCATTTTCTTATTGTTTAATTTTTTTGAGTTCTTTGTATACTCTGGATATTAGGGCTCTATCTGAAGTGTGAGGAGTAAAGATTTGTTCCAAGGATGTAGGCTCCCTATTTACCTCTCTTATTGTTTCTTTTGCTGAGAAAAATGTATTTAGTTTGAGTAAGTCCCATTTGTTGATTCTAGGGATTAACTCTGGTGCTATGGGTGTCCTATTGAGAAATTTGGAGCCCGACACCACAGTATGTAGATGGTGGCAAAAGTTTTCTTCCACCAGATGCAGTGTCTCTGATTTGATATCAACCTCCTAGATCTATTTTGAGTTAACTCTTGTGCATGGTGAGAGGAGGGGTTTCAGTTTCATTTTGTTACATATGGAATTCCAGTTTTCCCAGCACCATTTGTTGAAGATGCTATCCTTTCTCCATTGCATGCTTTTAGTCCCTTTATCAAATATAAGATAGCTGTAGTTTTGTGGATTGTTTTCTGTGTCCTCTATTCTGTATCACTGGTCCACCCGCCTGTTTTGTCACCAGTACCATGCTATTTTTGTTACTATTGATCTGTAGTATAGTTTGAGGTCTGGTATCGGTATACTGCCTGATTCACACTTCCTGCTTAGAGCTGTTTTTGCTATTCTGGGTCTTTTATTTTTCCATATGAATTTCATAATTGTTTTATCTATTTCTACAAGAAATGACCTTGAGATTTTGATTGGCATTGCATTAAACCTATAGAGAACTTTTGGTAATATCGTCATTTTGATGATGTTAGTTATGCTTATCCATGAACAGGGTATATTTTTCCATCTTCTAAGATTTTCTTCTAGTTCTCTCTTTAGGGTTCTGTAGTTTTCATTGTCTATGTCTTTCACCTCTTTTGTTAGGTTGATTCCCAAGTATTTTATTTATTTTTTTGATGATATTGTGAATGGAGTGATTGTCCTCATTTCCATTTCAGAGGATTTGTCGCTGATATACAAAAATGCCTTTGATTTATGTGTGGTGATTTAATATCCTGCCACTTTGCTGAATTCATTTATTACCTCTAATAGTTTCTTTGTAGACCCTTTTGGGTCTGCTAGGTATAGAATCATGTCTTTTGCAAATAGCGATAATTGGAGTTCTTCTTTTCCAATTTTAATGCCTTTAATTTCTTTAGTCTTTCTAATTGCTCTGGCCAGTGTTTCGATAACTATGTTGAAGAGAAGGGGTGAGAGAGGGCTTCATTGTCTTGCTCCAGATTTTAGGGGGAATGCCTTCAATTGTTCTCCATTCAGAATGATGCTAGCCTGAGGCTTAGCAAAGATTGCTTTTACAATATTGAGGTATGATTCTGTTATCCCTAGTTTTTCTAGAGTTTTGAACGTAAAGTGATGCTGTACCTTGTCAAATGCTTTTTCCGCATCTCTCGAGATGATCATATGGTTCTTATTTTTAAGTCTATTGATGTGATGAATAACATTTATTGATTTCCGTATATTGTACCAGCCTTGCATCCCAGGAATGAATCCTACTTGATTATGGTGCACATTTTTTTTATATATATGTTTTTGTGTCTGATTCACCAGAATTTTTTTGAGGATTTTTGCATTTTTCCTGAAATACCTTGAAAAGTATTGGTTTTTGTTCTTCTTTAAAGGTTTAGTATAATTCTGCTCTATACCCATCCGGTCCTGGGCTTTTCTTAGTTTGTAGTATTTTGATGGTTTCTTCTATTTCCTCAATTGATATTGGAATGTTTAAGTTGTCTATATCCTCCTGACTCAATCTGGGCACATCATATGACTTAAGAAATTTATCAATGCCTTCACTATATTCTATTTTATTGGAGTATATTAATTCAAAATAATTTCTGATTTTCTTCTGTATTTCTGAAGTGTCTCTTGTTATATTTCCTTTTTCATTTCATATGCTAGTAATTTGAGTTCTCTTTCTTCTTCTCTTTGTTAGCATGGCTAAGGGTCTGTTGTTTATATTTATTTTTTCAAAAAACCAATGTATTGTTTTGTCAATTTTTTTAATTGTTTCTTTTGTTTCGATTTCATTAATTTCTTCTCTGATTTTAATTATTTGTTGCCTTCTACTTCTTTTGCTGTTGTTTGCTCTTGTTTGTCTAAGATTTTGAGATGAAGTATGAGATCATTTATTTTTTGGTTTTTTCTTTTTCTAAGGAATGAACTCAAGCAATGAATTTTCCTCTTGGAACTGCTTTCAATGTGTCCCATAGATTCCGATATATTGTGTCTGTGTTTTCATTTATCTCTAAGAATTTTTTAATTTCTTCCTTGATGTCTTCTATAACCCGTTGATCATTCAGAAACCTATTGTTCATTCTCCAAGTGATGAATGATTTTTCCTTCCTTTTTTTATCGTTGATTTTTAATTTCATTCCATTATGATCAGATAAAATGCATGGTATTTTCTCTACTCCTTTTTATTGTCTAAGAATTGCCCTGTGACATAATATATGATGTATTTTTGAGAAGGATCCATGTTCTGTTGAGAAAAAGTGTAACTTCTTGATGATGGGTTGTATATTGTATATATGTCAATTAAGTCTAGGTTATTAATTGTGTTATTGAGTTCTATAGTTTCCTTATTCAACTTTTGTTTGGAAGATCTTTCCACTGGTGAGAGAGGTGTGTTCATGTCTCCCATGATTACTGTATTGTGGTCTATTAGACTCTTGAAATTGAGAAGAGTTTGTTTGATGAACAAAGCTGCACCATTGTTTGTGGCATATATATTTATGATTTTTATGTCTTGTTGGCGTATGGTTCCCTTGAGTAGTATGTAGTGTCCTTCTTTATCCCTTTTGATTAACTTTGGCTTGAAATCTATTTTATTTGATATGAGTATGGACACTCCTGCTTGTTTCCGAAGTTCATAAGAGTGATATGATTTTTCCAAGTATCACCCTCAGTCTATGTATGTCTTTTCCTATAAAATGCGTCTCCTGTAGGCAGCATTTTGTTGGTTCTTGTTTTGTGATCCATTCTACTAGCCTGTGTCTCTTAATTGGTGAGTTTAAGCCATTAAGATTTTTGGTTATTATTGAGATATGGGTTGTTCTTCCAGCCATATTTGTTTATTTATGTTACTAAACATAGTTTGTTTTCCTCTTTGATTATTTTCCCCCCTTTAATGTCCTACCTCCCACTGTTGGTTTTCATTGGTATTTTCCATTTCCACTTCCTGTAATGTTTTGCTGAGGATGTTTTGAAGAGATGGTTTTCTAGCTGCAAATTCTTTTCACTTTTGTTTATCGTGGAAGGTTTTAATTTCATCTTCCATCTGAAGCTTAATTTCGCTGGATACATGATAATTGGTTGGAACCCATTTTCTTTCAGTGTTTGAAATATGTTATTAAAGGATCTTCTAGCTTTCAGAGTCTGTGTTGAAAGATCAGCTGTTATCCTGGTTGGTTTACCACTAACTATAATCTGCTTCCTTTCTCTTGTAGCTTTTAAAATTCTCTCCTTATTCTGTATGTAGGGTATCTTCATTACAATGTGTCTAGGTGTGGATCTCTTATGATTTTGCACGTTCGGCGTCCTGTAGACTTTTAGGATTTGGGATTTTGTCTCATTCTTCAAGTCTAGGAATTTTTCTCCTATTATTTCATTGAATAGATTGCTCACTCCTTTGGTTTGGACCTCTATACTTTCCTGTATCCCAATGACTCTTATGTTTATTCTCTTTATGTTATCCCATATTTCTTGCAGTTTTGCTCATGGTTTCTTAACAGTCTTGCTGAGCTGTATATGTTCTTTTTGAGTTGAAATACTTTGTCTTCATTGTCTGATGTTCTATCTTCTAAGTATTCTGCTCTGATGGTAGTATTCTCAATTGAGTTTTTAAGATGGTTCATTACTTCCTGCGTTTCTAAGATTTCAGTTCGATTGTTTTTTATAACCTCTATCTCCCTGTATAGTTGATCTTTGCTACTTGGATTTTTTTATGTAATTCATTGTCGAAGTGATCTTTCATTGACTGATTTTTGCTGTCTAATGTCTTCCTTGAGATTCCAGATCACCTGAAGCATGTATATCCTGAATTCTTTATCTGACATTCCATATGCTGCATCTATTACCTCTTCTAAAGTTGAGTTGACCTGCATTGCTTGTGGTCCTTTCTTTCCTTGTCTTTTCATACAGCTTGCGTTTCTTTCTGCTTGGTGAAACTGTTGTGATTTTGTAATTTTCCCCCTGTATATTTATATTGCTCTTGTATTGTGGAAAAGTCTCCATTGCAGGTGCGGTTGGCGGCTGTGCTGCTCCTCCAATTGGGGTGATCTGTCTACCATGCTGACCGGCCGCTAGGCCTGTTCTGCCGGTCGGTCGTACGTCTGCCTACCTTGCAGGCATGGGTGTCGGCTCTGCTCTGCCCCTACTCCAATTGGGGTGACGTGACTACCACGCCGGTGGGTCGCTGGGCCTGTTCCAGGCACAGGCGGCAGCTCTGCTCTGCACCTCTGGCTTGATGACAAAATGAGAGAGACTCAGATGTTTGTGACTCACTTTCTTTACCAGGAGACCAACTATTTCTCTCGCCACTGGTATCGATGAAGTTATCTCCTCCACCACTTTGTGATCACATCAGATGTCTGCCATGTTGGTATCCCATGTAAATGGCAGCATTTCATTCCCTTTGTCGGGTGACCAAAGCAACGGGTGAGTCCTGACCGGCCCTCACAAGCCCCGTCTCAATCCTGTTGCCACTGTCTATGAAGGCTCAGTTGGCATTTACCTCTACAGTATTCAGCAGGACCCAGACCAAGAAACAGTTTCCCCAGGTTCTTTAGCCCTTGGCCAGAGCAGTTCCGGGACCCGGAATTCAGCCGCTCCGGGCTCGGTGTATGTTCTGATAGGAGAACGATCCAAGAAGCAATTTTCATGGGTTCTTTAGCACTGACCCTGAGTAATTTGTCTGCAAGATGAAGGCGAATGGCAGCCTGAAATTACCTATTCTGTATCTGAATGAGCTGTGATCAGTCAAAAACAGGGATGGTGACATCAGCTCTCCAAGATGGTGACCGCTATCTTCCTCTGTGGTCTCACCGGTGTGGAAAACCGAATTGGACCGCTTCCTTCCCCCATTTCAAACCCAGAATTCAGCACTGAGCACAGTGATTGCCCAGATGGCAGGAGCCCGCAAAATCCACAGACTGTATCTTTGTGTTGCTCTCTCGTCGTTTCCCAGCGCGCATTGCAGACACTAGCCGTGGGGCGATTTGCTAAATAAGCAGCGTGACCCTCCATGAGGATAAATTGCTGGTGTTTGAGTCCCCGTAGCTGGTCCTTGTGCAATGGAAATCCTTCCTGTAGGTTTTGGAGCACACCAATTTTCCTGGAAATTTCTAATAAGATAGATTTTAGCCGTTCTAACTCGTCCTTCTCCTGCAAAGTGACGCGGTACAGGTGGGTAATGAACTCCCATCGCTGCCATAATATGATCCCCTGAAGTTAGTTTTCAGTACTAGGAAACAAACATGTATTTCAGGTGGAAAAATATTTCTGAGAATAATCTTCTCAAACGTTGATTATAAATCCAAATACATGAATATGAATGAATTTAGTTAGTGTATAATAAGACACATATATTTTATATTTTGAATAATCAGCAGAGTGAATACACACACACACACACACACACACACACACACACACACACACACACCTAAATACAGACATTACAAAGTAGCATTATGTATGGCAATCGAAATTCACCATGAAATATATATCATCCACAGATCCAAAAATATTGATTTTACTAAATATGGATTTATGTTGTTCAACTAGGAAGCTCACCCATAGGTTGAATTTTCAGTTCCAACAGCATTTAGAAGAAGTGTTTTCTTCTAACAATTTGTATTTGCAAAGTCAGTTACCTCACAAATATGTACATGTGATACCATGTAGTATTCTATATGTGCATATAAAAATGCATGTGCTGAATCGGCTACAGAGAAAGGGAGACAGGAATTCACATATTTGTTAACTTTAAAAACACATAGAGAACTATTTTAACTACAAATTGACAAGATTTATAACACCAACCCTTTATCATGCAAAAGGAAAGTACAACTATACACCATGCCTCTTCTGAACTGGTTGTATTTCTATTCTGTGTGGGTTATTTTACTCCATCATATTAGGATTAGTAGTCAGAGTCTAGTAGGTTTTGGGTTAGTGTCCGGGATTCAGTATTTCGAATTGAAAATAGGAAAATAAATTCAATATTTATGCAAATATGTGATACAAAAAAATGTTCCCACTCTCATCCAGAACAATGCCTTGACATCATCTTCGCTTAAAGTAAGACACAATTAGAGGACATGATTTACAAAAATCTGTGAATACATATCTGGAATGGAATATGCTCAGGAGTTCATATATTGGAGGTGGTATAGGAGTTTCCAAAAGTAAGGGACAGGGTAAACACTCCACAAACATGGAGCTCTGCTGGCCTAAAGACTTTTGAGAAACTGCCTCTGAGTTTGGGCACTTGAAATATATGTTGCTGTCAGGAGATTTAGCTTCCGTTCTAGTTAGACCATCATAACTGGGTCTGCATCTAAGTGACCTGGAGGACATTGTTTCTTATTTCCCAATGAACATGAGGCAGCAGTGCTGAATTTTTTCTTTGTAGGTAAACTGTAGCCACTGTGCGCTAAGTGTCTCCTCGTCTTTACTGTAAAGCCATTTTTTCATCCTCCACTTTTTGTGGTGTTTCTTGCTGCTGCACTGGGAGTTTGGTATCTGTTTCTTGAAATACAAGAAGTTCCACTGGGACAAAGTGCTGGAGGGAATTCTGTCACATGTGGTGGGTCAGGGTCTGCAGGAGAATGCACCAAGCAAGCTTCTTTCCCACAGAGCTTGCCCCATTGACCATAGCAACCTGATTCTGAATATTGTCCTGAAACCTCTCCATATAACAAGATGCTTTTACATACAAGGGTCTGCTGGATGCAAAATGTCAGTCACAAGCCATTTGGAAGCCAATGGCAGATAAACATGGCCTCACCACAGATGTTATTTCAGACACCTCCCCACCACTGCTCTAGGCCAACTACTCAGCAGGCTCCAAATTACTGGCATCTCTGTTCCACAGCATTTTCGTGAAACCAAGTCAATCAAGGCACTGTCTGGTATACTCATAATCAGCAACAGGAATCCAAAGTTTCTCCAGTGCCACTTGGTCAAGGGAATTTCAAAAATTTGGTGGTATTTATCTAGCTATTTTTTAAGGATGAAGTTGGAGGCACTGTGGGTTTCCAATCATTCAGGAACCATTAAATGGCGAGGAAACTCATTTGAACGAAAGAAATGGAGAACTATCACAGGCAAAGCTTCCCAAAGTGTGGCCAAAAGGTCACATGAAGCCAGGCTCATTGAGGTCTACAATGTGAGCTCCATGTGTGATATGACTCTCAACTATGGCTGCCAAGTCTTTAACAATAAAATCGTGTGATATCCTGGCTGAGATTACTTATGCTCTGTGGAAAGCCACCCTGGGCCTAGATCTCAGTTTCCAAGGGCGAATCTCATGTGTGGCCTCCTAAAATTTCAACACAATTCATGGCAATACTTCTCTGAGGACAGTTCCACAACTCAGTCTCTAAGGAGAATCACACCAGAGTTCAAGCCCAGGTGGAACCAGACATCTCTTCCAACCGCCACACAAATGACCACAATTAAAAACAAAAGACTCCCACATGGCACTCATCTTCTTCCATATAGACACTAATAATAACCTCTGGCTTGAGGTTTTCATGAGGGGCACAGACCAACACAGTGTTCAAAATAAGCACCTTCGCACCTCATTTGTCACAAGTCAGGGTTGCCTGGACACCCTTCCTTTGAACACGGAATGATCATAGAGCCCTGCCTTTAATACTGCTCCACAATTCCAATTTGAGGCTTACTGACTGTGGGATTTAGATTCTTTATGTGAACTGGAGTCATGAGTAATCACAAGCACCAGTGGGCTAGACTCTGCAAGGCTTTGAAGTACTCATTTGATGCAAAGGATCCCTATTCTCACTTGATGGAGATCAGGAACCTTACAGAGGAAGGCGAGAGACGTAGTCCACAATAAATGCTTTTTGGACATTTTGGATTTGGGTGCACACATGGGATATTTCTTTAGGTCCATTAGGTGCTGAGTATCTAATCCACAGCCTCACACAGGACCAAGTGGCCAATTCAGACACATCCCTTTCCAAACAATTAAGCAAAGAGCCCCAGGTGATGCCCATTCATTTCCATTTGAAAACTGTTTTCTTCAGGCTTCACAAAGGCGTGGCCTAATCAAAGACCTTCCTGTTATTCAGTGCAACAGAAGAATAGGTATGCAAAAGGCCCAAAGCAGGGTTTCTCCACAGAGACTTTACTGGTCACATTGATATCTGAGTTTTCTGAGATGCTCCAATTCCCTTCAGCTATCCTGTACATGGCCATGTCCCAGAGCTTGGAGGTGGTACATATCTTGGACACATAACCATGAGCCTATTATGGTTAGTGGCCAGAATTCAGGCAGAAAACAGGAACTTAGGAAGACAGTAGGTGTTGCCCATCCAGAAGGCAAGCCAAGTCCATCTATAAATTGGGAAGGATGAATGCTGGGAAGCTTTCTACTAGACAGAACACATCCATTGATGCATGCTCTTTCTAATGTCTTCATCCACGAACACAGTGGGATACCCAGACATAGAAACACACTCCTTGTCAAACGACTTTCTAGAAACCATCCACTCCAAAATGAACATACTGCCTTTCCTACCTATTCTCAGAAAATGAGACAAGACCACAAACTCACACCCAACCCACAAAGGCACCTCCTTCCCCCAAGTAGGTCTGTGACTATCCGGAGTGTCCTCTTACTGGTGGGCCATACTATGTTCCCAGAAATGGCCTGTCCTGTCTCAGATCTGGTCTCCTTGGCCAACTCTGTGAGGTTATTAGGAGCCAGCGGTGAGCCATTACATGGAGATGACTTTTTCTCTCTCAGGTCCTTCATAGCTGCATACATCTTCTCCAGGGATCATTTCTGTATGGACCTTTGAGGATCTTAGCATGTGGAAGATCTGCTACATTCCTATATTGAAAGACCAACTCTGTCTCTAATCGTCTGTAAAGTTAGATTGAGGGAACAGTGTATGGTTAGGATTAATAACATGTTCGATATGAGTTAGGAATCATTCTGCAGGAATGATTGGGAAGCTGCAATATTTACAAGAAAATATAGGTGAAATATTAGTATGAAAACAGAAATGTAGGTAAGATTTGAAGCCCAGAAGGGCATTGGGCCCTTGATTGGGATACTTAGATTTGAATTATTTTCTGCAGAGATGTCTCAGATAAATTCAGTATAATGGCATAGGACCTTGTACGTTGGATGATGGAATGTTGAAGAGAACTTCTAGTCAAAAAGGGATAGTTGAAATTATTAGAAAGATATTCAGTTTCAGAAAGAAGAGTGAGTATAGGTTTTGGACAAAAGTTCTCCAGCAATAGGGTTTCGGATAGAGAGTGAATTTAAATGTGAGCACATGTGAAGAGTCAGTCACAATGGTGAACTGGGGAAAATATGTCGGTAAGCAGATATCAATAGAGACATTAAGAAATCAGGAAAAGTATAAAGTGAGTGATAGGATTAGATATTTTCAACAGGGTTGAGTTTGAATATATAATCTAAGGAAGAAAAAAATATGTTGTCACAAATAGGATTGACATTTGAGAACATTAGGCAACATGTACATGGATGTTTTTAGTAATCCATGCTCACTTTCAATTTAGGCTTTGGTACAATCATATGTTTGACCTTTGCATTTTGGGTCCCGAATATTACTGTGATAAAATGTATATGTAGATTGGGTGACATAAGTATTTCTTATACCATTTCTGAGAGCAATATTTTGAAGATGTATAAATTATTATTGGCGGTACAAAGATTTGTACTCTGTGTCTATGAATATAGAATTAATGCATGAATTGACAATACTGTGAATAAATAATATAACTGTTTCCACTTTAAATAATGGATTGAATTGATATGTGAAAATATACACAAAAACTTATATTGATATACAATCATTCATTCCAACCAGTTACACATCTAATTGTATAATTGCGTTATGTTTTATTATAAAGATTGTGTGAGATTTGCTTCAAAAGTGATTATGGAAATCGAAAATAATGTGTTTGGAAAGAAGTCTCATTAAAAGACCAGTCAAGAAACCTGGAGGAATACATGTGTTCTGAAGCAGTAAGTGATTGAAAGAGAAACAAATGCCTATAAATTTGTGAATTTGTGGATGAAATATATATCCTATGATGTGCATGAACTGAAGAAATATTAACGAACCAATGTTGAATAAAAATGAACATCAAAATACACACCATGTTCCTTAGGAATCCAATTGCATTGATGTTAAACTGGGTCAATTACTGTAGAAATATTAGTATTTGTATGCACATTCACTGAAGTTAGTTTTAAGTACTAGAAAACAAATATGTAGTTCAGGTAAATGAATACTTCTGAGAATAATCTTGTGAAATTTTTATTATAAATCCACATACATGAACATGAATGAATTTCGGTAGTGTATATAAGACACATATATTTCATATTTTGAAAAATCTTGAGAGTGTATATATATATATATATATATATATATATATATATATATATAAACACACACCCAAAACACACACAGAGATATTAAAAAGTACCAATATATAAGCCAATCAATATTCATCATGAAATATATAACATCCACAGATGCAAAATAATTTATTTTACTGAGGATGGATTTATGTACAATGTTGTTCTCCTAGGAAGCTCACACATAGGTTGAATTTTCAGTTCCAACTGCTTTTAGGAGGAGTGATCTTTTCTCACAATTTGTATCTCCAAGTCAGCCAAGTCACAAAAATGTACGTGTGATACCAGGTAGGATTCTATATGTGCATATAAAAATACATGTGCTGAATAGGCTACAGAGAAAGGGCATATAAAAATACATGTGCTGAATAGGCTACAGAGAAAGGGAGACAGGAATTCACGTATTTGTTAACTACAAAAACCCATGGTGAACTATTTTAATTAAAAATTGACTAGATTTATAACACCTACAATTTATCATGCAAAAGGCAAATCCAACTATACACCATGCCTCCTCTGAACTGTTTGTATTTCACTTCTGTTTGCATTATTTCTCTCCATCATATTAGGGTTAGTAGTCAGAGTCTATTAGGGTATGGGTTAGTGCAGGGATTCAGTATTTTTAATGTAAAATAGGAAAATGAATCAAATGTGTATGCAAATATGTGCTACACAAAATCTTCCTACTCTCATTCACAACAATACCTTGACACTATCTTTGCCCCAATTAAGACAAAATAAAAGAAGAAGATTTAGAAAATCTGTGAATACATATCAGGAATGGAACATGGTTACGAGTTCACAATATTGGAGGTGGTAGAGGAGTTTCCAAAAGTAAGGGACAGGGTAAATATTGCACAAATATGGAGATCTGCCAGCCTAAAGACTTCTGGAGAACCTGCCTCTGAGGTTGGCCACTTGAAGTATATGTTGTAGTCAGGACCTATGGCTTCCTTTCTAGTGAGACCACCAAAGCTGGGTCTCCATCTATGTGATGCAGAACATGGTTTCTTATTTTCCAAAGAACGTGAGGCAGCAAGGCTAAATTCTCTCTTTGTAAGTAAACTCTTGCCACTGAAGGCTAAGTGTGGCCCCGTGTGGACTGTGAAGCCATTTGGTCATCCTCCACTTTTCATGGTGTCCTTGCTGCTGCACTGGGAGTTTGGTATTGGCTTCAGGAAATACAAGGAATTCAACTGGGTCACAGTGCTGGAGGGAGATCTGTCACGTGTTGTGCGTCAGGGTCTGCAGGAGAATGCACCAACCAGGCTTCTATCCCACATAGCTTGCCCCCTTGACCATAGCAACCTGATTCTGAACATTGCCCTGAAACCTCTCCATTCAACAAGATGCCTTTACATACAAGGGTCTGCTGGCTGCACCATGTCAGTTACAAGCCTTTTGGCAGATCCACATGACCCCACCACAGAAGTTTTATCACAGACCTGCAAAACACTGCTCTAGGCCCACTACTCAGCAGACTTTAACTTATTTGCATCATTGTTCTACACCATTTTCATGAAACCCAGTCAATCAAGGCACTGTCTGGTACACTCATGATGAGCAACAGGAAATCCAAAGTGTATCCAGTGTCACCTGGTGATGGGAATTTCAAATTTTTATGATGTTTATCTAGCCATTTTTCAAGGATGAGGTTGGAGGCACTGTGGGATTTAATTCATTCTGGAAACATTAAAAGGTGAGAAAGCCCATTTCAATGAAAGATCTGGAGAACTCTCACAGGCAAGACTTCCCAAAGAGTGGCCAAAAGATCAAATGAAGCCAGGCCCATTGAGGTCTACAATGTGAGGTCCATGTGTGTTTTTACTCTCAACTATGGCTGTCAAGTCTTTCAGAATAAAATCATGTGATATTCTGGCTCAGATTCCCAGTGCTCTGTGGGAAGCCCCCCGGGCCTAGATCTCAGTTTCCAAAGGCCACTACCATGTGTGGCCTCCAAAAATCCCAACACAATTCATGGCAATACATCTCTGCAGTCATTTCCAGAACTCAGTCTCTAAGAAGACTCACACCAGAGTTCAAGGCAAGGTGGACCCAGTCATCTCTTCCATCAGCCAAACAAATGACCACAATTAAAACCAAAACACTCCCACATGGCTCTCAACTACTTCCACATAGACACTCATCATAACCTCTGGCTGGAAGTTTCCATGAGGGGTGCAGCTGAAGACAGTATCCAAAATATGCTCCCTACCCTCATTTGTCTAATGTCAGGGTGGCTTGACAACCTATCTGTGAACAAGGAGTGATCAATTAGGCCTGCCATTAATACTGCTCTGCTTCTCCAATTTGAGCCTTATGTCTGTGGGGTTTAGATTCTTTATGTGAATTGGAGTTATGAGAAAATCCAAGCACCTATGGGCTTGCCTCTGCAGGGCTTTGAAAAACTTTTTGAACCAAAGATACCTATTCTCACTTGATGGAAGTCAGGAACCTTACAGAGGAAGGCGGGAGACTTCATCCACAAGACTGCTCTTTTTCCATTTTGGTTTTGGATGCACACATGAGATCTTTCCTTAGATTCATCAGGTGGTGAGAATCTAAGTCACAGCCTCACACAGGGCCAAGAGGCTGATTCAGACACATCCCTTTCCACGGCAATTAAGCAAAGAGCCACAGGTGATGCTCATTATTTTCCATTAGACAACTGTTTTCTTCAGGTTTCACAAAGGGGTGGACTGAGGCAAAGACCTTCCAGACATTCAGGGAAACGGAACAATAGGTAAACAAAAGGCCCAAATCAGTGTTTCTCCACTGACACTTTACTGGTCACACTGATATCTGAGTTTTCTGAGTTCCTCTCCATTCCCTTCAGCTATCCAGTACAAGGCCATGTTATAGAGTTTGGAGGTGGTACATATCTTTTACACAAAACCATGAGCCTATTCTTGAGAGTGGCCAGAATTCAGGAAGAAAACAGGAACTTAGGAAGATAGCAGGTGTTGCCCATTCATAAGGAAAGCCGTAGTCCATTCATAAATTTGGCAGGATGAATGCTGAGAAGCTTTCTACTAGACAGAACAATTCCATTGATGCATTCTCTTTTCTAATGTCTATAACCACAGACACAGTGGAATACACAAACCCACAACCACACCCACAAAGGCAACTCTTTCCTCCGAGTTGGTCTGTGACTATCCAGAGTGTCCTCTGACTGGTGGGCCATACTATGTTCCCCAAAATTGCTTGTCCTGTCTCAAATCTGCTTTCCTTTGCTAACTCTGTGAAGTAGTCAGGAGTCAGCGGTGAGCCAATACCTGCTTTATCAGGAAAGAATTATCTTCAGAGCTTCCCTGGCATTTGGCCATCCTCACATCAGTAGGTAAGTGCCGCAGCCCGGCTGGCTGGGCAAAGTAACCGGGGGGGTGACGAACAACTTGGGTAGACTGATGCAGCAGGAGTGGAAGCCAATTATTGTTGAATAAGAGCGGTATTTATACATTTTACACAGCCTATCTAATTAGCATGAAATAGATACAGCAGTCAAACAATAAGGAATCTCCACACTTAATGGCTCGCTTTTGTTACTTCACAAACCACTCCCTCTGGCATTTTGCCAGGCGCCATCCAGACTTTTTTACAGACTCTAACATTTCTCTGGCAAAATAACAGGTGCCAATCTGACTTGTTTACAGACCTTAACAGGTAAGAAGAAAGACTGACTCTGTCTTTGGTAAATTCAAACAAGTGAGACCACTGGGACTGGGATTGGTAATGGCTCTGGGTGCCTGGCTTCCTGGATCCCAAGTTCAGAGACTTTCATCATCAAGGAAGTGAGGTGTGGTCACTTCTTTCAGGAACTGAATGAGGTAACTGCCTTGGCAACCACTTTGTCCTAACAGTTGCTTCCAAGGGTCCCATGAGATGGAGGCTGCCCCTACTTCCTGTGACACCTTCATATGTTAGAATGGTATATCAACCATACGCACCTGGGAAGAGCTTTCCACACAGGCCTGGTTTGGTCTACTCTACATTAAGAAGAGTGAGGCTGATTCAGACACATTCCTTCATCCTACCAGGTTCTTTGCCATGGAGATGTCTTTTGCTCTCTCAGGTCCTTCATAGCTGCCTACATCTTCTCCAGAGATCATTTCTGCATGTACCTTTGATGTTCTCAGCAGGTGGAAGTTCCCATACATTCCTGTATTGTAAGACCAACACTGTCGCTGCTCCTCAGTAAAGTTAGATTGAGGGAACAGTGTATGATTAGTGTTATTAACATGTTCGATATGGGTTAGGAACCATTCTGCTGGATGAATAATGGTATTGGGAACCTGTGATATTTATAAGAATATAGAGGTGAAATATATGTACGAAAACAGAAATCTAAGTAAGATTTGAAGCCCAGAACTTCATTTGTCCCTTGATTGGGATACTTAGCGTTGAATTACATTCTGCACAGATGTTTCAGATAAATCGATATACAATGGCATAGGACCTTTCACCTTGGATGATTGAATGTAGAAGAGAACATCCAGTCAAAAAGTGATAGTCGGTAGGATTAGGAAGATAGTCGGTAGGTTTAGGAAGAAGAATGAGTGTAGGATTTGGAACAAAAGTTCTTTAGAAGTAGGGTATCGCTAAGAGAGTGAATGTAAATATCAGCACATGTGATGAGGAAGTCACAATGATTAACTGGGGAAAATATGTAGGAAAGCAGATATCAATAGAGACATTACAAAATCAGGCAAAGTATAAAGTGAGTGACAGGATTAGACATTTTCAACATGTTTGAGTTTGAATATATAATCTTTGGAAGAAACAAATATGTAGTCACCAATAGGATTTTCATTTGAGAGCATTAGGCAACCTGGACATGGATGTTTTTAGTAATCCATGTTCACTTTCCATTTAGGTTTTGTACAATCATAAGTGTGACCTTTGCTTTTTGTGTCCAGAATATTACTGTGATAAAATGTATATGGAGATCAGGTGACATGGGTATTTCTTCCACCATTTCTGGGAGCTGTATTTTGAGGACGTATAAATTAGTATTGGGGGTACAAAGAGGTGTACCTGTGTCTATGAATATAGAGATAATTCGTGAATAGACTGTACTGTGAATAAATAATATAACTGGTTCCACTTTAAATAATGGATTGAATTGATATCTGAAACTAAGTAAGAAATCTTATATCGATATACAACCATTCATTCCAACCAGTTATACATCTAATGGTAATATTAGTGTTATGGTTTATTGTGACGGGTTTGTGCGTTTTGTTTCAAATGTGATAATGGAAATCGAAAATACTGTTTTTGGGAAGAAGTCTCATGAAAAGAGCAGTTATGAAACATGGAGGAATACATGTGTTCTCAAGCAGGAAGTGATTGAAAGTGAAACAAATGCCTATAAATTTGAGAAATTTTGATGAAACATATATGCTATGATGTGCATAAACTGAAGATAGTAATGTACCAGTGTTGAATAAAAATGAACGTCAAAATACACATCATGTCTCATAGAGTCTACTTGCATTGATGTTCAACTGGGTCAGTTACTGTAGAAATATTAGGATTTGGGGGGAATTAATAATACAATTTATTTTAGCACTAGCATGCCACAGAATGTAGAGGAAAGATCAATGGATTTTTAGTTATAGCACTAATAATCTAACATTTAGTGACTATTTTGGATAGTCTAGAAATTACATAAGGCTATGTAACATATTTTTTTTATTTAACATTCATCAAAGCTTGGAATTTTTGTAATATTTCTTCTTTTTTCTTTTTTTATTTTTTCAGTTGTTGATTGACCTTCATTTTGTTTATTTGTATGTGGTGCTGAGAATAGAACCATGTGCCTCACACATGCTAGAAAATCATGTTACCTCTGAGCCACAAACCCAGCCCCTCCACTTCTATCTTAACATCATACACTCATGTCCCTCTTCTTTACTCACTTTCTTCCTCATTTTCCCCCTTCTCTCCCTTCCTTTTTGGTTTCCCCTCCATATCTATTTTTCTCTCATGTCATTACAAACAGTAGTATGCTATGAAATTTAAATTTAAGACTGTTTTTTATAGTCATTCTTTTTCTTGAGAAAATTTAAAAATTATAATCACCTGATAGATATATTACAATACATTTATTATACATATGTATCTATATTCATGCATATGCATTACATATATATATATATATATATATATATATATATATATATATATATATATATATATTCAAAAGTACTTTGATTTTCCTGTTAGAAATAATATAGACCAAGTCTTTCTTAATTCTCAATTCTTCCATAATTAATATCTTACAGTGAAAATCAAATAAACATATTTAAGTAAACAGGTATCATTCTTATTTATCAATACTGATAATTTAAAGTTTTATATCACATTAAGCTGTAATGTGGCATATTAACTCTTATGAATTAGAGAAATTTTATTTGAACAACCTATTATTTAATGACCATATGCACTGACATTTTAAATGGCTTTCTTGTGATTTCAATTTCTATCAATTGTGTATTAATTGCAAATACTTATTTTAGTACTTTTCATGTTCATAATTGATATAAAGTCAATTGTTTAATTTTTCTTGTAAGTAGTTACTTATTACAGTAGGGACATTATTAATAATACTATATCTTTATAAGAAAAATGGTACAAATTTATTTTCATGCAAAATTAAGAATAATTGTATGCTCTAGATGTTTGATTGTTGATACATATAACAAAGAGCTTTTGATGAGTCTCTTCCCCAGTAAAACATAAAATGCAAAGATATAGTTAGGTTTGTATGTCCAAATAAAGATAAGAAAAAATACACATTATCAGCTAGAAACTATTAAATAAAAGATGAAAAGAACAATCCAACACATTGTACGAACTTGTCAGATGAGGTAGTATTCTGGAAGAATAGCCTAAGACTAGACCTTGTCCATGACAAAATATTCACGAAAAAAATGAAATATGAAAAGTGTAGAAAATGCTATGAATTTTTCATGAAGTTAGGTGAATTATCCTTTAATCTCAATTTATGTGCATTTTCTGGTAAAATAAATTTGTGATATTCACAAAACAAAGTTTCTGTATAGCAAAATGAATACATCTGAACCCATTTTTAGCTGATTTCTTCCCACTAAATTTTAAACCTTTATTTATTTATTTATTTTTATTGGTTGTTCAAAACATTACAAAGCTCAAGATATATCATCTTTCATACATTTGACTCAATTGGGTTATGAACTCCCATTTTTTCCCCAAATACGAATTGTAGAATCACATCGGTTACACATTCACATTTTTACATAATGGCATATTAGTGACTGTTGTATTCTGCTACCTTTCCTATCCCCTACTATCCACCCTCTCCTCCCCTCCCATCTTCCCTCTCTACCTCATCTGCTATTGTTCAATTCTCTCCATTGTTTCCCCCTCACTTCCCCTCACAACATCTTATATGCAATTTTGTGTAACATTGAGAGTTTCCTACAATTTTCATAAGCTTTCCCTTCTCTCTCCCTTTCTCTCCCCCCATTCGTCTTTGTTTAATGTTAATCTTTTCCTCATGCTCTTCCTCCCTGTTCTGTTCTTATTTGCTCTCTTTATAACAGAGAAGACATTTGGCATTTGTTTTTTAAGCATTGGTTAGCTTCGCTTAGCATAATATGCTCTAATGCCATCCATTTCCCTGCAAATTCTATGATTTTGTCATTTTTTTGTGCTGTGTAATACTCCATTGTGTATAGATGCAACATTTTTTTATCTATTAATCTATTGAAGGGCATCTAAGTTGGTTCCACAGTCTAGCTATTGTGAATTGTGCTGCTATGATCATTGATGTGGCAGTATCCTTATAGTACGCTCTTTTAAGATCCTCAGAGAACATTCCAAGAAGCGTGATAGCTGGGTCAAATGGTGGATCCATTTCCAGCTTTTCCAGGAATATCCATACTTCTTTCAAAATTGGCCTCACCAATTTGCAGTCCCACCAGCAGTGTACAAGTGTATCCTTTTCCCCAAATCCTCGCCAACACTTATTGTTGTTTAACTTCATAATGGCTGCTGATCTTACTGGAGTCAGATGGTATCTTAGGGTGGTTTTGATTTGCATTTCTCAGACTGCTAGAGATGGTGAGCATTTTTTCATGTACTTGTTGATTGATTGTATGTCCTCCTCTGTGAAGTGTCTGTTTAGGTCCTTGGACCATTTGTTGATTGGGTTATTTGTTATCTTATTGTTTAATATTTTGAGTTCTTTGTATATTTTGGATATTAGGGCTCTATCTGAAGTGTGAGGGGTAAAAATTTGTTCCCAGGATGTAGGCTCTCTATTTACCTCTCTTATTGTTTCTCTTCTTGAGAAAAAACTTTTTAGTTTAAGTAAGTCCCATTTGTTTATTCTTGTTATTAACTCTTGGGCTATTGATGTCTTATTAAAGAATTTGGAGCCCAACCCCAAAGTATATAGATCATAGCCAACTTTTTCTTCTATGAGACGCAGTGTCTCTGATTTGATATCTAGCTCCTTGATCTATTTTGAGTTAACTTTTGTGCATGGTGAGAGAACGGGATTCAGTTTCATTTTGTTGCACATGGATTTCTAATTTTCCCTGCACCATTTGTTGAAGATGCTATCCTTCATCCATTGCATGTTTATAGCCACTTTATCAAATATAAGAAAGTTGTAATTTTGTGGATTGGTTTCTCTGTCCTCTATTCTATACCATTGGTCCACCTGCCTGTTTTGGTACCAGTACCACACTGTTTTTGTTACTCTTGCTTTGTAGTAAAGTTTGAACTCTAGTATCGCTATACCTCCCGATTCACACTTCCTGCTTAGAATTCCTTTTGCTATTCTGTGTCTTTTTCTTTTCCATATGAATTTCATGATTGCTTTATCATTTCTACAAGAAATGCCGTTGGGATTTTGATTGGCATTGCTTTAAACCTGTAGAGAACTTTGGGTAATTTCGCCATTTTAATGAATTTAGTTATGCCTATCCATGAACAGGGTACATTTTTCCATCTTCTAAGATCTTTTTCTATCTCTCTCTTTAGGGTTCTGTGGTTTTCACCTCTTTTGTTAGGTTGATTTCCAAGTATCTTATTTTCTTTGAGGATATTTTGAATGGAGTGGTTTTCCTCATTTCCATTTCAGAAGTTTTGTTGCTGATATACAGGAATGCCTTTCATTTATGCGTGTTGGTTTTATATCCTTCATTTATTAACTCTAGCAGTTTCTTTGTAGACCCTTTTGGGTCTGTTAAATATATTACCATGTCATCCACAAATAGCGATAATTCAAGTTCTTCTTTTCCTATTTTTATGCCTTTAATTTCTTTTGTCTGTCTAATTGCTCTGGCTAGTATTTCAAGAACTAAATTGAATTGAAGTGGTGATAGAGGGCATCCCTGTCTTGTTCCAGATTTCAGAGGGAATGCCTTCAGTTTTCTCCATTTAGGATGATCCTAGCCTGAGGTTTAGCATATATAGCTTTTACAATGTTGAGGTAAGTTCCTGTTATCCCTAGTTTTTCTAGTGTTTCGAACATAAAGGGATGCTGAACTTTGTTGAATGTTTTACTACATCTATCGAGATGATCATATGGTTCTTGTCCTTAAGTCTATTGATGTGGTGAATAGCATTTATTGATTTCCGTATATTGAACCAGCCTTGCATTCCAGGGATGAATCCTACTTGATCATGGTGCACAACTATTTTGATATGTTTTTGTATTCAATTCACACGGATTTTATTGAGAATTTTTGCATCCAACTTCATTAGAGATATTGGTGTGTAGTTTTCTTTTTTGAAGTGTCTTTGTCTGGTTTTGGGATCAGGGTGATTTTGGACTCTGAGAATGAATTTGGAAGAGCTCCTTATTACTCCATTTCTTGATATAGCTTGAATAGTATTGGTATTAATTCTTCTTCGAAGGTTTTGTTGAACACCGCTGTATACCCATCAGGTACAGGGCTTTTTTTGATTGGTAGTCTTTTGATGGCTTCTTCCATTTCTTTCTTTGTTTTTGGTCTGTTAAAATTGTGTGTGTCTTCTTGACTGAATATGGGCAGATCGTATGACTTAAGAAATTTATCGATATTATAATTATCTTCTATTTTATTGGAATATAGGATTTCAAAATACTTTCTAATTATCTTCTGTATTTGTGTACTGTCTGTTGTGATATTGCCTTTTTCATTCCGTATGTTAGTAATTTGAGTTCCCTCTCTTCTTCTCATCCTTAGCATGGCTAAGGGCCTGTAAATCTTATTTATTTTTTCAAAGAATCAACTTTTAGTTTTATCAATTTTTTCAATGTTTTTTTGTTTGTTTCAGTTTCGTTGATTTCTGCTCTAATTTTAATTATTTCTTGTCTTCTACTACATTTGCTGTTGTTTTGCTCTTCCTTTTCTAGGTTTTTGATGTGTACTGTGAGTTTATTTATTTGTTGTTTTATTCTTTTTTTGAGGAAAGAACTCCAAGAAATGAATTTCCCTCTTAAAACTGCCTTCTTTGTGTCCCATAAATTCCAGTATGTTGTGTCTGTATTGTCATTTGATTCTAAGAATTTTTTTATCTCCTCCTTTATGTCTTCTGTAACCCATTGATCATTCAGTAGAATATTGTTCATTTTACATGTGATGTAGGATTTTTCCTTCCTTCTATTCTCATTGATTTCCAGTTTCATTCCATTATGATCAGATATGGTGCATGGTATTATCTCCACGCCTTTATATTTACTAAGAGTTGCCCAATGGCATAATATATGGTCTAACTTGGAGTAGGATCCATGTGCTGCTGAGAATAAAGTGTATCCACTTGATGATGGTTGATATATTCTATATATGTCGGTTAAGTCAAGGTTATTGATTGTGCTGTTGAATTCTATAGTTTCTTTATTCAGTTTTTTATAGAGGATCTGTCTAATGGCGAGAGCGGTGTGTTGAAGTCACCCATAATTATTGTGTTGTAGTCTATTTGACTCTTGAACTTGAGGCGAGTTTGTTTTATGAGCGTTGCAGCTCAATTGTTTGGTGCATACCAATTGATAATTGTTATGTCTTGTTGGTGGATGGTTCCTTTTAACAATATATAGTGTCCTACTTTATCCCTTTTGATTAACGTAGGTTTGAAGTTGATTTTATATGATATGAGTATGGCCACTCCTGCTTGCTTCCGAGGGCCATGTGAGTGGTATGATTTTTCCCAACCTTTCACTTTCAGCCTGTGTATGTCTTTACCTATCAAAAGAGTCTCCTGAAGGCAGCATATTGTTGGCTTTATTTTTTTGATCCAGGTTACTAGCCTATGTCTCTTGATTGGTGAGTTTAGATTTTTAACATTTAAGGTTACAATTGAAATATGATTTATACTTCCAGTCATGTTTATTTATTTATTTATTTTAATTTGGGTAGTTTTTACTTTTTGGTTATTTTCTTACCCCTTTACTGAGATACCTCCCGCTGTTAGTTTTGGGCACTATTTTTCAATTCCTCTTCTTGTAGTATTTTGCTCAAAATGCTTTGCAGTGCTGGTGTTCTGTCTGCGAATTCTTTTAGCTTTTGTTTATCAAGAAAGACTCAATTTCATTGTCAAATCTGAAGCTTAATTTTGTTGGATACAGTATTCTTGGTTGGAATCCATTATTTTTCAGTGTTTGAAATACATTGTTCAAAGATCTTCTCGCTTTCAAAGTCTGTGATGAAAAATCAATTGTTAACCTAATTGGTTTACCCCTGAATGTTATCTGCCTACTTTCTCTCGTAGCTTTTAATATTCTCTCCTTGTTCTGTATGTTGGCTATCTTCATAATTATATGTCTTGGAGTTTGTCTATTATGGTTTTGAATGTTTGAGGTCCTGTAGGCTTCCAGGATATGGCAATCCATTCCATCTTTCATCTCTGGGATGTTTTCTAGAATTATTTCATTTAATATGTTGTCCATTCATTTGGTTTGAATCTCTATGCCTTCTTCTATCCCGATGACTCCCAATTTTGGTTTTTTTATGACATCCCATATCTCTTGAATAGTTGCTCATGGGATTTAAGCATGTTTTCTGTATTGACTATATTCTTTTCAAGTTGACAAACTTTGTCTTCATTATCTGATGTTCTGACTTCTACTTGATCTAGTCTATTTGAAATATTCTTGTTTGAGTTTTTAATTTGGTTTATAGTTTCCTGCATTTCTAGAATTACTGTATGATTTTTTAAAAGATCTCTATCTCTTGGTAAACCTTGTTCTTTGCCATTTGAATTTGGTTGTTTAATTCATTTTCAAAATATACTTTTATTTCTTGGACTTGCTGCCTCATGTCTTCTCTATTATTCCTTTCCATCTGAGTTAGGTATGACTTAAGTTTTTTCCCTATCCCTGTTTCTGATGCTTCTAGGTTCTCCTGTAGTATTAAGTTGTCCTTCATTGTTTCTACACCTTTTTTTCCCCTTGTTCTTTCATGATGTTCACGTTATTTTCTGGCTCTATTTGATTGCTGTGTTTCTGCTCTCTTCTATAGATTTGTTATGGGTTTATATATCTCTGTTTTCTCTCCTTTGTGTTGCTAGACTATGCCTGCTTAAGTGGATTTCGCTGTTAAGGAATTCTGACAGCCGAGCTCCAGTGATGTCACCTCTCTGCTGTGGTGGGCCCCAGGCTCCTTGCCGGAGAGTCCGAATTGGGGGGGTGGACTGGATTGTCTCTTGTTGGTTTCAGCTCCCGGTCGCTGGAATGCCGGCAGTCTCCAGCCACCCAGTAGCGCGGGCAGCGGATGGGCTGTCGCCGGCGGGTGGGTGATCTCTAGCCACACAGTTGCACATTCGGTCGTCGCCAGGCGAGCGTTCTCCAGCCGTCAAGACATGCCGTCAGCAGGTGGGCTGGCGCCGGCAGGAAGCTGGTCTCCAGTTGCCCAGTCACACTGGCAGCGGTCTGGCGTTCTCCAGCCACCCAGTCAGAAGGGCCTGGCCTCTAGTCCCCTGGTTTATCCTGCTAGTCCTGATTTCTCCTGCTAGACCAGATTTCTCCTGAGTGATGCTTCTCGGCAGCTCAAACTGTTCTCCGGGTCTGCTGTTTGTTGGGTGGGGAGGGTGTCTATTGTGAACCCTGGAACTCTATTGTTTTAATATTTTCCGCTTGCCCCTCGCCCCGCACTGGCTAGACAAGTTTCCTTTTTGCCGCTGATGGGAAGGGCAGATGAAGGTCAGGTGCCCCTAGTTTTCCCCCAGTCTTTATGCAGACTTGCTCTGATTATCCCTCCCCCAAAACCTTGGAGAGATTTTATGCGAATTTTCCTCTGTATGTGAGATGAGCTGAGAAACACACACCTGTTTTATTGTTGCAATCTGTCTGGGAGTGGTGGTGGTTACTTCAGCTCTCCAAGATGGTGGCTGCTGGTTTCCTTTGTGGAGTTTCCACTTTGGGGGATAGAAATGTACTGCTAACTTTCCCGTCTGAAATCCCAAATTCAGCTGGGGGCTCAGTGGATGCTCAGCCAGCAGGATTCCACAGAATCTGCAGCAACGTTTCTCCCTGCTTGCTGGTCGCTTCTCGGTGGTGCCTCACCATTTGTAGACACGGGGCAGGTCACGCGGATCAATCAGAATGGATCTCCGGTTGCACAAGTGGCTTGTGTTTGAGACTCAATTACCGGACCTCAGTGGTGGAAATCATTCTTCTAGATTTCAGTAAACACCCATTTTCCTGTAAGATCCTAACAAGATAGTTTTTCATCGTTCTAACTCGTTATTCACCTGCGCAGTGGCAGGGTACACTGGGTGTGATACACTGTCTTCACAGTCATCTTGCAATCCCGAAATATTAGGATATGGATGCACCATTTACTGAAAACTGTTTCAGTACTAGGAAAAAATATGTATTTCAGGTGGATGAATATTTCTGAGAATAATTTTTTAAAAAGTGGATTATAAATCCACATACATGAATATGAATGAATTTAGGGAGTGCATAATAAGACACAAATATTTCATATTTTGAAAAATCCGGAGAGTATATATATATATATATATATATATATATATATATATATATATATACATATATACACACACACACACAGACATTAAAAACTAGCAATATATATGTCAATTGAAATTCATCATGAAATACATATCATCCACAGACCCAAAAATATTCATATACTTAACATGGATTTATGTATAATGTTGTTCAACTAGGAGGCTTACCCATAGGTTGAATTTTCAGTTCCAACAGCATTTAGGAGGAGTGATCTCTTCTCAAAATTTGTATTTGCCAAGTCAGTCACCTCACAAAAATGTACGTGTGATACCAGGTACGATTCTATATGTGCATATAAAATTACATGTGCTGAATAGGCTACAGAGAAAGGGAGACAGGAATTTACATATTTGTTAACTTTCAAAACACACGGAGAACTATTTCAACAAAAAATTGACTAGATTTATAACTTCTAACCTATATAATGCAAAAGGCAATTCCAACTATACACCATGCCTCCTCTGAACTGCTTGTATTTCTATTCTGTTTGAGTGTTTATTCTCTATCATATTACGATTAGTAGTCAGAGTCTAGTAGGGTAGGGGTTAGAGTCAGGGATTCAGTATTTCGAATGGAAAATTGGAAAATGAATCCAATGTGTATGCAAATATGTGCTACACAAAATCTTCCCACTCCTCCAGAACAATGGCTTGACATTATCTTCGCCCTAAGTAAGACATAATTAGAGGAGAAGAGTTAGAAAATCAGTGAATACTTATCTGGAATGAAATGTGCTAAGGAGTTCACTACCTTGGAGGTGGTAGAGGAGTTTCCAAAAGTAAGGGACAGGGTGAACACTCCACAAACATGGAGCTCTGCTGGCCTAAAGACTTCTTGAGAAATTGCCTCTGAGTTTGGGCACTTGAAACATATGTTGTTATCAGGAGCTTTAGCTTCCTTTGTAGTGAGATCATCAAAGCTGGGTCTGCACCTATGTGACCTGTAAAACATAGTTTCTTATTTTCCAATGAACATGAGGCAGCAGTCCTGAATTTGATCTTTGTAGGTAAACTGTGGCCACTGGGTTCTAAGTGTCTCCCTGTGTGGACTGTGAAGCCATTTGTTCATCCTCCAATTTTCATGGTGTTTCTTGCTGCTACAATGGGAGTTTGGTATTTGCTTCATGAAATACACGGAGTTCAACTGGGACACAGTGCAGGAGGGAGTTCTGTCACGTGTGGTATTTCAATTTCTGCCGGAGAATGCACCAACCATGCTTCTATATCACATAGCTTGCCCCATTGACCATAGCAAATCGATTCTGAACATTGCCCTGAAACCTCTCCAAATAACAAGATGCCTTTACTTAGAAGGGACTGCCGGCTGCATCATGTCAGTCACAAGCCATTTGGAAGCCAATGGCAGATCCACATGGCCCCACCACAGATGTTTTATCACACACCTGCCTACCACTGCTCTAGGCCCACTAATCATCAGGCTCCAACTTATTGGCATCTCTGTTTTACACAATTTTCATTAAAACCAGTCAATCAATGCAGTGTCTGTTATACTCATGATCAGCAACAGGAAATCCAAAGGTTCTCCTGTGCCAGCTGGTCATGGAAATTTCAAAAATTTCATGGTATTTTTCTAGCCATATTTCAACAATGAAGGTGGAGGCACTGTGAGTTTCAGTTCATTCCAGAACCATTAATGTTGACGAAGCTCATTTCAATGAAAGCTCTGGAGAAATCTCACAGGCAATGCTTCCCAAAGAATGGCCAAAAGGTCAAATGAAGCCAGGCCCATTGAGTTCTACAATGTGAGGTCCATGTGACTTTTGACTCTCAACTACGACTGCCAAGTCTTTCAGAAGAAAATTATGTGATATCTTGGCTGTGATTCCCAGTGCTCTGTTGAAAGCCACCCTGGGCCTTGATCTCAGTTTCCAAGGGCGACTCTCATGCATGGCCTCCTAAAATCCCAACACAATTAATGGCAATACTTTTCTGAGGTCAGTTCCAGAACTCAGTCTCTAAGGGGAAAAACACCATAGTTCATGTCAAGGTGGACCCAGTCATCTCTTCCAATCACCACACTAACAACCACAACTAAAACCAAAACAATCCCACATGGCCCTCATGTTCTTTTATATAGACACTCATCATAACCTATCGCTGGAAGTTTTCACGAGGGGCGAAGCCCAAGACAGTCTCCTAAATAATCTCTCTTGCCCCTAATTTGCCTAAATTCAGGGTGGCCTGGACACCATTCCTGTGAACCAGGAGTGTTCAAATTGGCCTGCTGTTAATACTTCTCTGCTTCTCCAATTTGAGGCGTATTGACTGTGCAGTTTGGATTCTTTATGTGAATTGTAGTCACGGAAAAACTCAAGCAATTTAGGGCTTTGAAGAAATGATTTGGCCCAAAGGATCCCTATTCTAACTTGATGGAGGTCAGGAACCTCACAGAGAATGGGGAGAGACTTCATCCACAATAACTGCACTTTTGGCCATTTTTGTTTTGGATGCACACATGTGATGCTTCTTTAGATTCTTCAGGGGTTGAGAATCTAAGCCACGGCCTCACACAGGGCCAAGAGGCTGATTCAGACACTTCCATTTTCAAAGGAATTAAGCAAAGATCCACAGGTGATGTCCATTCATTTCCATTTGAACCTGTTTTCTTCAGGCTTCACAAACGGATGTCTTGAGGCAAAGACCTTCCTGACATTCAGGGCAACAGAACAATAGGTAAGCAAAAGGCCCAAAGCAGGGTTTCTCCACTGAGACTATCATGGTCACACTTATATCTGAGTTTTCTGAGATGCTCGACATTCCCTTTAGCTATCCAGTACACGGCCATGTCACAGGGCTTGGAACTGCTACATATCTTGGACACAAAACCATGAGCCTATTCTGGAGAGTAGCCAGAATTCATGAAGAATGCAGGAATTTTGGAAGATACCACATGTTGCCCATCGATCAGGCAAGCTGAAATCCATTCATAAATTCGGCAGGATGAATGCTGGGAAGCTTTCTGCTAGACAGGAGACAACAATTGATGCATTCAGTTTTCTAATATCTAAAACCATGCACATAGTGGGATACACAGACATAGAAACACTTGCTTGCCAAACGACTTACTATAAACAGTTCACTCCAAACCAAACAAACCGCCTTTCCTACCTATTCTCAGAACATGAGACAAAACCACAAACCCACACCGACAACCACAGAGGCACCACCTTCTACAAAGTATGTCTGTGACTATCCAGAGTGTCTTCTGACTGGTGGGCCAAATTATGTTCCCCGGAAAACACCAACTCTGTGAACTTGTCAGGAGCCAGCGGTGAGCCACTATCTGCTTTCTCAGGAAAGGCCCCTCTTCTGAGTTTTCCTGGCAGTTGGCCATCCTCATATCTGTAGGTACCATGAAAGACTGACTCTGTCCTTGGTAAATCCAAACAAGTGAGCCCACTGGGACTGGGACTGGGACAGGCTCTTGGTACCTTGCTTCCTGGATCCCAAGTACCGAGAGTTCCATGACCAAGGAAGTGAGGTGAGGTCACTTCCTTCAGGAACTGAATGAGGTCACTGCTTTGGCAACCACTTTGTCCTAACAGTTGCTTCCAAGGGTCCCATGAGATCGAGGCTTCTCCTACTTCCTGTGACACTTTCACAAGTTAGAATGGTATATGAACCATAGGCACCCAGGAACAGGTCTCCAAGCAGGACTGTTTGTGTCCATCTTCTCTACATTATGAACAGAGAGGCTGATTCAGACACAACCCTTCATCCTGACCAGGTTGTTTGCAATGGAAGATGACGTTTGCTCTCTCAGGTCCTTCATGGCTGCCTACATCTTCCCCAGGGATCACTTCTTCATGGACCTTTGAGTTTTACAACTGGTGGAAGATTCTCTACATTCCTGTATTGTAAGACCAACTTGGTCCCTGCTCTTCTGTAAAGTTAGATTGAGGAAACAGTGTATGGTTAGGGTTAATAACAGGTTTGATTTGGGTTAGGAATTATTCTAATTGATGAATAATGGTATTGGGAACCTGTGATTTTTATAAGAATATATAGGTGAAATATAAGTATGAAAACAAAAATCTAGGTAAGATTTGAAGCCCAGAAGGGCATTGCGCTATTGATTGGGATACTTAGCTTTGATATACGTTCTGCACAGGTGTTTCAGATAAATCGATAATCAATGGCATAGGACCTTGTACCTTGGATGATTGAATGTAGAAGTGAACATCCACTAGAACAGGGATAGTCGGTAGGATTAGGAAGATATTCGATAAGTTTCAGAAGAAGACTGAGTAGAGAATTTGGACCAAAAGTTCTTTAGCAATAGTGTATCGGGTAGAGAGTGAATGTAAATGTCAGCACACGTGAAGGGTAAGTCACAATGGTGAACTGGGGAAAATATTTAGGTAAGCAGACATCAATAGAGACATTAGGAAATCAGGCAAAGTATAAATTGAGTGATAGGATTAGACATTTGCAGCAGGGTTGAGGTTCAAAATATAGTCTTAAGAAGAAACAAATATGTAGTCACCAATAGGATTGACATTTGAGAGCATTAGGCACACTGGACATGAATGTTTTCAGTAATCTATGCTCACTTTTCATTTAGGCTTTGATACAATCATAAGTGTGACCTCTTCTTTTTGTGTCCAGAATATTACTGTGATAAAATGTATATGTAGATTAGGTGACATGAGTATTTCTTCCACCATTTCTGGGAGCAATATTTTGAAGATGAAAAAATTAGTATTGGGGTTACAAATAGATTTACTCTGTGTCTATGAACATAGAGATAATTTATGAATAGACGATACTGTGATTAAATATTATAACTTGTTCCAACTTTAAATATTCGATTGAATTGATATCTGAAAATAAACAGAAAATCGTATATTTATATGCAATCATTCATTCCAACCAGAAATACAACTAATGGTAATATTAGGGTTATGGTTTATCATGAAGAGTGTGTCAGTTTTTCTTCAAAATGATTATGGAAATCGAAAAAAAAAAGCGTTTGGAAAGAAGTCTCATGAAAAAACAATCAAGTAACCTGGAGGAATACATGTGTTCTGAATCAGGAAATGATTGAAAGTGAATCAAAATCCTATAAATTATTGAAGTTGTTGATGAAATATATATCCTATGATGTGTATAAACTGAACAAATAGTAATGTACCAGTGTTGAATAAAATGAACTTCAACATAGACATCATATCCAAGAGGAATCTAGTTGCATTGATGTTAAACTGGGTCAGTTACTGTAGAAATATTAGGATTGTATGCACCACTCACTGAAGTTAGTTTTCAGTACTAGAAAACAAATATGTAATTCAGGTGGATGAATATTTCTGAGAATAATATTGTGAAAAGTTGATTATAAATCCACATACATGAACATGAATGAATTTAGGTAGTATATGTAAGACACATATATTTCATATTTTGAAATATTTGGAGAGTGTATATATATATATATATATATATATATATATATATATATACACCCCCCCACACACACACACACAACACACACACCCAGACAATAAAATGTAGCAATATATATGCCAATCGAAATTCATCATGAAGTATATATCATCCACAGATGCAAAAATATTTAATTTACTGAACATGGATTTATGTATAATGTTGTTCTACTAGGAGGCTCACCCATAGGTCGAATTTTCTGTTCCAACAGCGTTTAGGAGGAGTGATCTCTTCTCACAATTTGTATCTTCCAAGTCAGCCACCTCACAAGAATGTACATCTGATACCAGGTAGGATTCTATATGTGCATATAAAAATACATGTGCTGAATCAGCTACAGAGAAAGGGAGACAGGAATTCACATATTTGTTAACTTTAAAAACACATGGAGAACTATTTCAATTAAAAATTAACTAGATTTATAACACCTACCCTATATCATGCAAAAGGCAAGTGCAACTATACACCATGCCTCCTCTGAACTGCTTGTATTTCTATTCTGTTTGGGTTATTTTTCTCCATCATATTAGGATTTGTCATCAGAGTCTAGGAGGGTATGGGTTAGTGTCAGATGGCCCGGCTGGCAGGACACATCAACTTGGGTGTCGATCCTAGTTGGGGAGGAATGAAGGGACAAGAGACACGAGAGATGACAGCAAGACAGGAGTTCTGATCATGCTGCAAACTTTTATTATTCTCAGAGGGTATTTATATGCTGCGGATGAGAAAGCTCTCTTATCGGCAGTTGCTGGATGTCTTCACAGGGTGAGATAACCTCGGGATGTTTCAGGTAGACAGATGGTAGCCGGATGTCAAAAGGAGATAGATGGCTGTGGGATGTCTCCCAGGCAGATTGTGTCCCAGGGGGCTGTTTCTTGTGTCAGTCTATTTTTTGAATGAGAACTTCCTTCTAGCCCCTGACATCTCCCCTTTTGTTATATAAAATATTCGACCATACCTTAAAGGCCATGGATTTAGGGGGTGATAGTGGCTCTGTTTCTCTAGGATGCCTTAGAATATCTCCTGATTTGAGCGAGCATCTTTCCTAGGAGATTTCGTGTTGGCTTTGGCATGTTTTTGGAGGAGACGTCTTTGAGGGGATAGCATGCTAACCGCCATGCACCAGAGCGTGTCATTCAGAGGTCTTGTGTTTGGGGATCCGTGGATCCATCCTCCTGCAGTCCTTCCTGGACCCTCTGTTATTATGGCCTAACGTGCTCATTCCAAGGGTGTGTCCTCCCCCAAGCGGAGGGGCCCATGGAGAACGAACCCTTATTGCAAGGGTAGAAGATGGTTGCTCAGAGCTGTTACTTATAGTTTTCTGTAAGAAAGAGAGATCTGCGGGGATGTAAACTTAATAAGCCTGTGAGAAGGGTTGAACATTCTTTTAAATGTTGGCAGTGCTGTCTTCCATCTCCAGACCATGATAGTGGACCTGTATGGGCTTAGAAACCAAAATATTAATCTGTTCTTTAATAAATTGTACCAGCCTCTTTATAATGCAGGGGCCTATGGACACCATTAAAAGTAAACCCAACAAAGGGACTAATAGGGGAAGAAGGTAGGGTAGAAATCCATTATGCCCAATCCAGAGGGGATTTTCAAATAGTTCCCTTTGTCTCTTTTCTGGATCTTCTTGAAGCTGCTTAATTTTAATGCGTACTATGCCTGATTTATTGGCATAAAGGCAGCATCGTTCCCCTAAGGCTAAGCAAATACCTCCCTGGTTAGCTGTCAGCAAATCTAAGCCTCGTCTGTTTTGAAGGAACACTTCTGCCAGGGAATTTATTTGGTCCTGCAAATCTTTAAAGGTTCCTGATAAAGTTTGTACATAATTTATAAGTTGTTGAGACAGGCGATGGTAAGAGTGAATAGCCGTGCCTAAGCCACTGTACCTGTGCCCACAGCAGCTGTCATTCCAAGGCTGGCAATGAGTGGTAAAGCCTGTATTGCCCACCTATGTCTTTTGACTAAAGTGTCTAGGCTAGAAATTGGTAGAGGTTCATCTCCTGGGACAATAGTTATATCAGGGAGTAATAAAGCAAGAACACAACCAATGGTCCAATTCGCTGGAAGCGTGGGAAGGCCGAGTTTCCTCCACACATAAAAACTGTGCCATTGGAGGGACAAAGAGATGGGGTGGGTGAGGAGTAATTTTATACTGTTGAGCAATTTCCAAAGGAAGTAAGTCGAACATCAATATCATAGGTATTATTCTGCATCGCGCCTAAAAGAAATAATGTAAAAGTGCCTATAGGCTGTACTTTAAAGGGAAATCCGGGTTGGCATGTATTATCATTGTCCATGATAGAATTAATAGGAACTGCCATAGGCATGATTGCCCCTGCTGTCATGCAGAGCCAGCAATCACCAGCAAGGGTGGGGTTCGAATTATTAAGCTAGGAGAATGTAGTTTGCAAAATATCTAATGTATTGGTATCTAAACCTGGGAACTGGGATTTAGGCTACATTAAGGGATGATATGTGAGCTCAGGGATTTGGGGTTTCAAAAGTTTGATTATCTGAGGATGCTTGACAGAATAAGTGGGTCCTCCACCATCAGAGACCCCTGTAGGGGCCTTAATGGGCCAGTAGGAAGGTTTTCCAACAGTGCCTTGGCACCCAGCTGACTGTAGCTTGGTGTATTTGCCATCTCCTCCATGGTCAAAGAGAATGGGGGTATAATGAATAGTGGTCCCCCTGCTGCATGAGTTTTAGTTAGGGAGGCTTCAAAAAATTGTTCTCCCTGTTTATTAACACAAAGTGAAGCCGACGCATTACAAGATACATGCATCGCCTGGGTATGCGTACAAGTTGCAGAACAATTTTAGAGAGCTTTACTTGTACTAGGGGGAATAATCTTTGGCTTGTTAACACATACCCATTTAGGCTGATGAACTCCTCCGAGATTATGGTCATCCTTGGCACGGAGGTAAGTCACCTTAGTCATGCAGTCAGCAGTCTGGGTCCAACTAGTGGGAGCCTCAGTCCAAAATCCTCCTTTGCATTCACGGGGGGGGGGGGGCAAAAAGGTACTCCATGATGTTGGAAATTGGAGGTCCAAGACCTCCGTGTTCAAACCTGTTCAGCAGAAGTGCCTTAAGCAGGATCCTCGCACAGATTGTTGGCTGTATCTGAAATGGAGGAAAATTTGTCCTCAGGGGGAGGGCCTCCGTCCCTGGGTTGAGGTAAGTAATTTACCTGTTTAACCAGGCATTCTGGTAACCATCTTGGGGATGCTTGCTCTTGTCCAAAACACAAGCTGAGCCTCATCCCCTGATGAGGATAGGATCTGGGCGTTTTCATTTATTTGTAATGGGATTGCACCACATAACAGGCGAGCGAACAGAATTGGACGAAGGATGCCAGTGTCTGTCTGTGGCCAAATGGCCTTCACTGTCTAAGGTAAGAAAAATAAGGGCAAATAATGCATGGTTAAGGCGATCCCTGGGAGTGATAAATACAAGGGCGGAAGCCTTAAGACGGGATAGCCAAGTCTTTAAGCTAAGCTGGGCAAGTTCCACATGCCTTGGCCCTGAGAGTTGTATGGAATTTCAGTAGTATGACAAAATTGCAAGGTAGCACAAAACTGTTTAAACTTGGCACTGGTATATGCAGGACATTTATGTGTTTTAATATGTATTGGTTTACCCATTACGAAAAAGGCTGAAACAAGATGAGAAAGGACATCTTTGGTAGCCTCTCCAGAATGTGGTGATGCAAAACTAAAGCCGCTGAAGGTATCTATAGAAACGTATATATATTTGGTTTTTCAAAATTCAGGAAAATGAATAACATCCATTTGCTAAACCTGATTGGGCTGTAATCCTCGGGGGTTAACTTCCAAGTGTTGAATGGGGAGGGAGACAGTGCAACCAGGGCATGCTTTTACTATTTCTCATGCATGTTGCCTGGTAATTTTCCAAAGTAATTGATGGCTCTGGGAATTTAGATGGTGAAGATTTTGTAACTCCATGGCCTTTTGAATGGAGCCAACAAAAATTGGAAAGATGGAACGTGTTGCTGCATCAGCTTGGGCATTACCTTGTGTTAGAGGGCTCAGAAGGTCAGAGTGTGTCATGATGTGTCCTAAGGAAAATGCATGTTTTCTGGCCTGAATTAGCTGCTGAAGCTGGTGAAACAGAAAGGGGGAATTGGAAGAAGCCATAATGGTGGGTGAAATCTCCAGCAGGGGCACAGAAAGAGCAATGTAGGCACTGTCTGTATAAATATTAACAAGATTATCAAAAAAAAACTTTATGAAAACTTGTGTTATGGTGAACAATTCCACAAACTGAGCTGACTGATAGACAGTATCAAAGGTGGTAGGCTTGTTATTGACAACAAAGACTGCACGGCCATTACTGGAACCATCTGTAAAGACAGTAAGTTCTTGAGGAATGGGAGCCTTTTGAGTAATTTTGGGAAAAATAAATGAATGCAACTGGACAAAATTTAAAACGGGGTCATTGGGGATGTGGTTATGAATTGTTCCCAAAAAGCCTCATAGGGCAATACCCCATTGATCCATGTCTCTAGTAAAAATTGTAGTAAGGGTTTGGTCCTTAGTATATGGAATTAAAATATTATCAGGGTCTTTGCCAAAATGTTGTCGAGAAAGCAAACGACCTTTAAAAATAAGAGAAGCTACCTGAGCAAGATAAACAGTAATAACCTTGGAGGATGTGGTGGATACAAGAACCAAAAGCAAGGGGCAGCCTTTATTTTTAAAATGTGCATCTCGCTGCCAAAATATTCCTGTGGGTGTATGAGGAGTGTGGAAAATAACCAGAACCAGAGGAAGGTTATAAGAAATTTGTGTAACAAACTTTTGGGCAATGGCTTCTGTGGCTTGGTTTAATGCATGTCATGCCTCTGGAGTAAGCTTTTGAGGGGAGGAGGGGTGGGAATCACCTATCAAAATATCATTAAGGGGCAAAAGTACACAAGTGGGTAATTTTAAATATGTTCCTAGCAATTGAATATCCCCCAGTAATATTTGAAAATCATTAAGTGTGTGAAGATGGTCCACACATAGTTGTATTTTAGAAATTTGGATCTGATTATCTTGAAGTTTAAGGCCCAAATAGGTATAAGGGTCCTGTGTTTGAAACTTATCTGGAGCTATCTGTAGTCCCAAGGTAGTGAGGTTTTGTAAAAGTCCAAGTAACAATTATTAAGGTCATGGGTATTAGGTGCAGCAATTAACAAATCATCCATATAATGTAAAATATAATTTTGTGCTCATAGCTCTCTCACAGGGTCTACTGCTTGAGCAACGTGTTTTTGGCAAAGACTAGAGCTGTTGGCCATACCTTGGGGAAGAACCTTCCATTGAAATCTCTGCATAGGGCCCTGAAAATTAATGTGAAGGAGACTAAAGGAAAAATAGGGTCTATCCTCAGGATGTAAAGGAATGGTAAAAAAGCAATCTTTTAAGTCAATAACCATTTTACAATAGTTTTTTGGAATCGCCACTGGTGTGGGAATGCCTGGCTGTAGTGCTCCCATCGGGTGCATAACTTTATTAATGGCACACAAATATTGTAAAAGGCACCACTTGCCTGATTTTTTCTTGATAATAAAAATAGGAGTAATCCATGATGAGGTTGAGGGCTTTACATGGCCGGCTGCAAGCTGTTCCTGCACTAACGTGGAGGCAGCCTCCAATTTTTCTTGGGTAAGGGGCCACTGATCCACCAACACAGGAGTCTGAGTCTCCCAAATAATTTTATCTGCATGGGGTACAGGAGGGTCAGGGACTGACACTAAAAATCTGAATACACAAGTCCACATGTATTTGTTTTTGTATGGGTTGTATAGGCTCCACCAGTCCTTGTTTCAGTATCCCCAGGCCTGTACCAGGAACAAAATTCATAGGAAGCATTTGATGAGTCACCATGGAATTGGGACTGGCGAGGATAACTTCCAATAACTCAAAATATCTCCTCCCTATACGTTAACAGGGAGGTCAGAATCAACGAAAGGAGTGACAGTTGACTTATTACCATCTTTATCAGTGCAGCTAATAGACCTAGAGCTGACCAGAGGATTTTTTTATTTTCCTATCCCTTTAAGGTCAGTCAAGGATGGAGTGAGGGGCTAACCTGATGGCTTGTATTTTTGAGAAATAATTGTGGCATCAGCTCCAATATCTAGAACTCCTTGGAATTCCTTTCCTTCAGTAAGTAAGGTAAGGGTGGGTCTATTGTGAGAAATGGGCTGAACCCAATACACATCAGAGAAGCCCAAGAAGGCAGTCCCCCGAGGTAGGTTTGGGTTTTGGAAATGCCTCCTGAATCCAAGGGAAGGAGAATTAATTGTGCAAGTCTTGTTCCTGCTGGGATGGTGGCAACTCCATTAATAGCAGTGGCCAGTATTTTTATTTCTCCAGTGAAATCATTATCATTAATGCCAACGAAGACCTGAACACCTTGTATGGTAGCGGAGGCTCTTCCAAGATTAAGGGCACATGTATGAGATGGAGGGGGACCCATAATTTCATTGGGTATTATCTGGGGCCCTTGCATTGGGTCTAATATTGTATTTGTGGCAGCACAGAGGTCCAATTTTGTGCTGCCTGGGGTGGCTAGTTGGAGGGAGGCAATTGTGGAGAAGGATTTTGTGGTAGGTTGGGAGTTTAGGAGGGAACAAACTTTATTGCTCCTGTGTTTGTCGTGGGGGATGTTGTGGCCGGGGGCTGGCCCCGCAGGGAGTTTCCCGAGAAGTAGGAAGAAATAGGCTGTCTGAGGGAATTTGTCTTAGATCTACACTCACTGGCCCAGTGATGACCTTTACCACTTCTATGGAAAAGGGTAGCTGGGGGCGGTTAAGCCCCAGTTTGAGGAGACGCTATTTCTAGGCTTTGTTTGCCTGTGGGACACTCACATGCAAAATGGCCAGGTTGTTTACAAGTAAAGCAAGTACTTGAGCCAGGATTGTGAAAGGCCTTGGTAAAGGCGGTCCCTAAAGCCAGACCCATGGCATGGGCTGCACCCACGTCTGCACAGAGTCTAATAACTTCAGAAAGTTTCCCTTTATCCTTATGTGGTTGAAGAACATTCTGACATGCTGGGTTGGCATTTTCAAAGGCAAGATGTTTTACATAGGTGCTTTCACCTTCGCTTGGTAAATCCTATAGGCTGTGGCAGGGTCCTGAGAGGTCGCGGGTGTTCTGAATGGTAGAGAGCTGCTTCCTTCTCCAAGATAGCGTCCTCCCCAGGGGTCAATGTGTCTCTGGGATTTAAAACTGGATAAAGGTGGTTTTTAATCATTGGAGCCTTATTAATTAGGGTCATATTTTGAGGGGGACCAGGAAGGTTCTCAGGGTCCTGGGAAGACTGAGAAGGTTCTATGTCTATACTAATGATGGGCATGCAGAGGGGGGACGAGAGGTCTTTTGCATAATCTCTTCCCCAATCCTGACAAGTTGTAAGGTACCATTGTCAAAGCGAAAACTTTTAAGAATTTCATTAATTAAGTTCCAGTAAGAAAAGGTGGGAACTGGCATTTTTTCTGGGCCAAATGATTCATAATAATCTTTTAAACAGTCTCCTACTCTAAGCCATTTTTGCCATCAATGGTCCCTTCAAGAGGAAACCGTGGACACAATTCTCCTATGTATGAAAAGAAAAATTTTAAGTCCTTTTTCTTAACATGTGCCCCTCATGTCTTGAAGGACTCCTTGAGGCCTGAAATAAACAAATCATGTGACGATACTGCTTGTCACATGGTGCGTCACTCACCGTGCATCATCCCCACCTTCCTCCTGGATATGTCTCCGGGTGGTGTCTGCTGAGGCGATCGTGAGCTCCTCTTGACCAAGTCTTCCAGGAGGAAGGGGTTCCCCCTCAGTCAAAGGCTTGAGCCCCAGTCGGTGGGCGCCAGATGTCCCGGCCGGCAGGACACATCAACGTGGTCAGCGAACCTAGATGGGGAGGAATGAAGGGACAAGAGGCATGAGAGATGAGAGCAACACAGGAGTTCTGATCAAGCTGCAAAATTTTATTGTTCACACACGGGTATTAATATGCTGGATATGGGAAAGCTCTCTTATCAGCAGTTCCTGGATGTCTTCACAAGGTGAGATAACTTCAGGATGTTTCTAGAAGAAAGATGGCCACAGGATGTCTCAGGGACATATATGGCTACAGGATGTCTTCCAGACAGGATGTCTCCTGGGGGCTGTTTCTTGTAAGTGTCAGGCTGTTCTTTGAAGAAGAATTCCTTCTACCCCTGACAGTCAGGGATTCAGTATTTCGAATGGAAAATTGGAAAATGAATCCAATGTGTAGGCAAATATGTGCTACCCAAAAATCTTCCCACTCTCATTCAGAACAATGCCTTGACATTTTCTTCACTCCAAGTAAGACATAATTAGAGGAGAAGAGTTAGAAATCTGTGAATACATATCGGTAATGGAAAATGCTCAGGAGTTCACAACCTTCGAGGTTGTAGAGGAGTTTCCAAAAGTAAAGGACAGGGTAAAAACTCCAAAAACATGGAGCTCTGCTGGCCTAAAGACTTCTTGAGAAACTGCCACTGAGATTGGGCACCTGAAATTTATGTTGATGACAGGAGCTTTAGCTTCCTTTGTAGTGAGACCATCAAAGCTGGGTCTGCATCTATATGACCTGGAGGACATGGTTTCTTTTTTTCCTATGAACCTGAAGCAGTAGGGCTGAATTCTCTCTTTATAGGTAAACTGTTGCCACTGGGGGCTAAGTGTCTTGCAGTGTGGACTGTGAAGCCATTTGGTCATCCTCCACTTTTCGTGGTGTTTCTTGCAGCTGCACTGGGAGTTTGGTATTTGCTTCACAAAATACGAGAAGTTCAACTGGGACACAGTGATGGAGGGAGTTCTGTCATGCGTGGTGGGTAAGGGTCTGCAGGAGAATGCACCAACCTGGCTTATATCCCACATAGCTTGCCCCCTTGACCACAGCAATCTGATTCTAAACATTGCCCTTCAACCTGTCCATATAACAAGATGCCTTTACATACAAGGGTATGGGGGCTGCACCATATCAGTCACAAGGCATTTGAAAGCCAATGGCATATCCACATCAGCCCACCACAGATGTTTTAACACACACCTGCACACCACTGCTCTAGGCCGACTACTCATCAGGCTCCAAGTTACTGGCATCTCTGTTCTACACCATTTTCATGAAACCCAGTCAATCAAGGCACTGTCTGGTACATTCATGATCAGCAATAAAACACCTAAAGGTTCTCCAGTGCCACCAGGTGATGGGAATTTCCAAACTTTAATGATATTTATCTAGGCATTTTTCATGGATGAAGTTGAAGGCACTGTGGGTTTCAATTTATTCAGGAACCATTAAATGGAGAAGAAGCTCATTTCAATGAAAGCTGTGGAGAATTCTAACAGGCAAGGCTTCCCAAAGACAGGCTAAAAGGTCACATTAAGCCAGGCATTTGAGGTCTACAATGTGAGGTCCATGTGTGTTTTGACTTGCAACGATGGCTGCCAAGTCTTTAAGAATAAAATCATGTGATGTCCTTCCTGAGATTTCCAGTGCTCTTCGGAAAGCCTCCCTGGGCCTAGATCTCAGTTTCCAAGGGCGACTCTCATGCATGGCCTCCTAAAATCCCAACACAATACATGGCAATACTTCTTTGAGGTCAATTCCAGAACTCAGTCTCTAAGGGGAATCACATAAGGGTTCAAGCCCAGGTGGACATAGCCATGTCTTCCAACGGCCACAAAAATGACCACAATTAAAACCAAAACACTCCCACATGACACACCTGATGCAAAGACCTTCCTGACTTTCAGGGCAACAGAAGAATCGGTAAGCAAAATGTCCAAAGCAGGGTTTTTCCAATGAGGCATTCCTGGTCTCACTGATATCTGAGCTTTCTGAGATGCTCGCTATTCCCTTCAGCTATCCAGTACATGGCCATGTCACAGAGATTTGAGGTGGTACATATATTTGACACAAAACTATGAGCCTATTCTGGAGAGTGCACACAATTCAGGAAGAAAACAGGAACTTAAGAAGTTAGCAGGTGTTCCTCATCGATAAGTCAAGCCGCAGTCCATTCATGAATTGGGCAGGATGAAAGCTGAGAAGCTTTCTACTAGACAGGACTCACCAATTGATGCATTTTCTTTTCTAATGTCTACAACCAGGGACACAGTGGTATAAACAGACATAGAAACACTCGCCTTGTCAAATGACTTACTAGAAACAGTTCCCTCCAAACCAAACAAACCGCCATTCCTACCTATTCTCAGAATATGAGACAAAACCACAAACCCACACCCACACCCACAAAGACACCTCCTTCCCCCAAGTAGGTCTGTGACTATCCGGAGTGTCCTCTCACTGGTGGGCCATACTATGTTCCAATGAAATGGCCTGTCCTGTCTCAGATCTGGTCTCCTTGGCCAACTCTGTGAAGTTGTCAGGAGCCAGCAGTGAGCCACTACCTACTTTATCAGGAAAAGCCCCTCTTCAGAGCTTTCCTGGTTTTGGCCGTCCTCACATCAGTAGGTAGCAAGAATGACTGACTCTGTCCTTGGTAAGTCCAAACAAGTGAGACCACTGGGACTGGGACTGCCTCTTGGTGCCTGGCTTCTTGGATACCAAGTTCAGAGAGTTCCATCAACAAAGAAGTGAGGTGAGGTCACTTCCTTAAGGAACTGAATCAGATCACTGCCTTGGTAACCACTTTGTCCTAACAGTTGCTTCCAAGACTACCATGAGATGGAGGCTGCCCCTACTTTCTGTGACACTTTAACAAGGTAGAATGGTATATCAACCATAGGCACCTAGGAACAGCTCTCCACACCAACCTGGTTTGGTCCATCTTCTCTACATTAAGAAGAGAGAGGCTGATTCATAAACAACCCTTCATCCTGACCAGGTTGTTTTCCATGGAAGCTGACTTTTGCTCTCTTAGGTCCTTCATAGTTGTCTACATCTTCTCCAGGGATCATTTCTGCATGGACCTTGAGGTTCTCAGGAGGTGGAAGATCCCCTACATTCCTGTATTGTAAGACCAACTCTGTCCCTGCTCTTCTGTAAAATTAGATTGAGGGAACAGTGTATGGTTAGGGTTAATAATATGTTCAATTTGAATTAGGAATCATTCTGCTGGATGAATAATGGTACTGGGAACCTGCGACATTTATAAGTATATATAGGTAAAATATATGTATGAAAACAGAAATCTAAGTAAGATTTGAAGCGCAGAATGGGGATGGGCCCTTGATTGTGATACTTAGCGTTGAATTATGTTCTGCACAGATGTCTGAGATAGATCGATATACAATGGCATTAGACCCTGTACCTTGGATTATTGAATGTATAAGAGAACATCCAGTCAAAAAGGGATAATGGGTAGGATTAGGAAGATAGTCAGTAGGTTTAAGAAGAAGAGTGAGTATAGGATTTGGAACAAAAGTTCCTTAGCAATAGGGTTTGGATTAGAGTGTGAATGTAAGTGTCAGCACAATTGAAGAGTCAGTCACAATGATGAACTGCGGAAAGTATGTAGGAAAGCTGATATAAATAGAGACATTATGAAATCAGGAAAAGTATAAAGTGAGAGATAGGATTAGATATTTTCAACAGGGTTGAGTTTGAATATATAATCTTAGCAAGAAACAAATATGTTGTCACAAATAGGATTGAATTTTGAGAGCATTAGCCAAACTTGATATGGATGGTTTTAGTAATCCATGTTCACTTTACATTTAGGCTTTGGTGCAAACATAAGTGTGACCATTTCTTTTTGTGTCCAGAATATTACTCTGATAAAATGTATATGTAGATCAGATGACATGAGTATTTCTTCCACCATTACTGGGAGCAAAATTTTGAAGACGTATAAATTAGTATTGGGTTTACAAAGAGGTGTACTCTGTGTCTATGAATATAGAGACAATGCATGAATAGACAATAGAGTGAATAAATAATATAACTGGTTCCACTTTAAATAATGGATTGATTTGATATCTGAAAATATATAAGAAATCTTATATTGATATACAATCATTCATTCCAACCAGTTATACATCTAATAGTAATATTAGGGTTATAGTTTATCATGAAGGGTGTGTGAGTTTTGCTTCAAATTTGATTATGGAAATCGAAAATAATATGTTTGGAATGAAGTCTCATGAAAGAACCAGTCAAGAATCATGGAGGATTACATGTGTTCTAAAGCAGAAAATGATTGAAAGTGAAACAAATGCCTATAATTTTGCTAACGTATGGATGAAATATATATCCTATAATGTGCATAAACTGAAGAAATTGTAACATACCAGTGGTGAATAAGAATGAACATCAAAATACACATCATGTCCCATAGGAATCTACTTGCATTGATGACAAACTGGATCAATTATTGTAGAAATATTAGGATTTGTATCCACCATTCACTGAAGTTATTTTTCATTTCTAGGAAAAAAATATGTATTTCAGGTGGATGAATATTTCCGTGAATAATCTTGTGAAATGTTAACTCTAAATCCACATACATGAATATGAATGAATTTAGGGAGTGTATAATAAGACACATATATTTTATATTTTAAAAAAATTTAGTATGTGTGTGTGTGTATATATATATATATATATATATATACACACACAGACACACACACACACACACACACACAGAGACATTAAAAATTAGCAATACATATGCCAATCGAAATTCACCATGAAATATATATCATCCACTGATCCAAAAATATTCATTTTACTGAACATGGATTTATGTATAATGTTGTTCAACTAGGAAGCTCACCCACAGTTTGAAATTTCAGTTTCAACAGCGTTTAGGCGGAGTGATCTATTCTCACAATTTCTATCTGCCAAGTCAGCCACCTCACAAGAGTGTACCTGTGGTACCAGGTAGAATTCTATATGTGCATATAAAAATACATGTGCTGAATAGGCTACAGAGAAAGGGAGACAGGAATTCACATATTTGTTTACTTTAAGTACCCATGAAACTATTTCAATTAAAAATTAACTTGAATTATAACACCTACACTTTATCATGCAAAAGTCAAGTCTAACTATACACCATGCCTCCTCTGAAATGCTTGCATTTCTATTCTGTTTGGGTTATTTTACTCCATCATATTAGGATTAGTAGTAAGAGTCTATTAGGGTATGGGTTAGTGTCAGTTATTTAGTATTTCAAATGGAAAATAGGAAAATAAATCCAATGTGTATGGAAATATGTGCTACAAAAAATTCCCACTATCATCCAGAACAATGCCTTGACAATATCTTCGCCCCTAGTAAGACACAATTAGAGAAGAAGAGTTAGAAAATCTGTGAATACATACCTGGAATGGAAAATGTTCAGGAGTTCACAACCTTGGAGGTGGTAGAGGAGTTTCCAAAAGTAAGGGACAGTGTAAACACTCCACAAACATGGAGCTATGCTGGCATTAAGACTTCTTGAGAAACTGCCTCTGAGGTTGGACACTTGAATAATATGTTGTTGTCAGGAGCTTTAGCTCCCTGTGTACGGAGACCATCAAAGCTGGGTCTGCATCTATGTGACCTGGAGGATATGGTTTCTTATTTTCTAATGAACATGAGGAAGCAGTGATGAATTCTCTCTTTGTAGATAAACTGTGGCCACTGGGGGCTAAGTGTCTCCCTGTGTGGACTTTGAAGCCATTTGGTCATTCTCCAATTTACGTGGTGTTTCTTGCTGCTGCACTGGGTGTTTTGTATTTGCTTCACAACATACAAGGATTTCAAATGGGTCACAGTGCTGGTGGGAGTCCTGTAAGGTGTGGTGGGTCAGGGTCTTCAGGAGAATGCACCCACCAGGCTTCTATCCCACATTTCTTGCTCCCTTGACCATAGCAACCTGATTCTGAACATTGCCCTGAAACCTGTCCATATAACCAGATGCCTTTTCATATAATTTTCTGCTGGCTGCACCAAGTCAGTCACAAGCCATTTGGAAGCCAATGACACACCCACATGGCCACACCACAAATATATTATCAGACAACTGCACACCACTGCTCTAGGCCCACTACTCAGCAGGCTCCAACTTACTGGCATCTGTGTTCCACACCATTTTCAAGAACTCCAGTCAATCAAGGCACTGTCTGGTACACTCATGAGCAGCAATAGGACATCCAATAGTTCTCCAGTGCCACCTGGTCATTGGGAATTTCAAAAATTTCATGGTATTTATCTATCCATTGTTCAAGAATGAAGTTGGAGGCACTTTGGGGTTTCCATTCATCCAAGAACCATTAAATGGTGAGGAAGCTCATTTCAATGAAAGCTCTGGAGAACTCTCACAGGCAAGGCTTTCCAAAGAGTGGTCAAAATGTCATATGCAGACAGGCCCATTGAGGTCTAAAATGTGAGGTCCATGTGTGTTTTGACTCTTAACTATGGCTGCCAAGTCTTTCAGAATAAAATCATGTGATATCCTGGTTGAGATTCTCAGTGCTCTGTGGAAAGCCACCCAGGGCCCAATCTCAGGTTTCAAGGGTGACTCTCATGCGTGGCCTCCTACAATCCCAACACAATTAATGGCAATACTTCTCTGAGGTCAGTTCCAGAACTCAGTCTCGAAGGAGAATCACACCCGAGTTCAAGCCCATGTGGACCCAGTCATATCTTCCAACCGCCACACAAATGACCACAATTGAAACCAAAACATTCCCACATGACCCTCATCTTCTTCCATATAGACACTCATCATAAACTCTTGCTGGAGGTTTCCATGAGGAGCGCAGCCCAAGGCAATGTCCAAAATATGCACCCTTGCCCGTCATTTGCCTAAAATGAGGGTGGCCTTGACACCCTTCCTGTGAACCAGGAGTGATCAAATAGGCCTGCCTTTAATACTGCTCTGCTTCTCCAATTTGTGGCCAACTGACTGTCAGGTATAGATTCTTTATGTGATTTGGCATCATGGGAGAACCCAAGCACTTCTGCAGGAGTTCAAAGAACTCATTTGACCCAGAGGATCCTATTCTCACTTGATGGAGGTTAGGAACCTAACAGAGGAAGGCAAGAAACTTCATCCACAATGACTGATATTTTTACCATTTTCGTTTTCAATACACACATGGGAACTTTCTTTATATCCATCAGGTGCTGAGAATCTAATCCATAGCCTGACCCAGAGGCAAGCAGCTGATTCAGACACATCCCTTTCGAAAGTAATTAAGCAAAGCACCACAGGTGATGCCCATTCATTTGCATTTAAAAACCGTTTACTTCAGGCTTCAAAAAGGAGTGGCCTGAGGTAAGGACTTTCCTGACATTCAGGGCAACAGAAAAATAGGTAAGCAGAAGGCCCAGAACAGTGTTTCTTCACTGAGACTTTCCTGGTCACACTGATATCTGAGTTTCCTGAGATGCTCGCCATTCCATTCAGCTATCCAGTACATGGCCATGTCACAGAGCTTGGAGGTGTTACATATCTTGGACACAAAACCATGAGCCTATTCTGGGTAGTGGCCAAAATTTAGGAAGAAAACAGGAACTTAGGAAGATAGTAGGGGTTGCCCATCCATAAAGCAACCTGCAGTCCAGTCATAAATTGGGTAGGATGAATGATGGAAAACTTTCTTCTAGACAGGACATATCCATTGATGCATTCTCTTTTCTTATGTCTACAACCACGGACACAGCGAGATACACAGATATAGAAACACTCACCTTGTCAAACGACTTTTTAGAAGCAGTACACTCCAAACCAAACAAATCGCCTTTCCTGCCTATTCTCAGAACATGAGACAAAACCACAAACTCACACCCACACCCACAAAGGCACTTCCTTCCCCCAATATGTCTGTGACAATCCGGAGTGTCCTCTGACTGTGGACCATATTGTTACCATAAACTGGCCTGCCCTGTCTCAGATCTGGTCTCCGTGGCCAAATCTGTGAAGTTGTCAGGAGCCAGCGATGACCAACTACCTGTTTTCTTAGGAAAGGACCCTCTTCAGAGCTGTCCTGGCATTTGACCATTCTCACATCAGTAGGTACCAAAAAAGACTCTCTCTGCCCTTGGTAAAACCAAACATGTGATCCCACTAGGACTGTTACTGGGACTGGCTCTGGATGCCTGGCTTCCTGAATCCCAAGTTCAGAGAGTTCCATCACCAAGTAAGTTAGGTGAAGTCACTTTCTTCATGAAATGAATGAGGTCACTGCCTTGGCAACCACTTTGTCCTAACAGTTGCTGCCAAGGGTCTCATGAGATGGAGGCTGTTCCTACTTTCTGTGAGACTGTCACAAGTTAGAATGGTATATCAACCATATGCACCAGGGAACTTCTCTCCATACAGGCCTGCTTTGGTCCATCTTCTCTACATTAAGAAGAGAGAGGCTGATTCAGACACATCCTTTCATCCTGTCCAGGTTCTTTACCATTTCAGAAGACTTTTGCTCTCTTTGGTACTACATAGCTGCCTACAACTTCTCCAAGGATCATTTCTGCATTGACCTTTGAGGTTCTCAGCAGGTGGAAGATCCCTTACATTCCTGTATTGTAAGACCAACTCTATCCCTGCTCCTCTGTAAAGGTAGATTGAGGGAACAGCGTATGGTTAGGGTTAATAACAGGTTCGAATTCAGTTGGGAATCATTCTGCGGGATGAATAATGTTATTGGGAACCTGCGAAATTTAAAAGAATATATAGGTGAAATATAAGTTTGAAAACCCAAATCTATGTAAGTTTTGAAGCCCAGAAGTGTATTGGGCCCTTGGGTAGGATACTTAGCTTTGAATTATGTTCTGCACAGATGTCGCCGATTAATCGCTATACAATGGCATAGGACCTTTACCTTGGATGATTGAATGTCGAAGAGAACATGCAGTCAAAAAGGGATAGTCGATAGGATTAGGAAGATAGTCAGTAGGTTTAGAAAGAAGAGTGAGTATAGGATTTGGACAAAAACTTTTTTAGCAATAGGGTTTCGGGTAAAGAGTGAATGTAAATGTCAGCACATGTGAAGAGTCATTCACAATGATGAACTGGGGAAAATATGTAGGAAAGTAAATATCAATTGAGACAAAAGAAAATCGGGCAAAGTATAATGTGAGTTATAGGATTAGACATTTTCAACAGGGTTGAGGTTGAATATATAATCTTAGCAAGAAACAAATATGTAGTCACCAATTGGATTGACATTTGAGAGCATTAGGCAACCTGGACATGGATTTTATTACTAATCCATGCTCACTTTCCATTTAGGCTTTGGTACAATCATAAGTGTGACCTTTGCATTTTGTGTCCATAATATTACTGTAATAAAATATATATGTAGATCAGGTGACATGAGTATATCTTCCACCATTTCTGGGAGCAATATTTTGAAGACGTATAAATTAGTATTGGGGGTACAAACAGGTGTACCCTGTTTCTATGAATATACAGATAATGCATGAATGGAACATACTCTGAATAAAACCTATACTCATTCCACTATAAATAATGGATTGAATTGATATCTGAAAAAATACAGGAAATCAAATATTGATATACAGACATTCATTACAACCAGTTATACATCAATGATAATATTAGTATTAGGATTTTCATGAAGAGTGTGTGAGTTTTGCTTCAAAATTGATTATGGAAATCGAAAATAATGTGTTTGGAAAGAAGTTTCATGAAAAGAGCAGTAAAGAAACATGGAGGAATACATGTTTTCAGAAGCAGGAAGTGATTGAAAGTGAAACAAATTCCTATATATTTTTGAACTTTTGGATGAAATATATATATTATGATGTGCATAAACTGAAGAAATAATAATGTCCCACTGTTGAATAAATATGAACGTCAAAATACATATCATGTCCCATAGGAATCTACTTGCATTGATGTTAAACTGGGTCAGTTACTGTAGAAATATTAGGATTTGTATACACCATTCACTGAAGTTAGTTGTCAGTACTAGGAAACAAATATGAATTTCAGGTGGATGAATAGTTTGGAAAATAATCTTGTGAAAAGTTGATTATAAATCCACATAAATGAATATGAATGAATTTAGGGCGTGTATAATAAGTCACATATATTACATATTTTGAAATATCTGGAGAGTATATATATATATATATATATATATATATATATATATATATAGAGAGAGAGAGAGAGAGAGAGAGAGAGAGACATTAAAAACTAACAATATATATGCCAATCAAAATCCATCATGAAATATATATCATCCACAGATCCAAAAATATTCATTATACTGAACATGGATTTATGTATAATGTTGTTCAACTAGAAAGTTCACCCATAGTTTGAAATTTCAGTTCCAATAGCATTTACGAGGAGTGATCTCTTCTCACAATTTGTATCTGCCAAGTCAACCACCTCACAAGAATGTACGTGTGGTACCAGGTAGAATTCTATATGTGCATATAAAAATACATGTGCTTAATAGGCTACAGAGAAAGGGAGAAAGGAATTCACATATTTGTTAACTTTAAAAACACATGGAGAACTATTTCAAAAAAAATTTGCAAGATTTATAACTCCTACCCTATATTATGCAAAAGGCAAGTCCAAGTATACACCTTGCCTCCTCTGAACTGCTTGTACTTCTTTTCTGTTTTTTTGTTATTTTTCTCCATCATATTAGGATTAGTAGTCAGAGTCTAGTTTGGAATTGGTTAGGGTTAGAGATTCAGTGTTTTAAAGGGTAATTGAAAAATGAATCCAATGTCTATGCAAATATGTGCTACCCCAAAATCTTCCCAATCTCATCCAGAACAATGCCTTGACATTATATTTTACCAAAGTAAGATACAGTTAGAGGAGAAGAGTTAGAAAATCTGTGAATACATATCTGGAATGGAATTTGCTCAGGAGTTCACAACCTTGGAGGTGGTAGCAGAGTTCAAAATAGTAAGGCAAAAGGTAAACACTCCTCAAACATGGAGCTCTGCTGGCCTAAAAAATTCTTGAGAAACTGCCTCTGAGGTTGGGCACTTGAAATACATGTTGTTTTCAGGAGATTTAGTTCTTTTATAGAGAGACCATCAAAGCTGGTTCTGCATATATGTGTCCTGTAAGACATGGTTTCTTATTTTTCATTGAACATGTGGCAGCAGTGCTGAATTCTTTTTTTGTAGCTAAACTGTGGACACTGGGGCTAAGTTTCTCCCTGTGCTAACTGGAAAGACATTTGTTCATCCTCCACTTTTAGTGGTGTTTCTTGCTGCTGCACTGGGAGTTTGGTATTTGCTTCACGAAATAAAGGAGGTCAATTGGGACACATTGTTGGAGGGAGTTCTGTCACGTGTGGTGGGTGAGGGTTTGCAGGAGAATGCAATAACCAGGCTTCTATCCCACATAGCTTTCCCCCTTGACCATAGCAACCTGATTCTGAACATTTCCCTGAAACCTCTCCATATAACAAGATGCCTTTACCTATTGGGTCTGTTGGCTGAAACCATATCAGTCACAAGCCATTTGGACGCCAATGGCAGTTCCACGTGGCCTCACCACAGATGTTTTGTCACACATCTGCTCACCACTGCTCTAGGCCCACTAAACAGCAGGCACCAACTAACTGGCATCTCTGTTCTACACCATTTTTATGAAACCCTGTCAATCAAGGCACTGTCTGGTATACTCATGATCAGCATCAGGACATCCAAAGATTTTCCAGTGCCAACTGGTCATTGAAATTTCAAAAATTTCATGGTATTTATCTAGCCATTATTCAAGGAAGAAGTTGTAGTCACTGTGGGTTTCAATTCATTCAGGAACCATTAAATGTTAAGGAAGCTCATTTCAATGAAAGCTCTGGAGAACAATCACAGGCAAGTCATCCCAAATAGTGGCCAAAAGGTCACATGAAGCCAGGCCCATTGAGGTCTACAATGTGAGGTCCATGTGTGTTTTGACTCTCAACTATGGCTGCCAAGTTTTTCAGAATAAAATCATGTGATATCCTGGCTGAGATTCTCAGTGTTCTGCGGAAAGCCACCCTTGGCCTAGATCTCAGTTTCCAAGGGCGACTCTCATGCGTGGCCTCCTAACATCCCCACACAATTCATGGCAATACTTCTCTGAGGTCAGTTCTACAACTCAGTCTCTAAGGAGTATTACACCAGAGTACAAGCCGAGGGGGACCCAGTCATCCTTTCCAACTGCCACACAAATTACCAAAATTAAAACCAAAACATTCCCACATGGCCCTCATCTTCTTCCACATAGACCCTCATTATAACCTCTGGCTGGAGATTTCCATGAGGGGTGCAGCGCAAGAGAGTGTCCAAAATAAGCTCCCTTGGCCCTCATTTGCCTAAAGTCAGGGTGGCCTGGACACCATTCCTATGAACCAGGAGTGATCAAATAGGCCTGCCATTACAACTACTCTGCTTCTCCAATTTGAGGCCTACTGACTGTGGGGTTTAGATTCTTTATGTGAAGTGGAATCATGACAAAACCCAAGCACCTCTGCATGGCTTTGAAAAACTCATTTGACCCAAAGGATCCCTATACTCACTTGATGATTGTCTGCAACCTAATAGAGGAAGGAGAGAGACATCATCCACAATGACTGAATTTTGCCATTTTAGTTTTGGATGCACACATGGGATCTTTCTTTATATCCATCAGGTGCTGAGAATATAAGCCACAGCCTCACACAGGGCCAAGAGGCTGATTCAGACACATCCCATTCAAAGCAATTAAGCAAAGAGCCACGGGTGATGCCCAATCATTTCCATATGAAAACTGTTTTTTTCATGCTTATCAAAGGGGTGGCCTGAGGCAAAGACCTTCCTGTCATTCAGTGAAACAGAAAAATAGGTAAGCAAAAGGCACAAAGCATGGTTTCTCCACTGAGACTTACCTGGTCACACTGATATCTGAGTTTTCTAAGAAGCTCGCCATTACCTTCAGCTATTCAGTACATGGCCATGTGACAGAGCTTGGGGTGGTACCTATCTTGGACACAAAACCATGAGACTATTCTGCAGATTGGTCAGAATTCAGGAAGAAATCTGAAACTTAGGAAGATAGTAGGTGTTGCCCATCGATAAGGCAACCTGCAGTGCAGTCATAAATTGGGCAGGATGAATGCTGGGAAGCTTTCTACTAGACAGGACACATTCATTGATGCATTCTCTTTTCTAATGTCTACAACCACGGACACAGTGTTATACACAGACATAGAAACACTTGCCTTGTCAAAAGACTATCTAGAAACAGTCCACTGCAAACCAGACATACCAGCTTTCCTACCTATTCTAAGAAAATGAGACAAAACAACAAACTCACACCCACAAACACAAAGCACCTCCTTCCCCCAAGTAAGTCTCTGAATATCCAGAGTGTCCTCTGACTAGCGGGCCCTACTATGTTCACCCGAAATGGCCTGTACTGTGGCAGATCTGGTCTCCTTGGCCAACTCTGTGTAGTTGTTAGGAGCCAGCGGTGAGTCACTACCTACTTACTAAGGAAAGGCCCGTCTTCAGAGCTCTCCTGATATTTGGCCATCCTCACATCAGTAGGTACCAAGAAAGACAGAATCTGTCATTGGTAAAACAAAACAAGTGAGCCCACTGGTACTGGGAGTGGGACTGGCTCTGGATGCCTGGCTTCCTGGATCCCAAGTTCAGAGAGTTCCATCACCAAAGAAGTAAGGTAGGTCACTTCCTTCAGGAACTGAATGAGGTCAATGCCTTGGCAAACACTTTGTCCTAATAGCTGCTTCCAAGGGTCCCATGAGATGGAGGCTGCCCCTACTTCCTGTGACACTGTCACAAGTTAGAATGGTATATCAACCATAGACACACGGGAACAGCTCTCCACACAGACCTTGTTTGGTCCATCTTCTCTACATTAAGAAGAAAGTGGCTGATTCAGACACACCCCTTCATCCTGACAAGGTTGTTTGCCATGGAAGATGACTTTTGCTCTCTCAGGTCCTTCATAGCTGCCTACCTCTTTTCCAGGGATCATGTCTGCATGGACCTTTGAGGTTCTCAGCAGGTGGAAGATCCCCTACATTCCTGTATTGTAAGACCAACTCTGTTCCTGCTCTTCTGTAAAGTTAGATTGAGGGAACAGTGTATGTTTAGGGTCAATAACATGTTGGATTTGGTTTAGGAATCATCCTGCAGAATGAATAATGGTATTTGAAACTGCGATATTTACTAGAATATATATGTGAAATATAAGTGTGAAACTAGAAATCTAGGTAACATTTGAAGCTCAGAAGGGCATTGGACCCTTGATTGTGATACTTAGAATAAAATTACATTCTGCACAGAGGTCTCAGATAGATCAATATACAATGGCATAAGACCTTGTACCTTGCTTGATTGAATGTAGAAGAGAATATCCAGTCAAAAAAGGATAGTCGGTAGGATTAGGAAGATAGTCGGTAGGTTTAGAAAAAGAATGAGTATAGGATTAGGAACAAACGTTTATTAGCAATAGGTTATCGATTAGAGTGTGAATGTAAATGTCAGCACATGTGAAGAGTCAGTCACAATGATGAACTGGGGAAAATATGTAGGAAACAGATAGAAATAGAACCATAATGAAATCAGGCAATGTATAAAGTGAGGGATAGGATTAGACATTTTCAGTAGGGTTGAGTTTGAATATATAATCTTAAGAAGAAACAAATATGTAGTCACCAATAGGATTGATATTTGAGAGCATTAGGCAAGCTGGACATGGATGTTTTTAGTAATCCATGTTTACTTTCCTTTTAGGCTTTGGTACAAACATAAGTGTGACCTTTGCATTTTGTGTTCCGAATATTTCTGTGATTAAATGTATAAGTAGATCAGGTGACATGAGTATTTCTTCCAACATTTCAGGGAGCAATATTTTGAAGACATATAAATTAGTATTGGGGGTATAAAGAAGTGTACACTGCGTCTATGAATATAGAGATAATGCATGAATAGACCATATTGTGAATAAATAATATAACTCGTTCCACTTTAAATAATGGATTGAATTTTTATCTGAAAATATATAAGAAATCCTATATCGTTATGTAATCATTAATTCCAACCAGTCATACATCTAATGGTAATATCAGAGTTATAATTCATCATAAAGTTTATGTGAGTTTTGCTTCAAAAGTGATTATGGAAATTGAAAGTAATGTGTCTTGAAAGAACTCTCATGAAAAGACCTGTCAAGAAACATGGAAGAATACATGTGTCCTGAAGCAGGAAGTGATTGAAAGTGAAACAAATTCCTGTAAATTTGCGAACTTGTGGGGAAATCTTAAGAGCCCCTCCCAGCTCTCCCTTGAGCGTGATAGCCAGACCGAGGGAATTAGGAGTGGCAAAGGACTCGTGGTGCAGACCTCCAGGCCACCGCTCCCACCAGTGCTGAAAACTGAAGTCTCTTGCTCCAGTTTCCGGGGGCATGGCTTCCGGAGTGCAAGCAAATTCGCTGGGGGTTCTCAGGCCTAAGCTCTACAAACTTAGGGTCTGAGGGAGACAAACAGGGAGAGTGTTCCCAGGCGTTCATGAAAACAGGGCTCCTAGGAGCAGCAGACCTGGCATGTAGCCAGTATTGTGGTGAGTGTCACAGGTGAGTGGGGCCTGGCTTGAGGAAACACAAAAGAAGGCCCTAGGCACTCAGGATTGGACACCCACCCAGTCTGGGAGGAAGAGCTGCTGCACAGTGATTGGTTCCCACTTATTAAAAGGAGAAGCTTGGCCCAGTGGGCACAGCTCTACCTACTGGAAAAGAAGTTTATTGCAATCTATGACTGCATTTATTGTTATTATTATTATTTTAATTTGTTTTTTTTTGTTTTTGTTTTGTTTTTGTTTTGTTTTCTTTTATTTTCATTTTTTTGTTGCTGTTCTTTAACTTTTAAAAAATGTTTTAAATTTTTTTATTTTATTTTATTTTTTTTCCGGTTCATGATGACCATCTGAGAACACAAATTTATTGCTTTTATTTTCCAAAATCCTCATAAAAGAACTTAAACACTATAAAAATAATCACACGGTATTACCATAAAACAACAAATGACAGGGAAAAAAACGTATTGGATCTCACCATTATGTATACACACAACACACACCTGCACAATCCCCCCAAACTAAAAGTAAATAGCGGAAAGATCAGTAGAGTGGAGGGAAGGGAACAGAAAGAGGGAGGAAAGGAGAAAAAGAGGAAGTACTGGGGACTGAATTAGAGCAAATTATATTTCATGCTTTTATAATTATGCCAAAATGAATCTTAATGTTATGTATAATCTTAATGTTATGTATAAAAAGAACCAGTTAAAAAAAGAAATATGATAGTATACCAGTGCTGTGTAGAGCCAATAAAAAAAAATACCTATACATAAACTAAAAAAAATGTGAATTTTAAGAATAAACTGGAGTGGGCTAGAGTTGTGGCTCAGTGGTAGAGCACTTGTCTAGCATGTGTGAGGCACTGGTTGGATTCTCAGCACTGCATATAAATTAATTAATTAAATAAGGATCCATCAACAACTAAAAAAAACTAGTAAAAAAGAATAAATTATAAAAAATAAATGAAAGTGTGTAGAAAATGTCATTTTAAGTAAAAATACAAAATCAGCTCTAAGTTGTTTGCAACACAAACACACAAGTTAAGTGGTGTTTGAAAATACAGGGAGCAAAAGCTATTGTATAAAAATTTTATTGATAATTCCAGAACATCTATTATTAATATCAATGTAAAATATGTATTTTAAGTGAAAGAACCTTTAATAAGACAGCAATTCTGTTAATTAATTAAAGAATCTAAAAATTAGATGAAAATATGATTTGTTTTTATTCAATGAAGCAAGATTAAATGTTTGAAATATGATTTTAAGGAGAAATATAGGCACCACAATAAGTTTAAGGAATTTTGTGGATACAAAGATAATTAACTTAGCACAACTTACTATGATAAATGAGTTTACTTTAGTAGAAAAATAGAATTTGCTCTCTGCAAACTGGGCACCCCTAATCCCCAAATCCCAAATCCAAAATGCCAAATCTAACGTGTTTTAGTACTGGAATGTGACAAGTGAAAAGTTTCCTACTTGGCTTCATTTGACAGGTTACAGTCAAAATGCAGGTATACTAAAAATGTTGTATGAAATTTCCTCCAGGCTATGGGTCTAAGGCATGCATGAAATATAAATGAATTTCATATTTACACTTGAGTCTTATCCCCAAGATTATGTGTGTATAAATATTCCATAATTCCAAAAAAATCCAAAATCTGAAATGCTTCTTGTTCTAAGCATTTTTGATAAACAATACTTAACCTATATACAATTGTTTCCCGCACAACAAATAAACAAATTTAATAAGGTTAAAAACTTTCCAAAAATAAAATTTAAACATACTACAAAGCAAATAAATAACACATGAAATAATAAATTTTTTGGTGACTTAACAACTGGAAACTGTTTCATTTAACTTGCCCCTGGATCATAGATAAACTTCAAAATTATTTTCTTTTTTTTTTTAAATGGCAAAATAATTTTATTTTATTTTATTTTTTTATTGGTTGTTCAAAACCCTACAAAGCTCTTGACATATCATATTTCATACATTAGCATACATTAGCTTCAAGTGAGTTATGAACTCCCTTTTTTAAACCAAGTAGAGATTGCAGAATCACATGGGTTACACATCCACATTTTTACATAATACCATACTAGTAACTGTTGTATTCTGCTCCCTTTCCTTTCCTCTACAATCCCCCCTCCCCTCCCCTATTTTGTTATTATTATTTTTTAAAATTTTAATTTTAATTTTATATTATCATTATCATTTTTTTAAAAAAATCATTTTCATTCTTTATTTTCTATTTTTTCTATTGTATTTCATTTCTTTTCAATTTTCTTATTTCCCATTCCTTGCATTCTACCTGCCTACTCTCATTCTCTTTAGTGACTTTTTCCCTTCCCTTCTAAAATCTTTCCTCCCAAGCATCAAATAAATTTATAAGAGTAAACAGTAACTCAGCAGTCAAACAGAACAAGAAGTAACATGAGCAGCATAAACAAGCAAGGAAGAAAAGGAGAACAAACAACGAAGAACACCCTAAATATTCAGGAGGACCAGGATTCATCAGAAAAGTGGTCATATAAAGAACTCAAGGAATACCTTAGACAGATGGAATGGAAACTTAAAGAAGATACGAGACAGAAAATCCAAACAGTAAAAGAAAACATTGAAAATGAATTACATAAACATATAAAAGAAAAAGTTAAGCATCTTTATCAGTGGATAGAGATTATAAAAAAAATCAAACAATAATTCTAGAAATGAATGAAATGATAAACCAAATTAAGAACTCCATTGAGAGTATCACTAACAGAGTGGAGCAAGTAGAAGCCAGAACGTCAGATAATGAAGACAAAATATATCATCTTGAAACGAGTCCAGCCAACTCAGAAAGGCTGGCAAAAAAATCACAAGAAAAACATCCAAGAGATTTGGGATAACATAAATAAAACCACACTTACGAGTCATCAGGATAGAGGAAGGTACAGAGACTGAAACCAAGGGAATGAGAAAACTGCTGAATGAAATAATTACAGAAAACTTTCCAGAAATAAAAAAGGAAATGGATATACAAATTGTAGATGCATACAGGACAAGAGCACACAAAATCACAGTAGACAAATGCCAAGACACATTGTTATGAAGATATCCAATATACAGAACAAAGAGAAAATAATAAATCTACAGGAGAATGGAGGCAGAATACATTCAGTGGTAAACCAATAAGGTTAACAACGGATATTTGATCACAGATGCTGAAAGCGAGAAGATCCTGGAAAAACGTATTTCAAACACTGAAAGACAATGGATGCCAACCAAGAATTATGTATCCAGCATAATTAATCATCAGGTACGACAATAAAATAAGAATCTTTCATGATAAACAAAGCTAAAAGAATTTGAAGCCAGAAAACAAGCTTTACAAAGCGTCTTGAGCAAAACACTACACAAGAAAGAAATGAAAAACAACAACCAAAACCATCAGTGGGAAGTACCTTGGTAATGACAGAGGCAGGGTGAAAGCTTATCATGGAGAAACAAACTAAATTTAAAAAAAGATAAATAATCAAACATGGCTGGCAGTACAAACCATACATCAATAGTAACTCTGAATGTAAATGGCTTCAACTCTCCAATAAAGCGACATAGGCTGGTAACTTGGATTAAATAAACAAATCCAACAATATGTTGCCTCCTGGAGACACATCTGAAATGCAAAGACACACAGGCTGAAGGTGAAAGGTTGGGAAAAAATACACCATGCACACTTATCCTCATAAGCAAGCAGGGGTGGACATCCTCATATCAAATAAAATCGACTTCAAGACTAAGTTAATCAAAAGGGATAAGGAAGGACATTATATACTGTTAAAAGGAACCATTCACCAACAAGACATAACAATTATCAATATTTATGCACTAAATAATGGTGCTACGATGTTCATGAAACAAATTCTCCTCAAGCTCCAAAATGAAATAGACCTCAACACAATAATTATGGGTGACTTCAACACACATCTATCACCATTGGACAGATCCTCCAAACAAAAGTTGAATAAAGAAAGTATAGAACTCAATATCACAATCAATAACCAACATGTAACTGACATATATAGAATATATCAACCATCATCAAGTGGATATACTTTTTTCTCAGCAGCACATGGATCCTTCTCAAATAAATACCATATATGATGCCATAGGGCAACCCTCAGTAAATATAAAGGTGTGGAGATAATAACATGCATTTTATCTGATCATAATGGAATGAAACTGGAAATCAATGATAAAAGAAGGAAGGAAAAATTCTACATCACATGGAAAATGAACAATATGTTACTGAATGATCAATGGGTTACAGAAGACATAAAGGAGGAAATCAAAAAATTCTTAGAGATAAATGTAATTATAGACACAACATATCAGAATCTATGGGACACAATTAAAGCAATTTTAAGAGGGAAATTCATCGCCTGGAGGTCATTCCTGAAAAAAAAAGAAAAACCAACAAATAAGTGAGCTCACACTTCATCTCAAAGCCCTAGAAAAGGAAGAGCAAAACAACAGCAAATTTAGCAGAAGGCAAGAAATTATTAAAATCAGAGTGGAAATCAACGAAATTGAAACAAAAGAAACTATTGAAAAAATTAACAAAACTAAAAATTGGTTCTTCGATAAAATAAATAAGATCAACAAACCCTTAGCCATGCTAAAGACGAAAAGAAGAGAAAGAACTCAAATTACTAACATATGGGATGAAAAAGGCAACATCACAACAGATGCTACAGAAATACAGAAGACAATTAGAAATTATTTTGAAAACCATTATTCCAATAAAATAGAAAATAGTGAAGACATCGATAAATTTCTTAAGTCATATGATTTGCCCAAACTGAGTCAGGAGGATACACACAATTTAAACCGACCAATATCAATGGATGAAATAGAAGAAGCAATCAAAAGACTACCAACCAAGAAAAGCCCAGGAACGGATGGCTATACAGCGGAGTTTTACAAAACCTTTAAAGAAGAATTAATACCAATACTTTTCAAGTTATTTCAGGAAATAGAAAAAGAGGGAGCTCTGCCAAATTCATTTTATGAGGCCAACATCACCCTAATTCCAAAACCAGAAAAAGACACCTCAAAGAAAGAGAACTACTGACCAATATATCTGATTAACCTAGATGCAAGAATCCTCAATAAAAATCTGCCTAATCGAATACAAAGGCACATCAAAAAAATTGTTCACCAGGATCAAGTAGGATTCATCCCTGGTATGCAACGATGGTTCAATATACGAAAATCAATAAATGTTATTCATCACATCAATAGACTTAAAGATAAGAACCATATGATCATCACGATAGATGCAGAAAAAGCATTTGACAAAGTACAGCATCCCTTTATGTTCAAAACATTAGAAAAATAGGGATAACAGGAACTAACCTCGACATTGTAAAAGCTATCTATGCTAAGTCTCAGGCTAGCATCATTATGAATGGAGAAAAATTGAAGACATTTCCTCTAAAATCTGGAACAAGACAGGGATGCACTCTGTCACCACTTCTATTCAATATAGTTCTCAAAACACTGGCCAGAGCAATTAGACAGACGAAAGAAATCAAAGGCATAAAAATAGGAAAATAAGAATGAAAATTATCACTATTTCCTGGTGACATGATTCTATAGATAGAAGACCAAAAAGGGTCTACAAAAGAACTACTAGAACTAATAAATGAATTCAGCAAAGTGGCAGGATATACAATCAAAACGCATAAATCAAAGGCATTTCTGTATATCAGCGACAAACCTCCTGAAACAGAAATGAGGAAAAACACTCCATTCACAATACCCTCAAAAAAATTAAATACTTGAAAATCAACCAAACAAAAAAGGTGAAAGACTTATACAATGAAAACTACAGAACCCTAAAAAGAGAAGTAGAAGAAGACCTTAGAAGATGTAAAAATATACCCTGTTCCTGGATAGGCAGAACTAACATCATCAAAATGGCGAGATTACCAAAAGTTTTCTATAGGTTCAATGCAATGCCAATCAAAATCCCAATGGCATTTCTTGTAGAAATAGATAAAGCAATCATGGAATTCATATGGAAAAATATAAGACCCAGAATAGCAAAAGCAATTCTAGCAGGAAGTGTGAATCAGGCGGTATAGCGATACCGGACTTAAAACTATACTACAGAGCAATATTAACAAAAACAGCATGGCACTCGCATCAAAACTGGCAGGTTGACCAATGGTACAGAATAGAGGACACAAAGACTAATTCACAAAGCTACAACTATGCTATATTTGATAAAGGAGCTAAAAGCATGCAATGGAGGAAATATAGCATCTTCAACAAATGGTGTTGTAAAAAATGGAAATCCATATGCAACAAACTGAAACCGAATCCCCTCCTCTTGCCATGCACAAAAGTTAACTCAAAGTGGATAAAGGAGCTAGATATCAAATAAGAGACTCTGCATCTGATCCAAGAAAAAGTTGGCTCCGATCTACATAATGTGGGGCCGGGTTCCAAATTCCTTAACAGGACACCCATAGCAGAAGAGTTAATAACAAGAATCATCAAATGGGACTTACTTAAACTGAAAAGTTTTTTCTCAGCAGGATAAAAAATGAGAGAGGTAAATAGAGGGCCTAAATTATGGGAACAAATTTTTACTCCTTACACTTCAGATAGAGCCCTAATATCCAGAGTATACCAAGAACTCAAAAAATTAGACAATAAGATGATAAATAACCGAATCAAAAAATGGGCCATGGACCTGAACCGACACTACTCAGAGGAGGACATACAATCAATCAGTAAGTAAATGAAAAAATGCTCACCATCTCTAGCAGTCAGAGAAATGCAAATTAAAATCACCCTAAGAAACCATCCTACTCTAGTAAGATTGGCAGCCATTATGAAGTCAAACAACAAGTGCTGGCGAGGATGTGGAGAATAGGGTACTCTTGTACATTGCTGGTGGGACTGCAAACTGTTGTGGCAAATTTGAAAAGCAGTATGGAGAATCCTGGGAAAGCTGGGAATGGAACCACCATTTGACCCAGCTATTGCCCTTCTCAGACTATTCCCTGAAGACGTTAAAAGAGCATATTACAGGGATACTGCCACATTGATGTTCATAGCAGCACCATTCAAAATTGCTAGACTGTGGAACGAACCCAGATGCCCTTCAGTAGATGAATGGATAAAAAAATGTGGCATTTATACACCATTGAGTATTATGCATCATTAAAAAATGAAAAAAATCATTGAATTTGCAGGGAAATGGATGGCACTAGAGCAGATTATGCTTAGTGAAGCTAGCCAAACCCTAAAAAACAAATAAAAATGTCTTCTTTGATATAATGAGAGCAACTAATAACAGAGCAGGGAGGAAGAGCAGGAAGAAAAGATCAACATTAAACAGAGACATGAGGTGGGGGTCGGAAAGAGAGAGATAAAGGAAATTGCATGGTAATGGAGGGAGACCCTCATTGTTACAAAAAATTACATATAAGAGGTTGTCAGGGGAATGGGAAAATTAACAAAGTTATAAATGTATTAAAGTAGATGGGGTAGAGAGAGAAGATGGGAGGGGAGTGGGGATACTAGAGGATAGAAAATGTAGCAGAATACAACAGTTACTAATAGGGCATTATAAAAATGCAGATGTGTAACACATATGATTCTGCAATCCGTATTTGGGATAAAAATGGGAGTTCATAACCCACTTGAATCTAATGTATGAAATATAATATGTCAAGAGCTTTGTAATGTTTTGAACACCCAATTAAAAAAATTAAAAAATAATATGAAATAAAATAATTGAAAAAAAAACACATGGAGAAATATTTCACTCTCTTCCAGAACAATGCCTTGACATTACCCTCGCCCCAAGTAATACATCATTAGAGGAGAAGAGTTAGAAAATCTGGGAATACATAGCTGGAATTTAATATGCTCAAAAGTTCACAACATTGGAGGTGGTAGAGTAGTTTACTAAAGTAAGGGACAGGGTAAACACTCCACAAATATGGAGCTCTGCTGGCCTAAAGACTTCTTCAGAAACTGCCACTGAGTTTGGGCACTTGAAATATATGTTGTTGTCAGGAGCTTTAGATTCCTTTGTAATGAGAGCATCAAAGCTGGGTCTGCATCTATGTGACCTGGAGGACATGGTTTCTTATGTTCCAATGAACATGAGTCAGCAGTGCTGAATTCAATCTTTGTAGGTAAACTGTGGTCACTGGGGGCTAAGTGTCTCCCCGTGTGGACTGTGAAGCCATTTGGTCATCCTCCACATTTTGTGGTGTTTCTTGCTGCTGCACTGGTAGTTTGGTATTTGCTTCACAAAATACAAGGAGTCCACCTGGGACAAAGTGTTGGAGGGAGTTTCTCACGTGTGGTGGATCAGGGTCTGCAGGAGAATGCACCCACCAAGGTTCTATCCCAAATAGCTTGCCTCTTGACCATAGCAACGTGATTCTGAACATTGCCCTAAAACCTCTACAAATAAAAATACGCCTTTACATATAAGGGTCTGCTCGCTGCACCATGTCAGTCACAAGCAATTTGGAAGCCAATGGAAGATCCACATGGCTCCACCACAGATGATTTATCACACACCTGCCGACTGCAGCTCTATGCCCACTACTCAGCAGGCTCCAAATTACTGGCATCTCTGCTCTACACCATTTTCTGGAAACCCAGTCCATCAGGCACTGTCTGGTATACTCATAGTCAGCAACAGGATATCCAGAGGTTCTCCAGTGCCACCTGGTCATGGAAATTTAAAAAAATTTCACGGTATTTATCTAGCCATTTTTCAAGGATGAAGTTGAAGGCACTGTGGGTTTCACTTCATTCAGGAACCATTAAATGGTGAGGATGCTCATTTCAATGAAAGCTCTGGAGAACTCTCATAAGCATGGCTTCCTAAAGAGTGGCCAATGATCACATGATGCTAGGCACATTGAGGTCTACAATGTGAGGTCCATGTGTGTTTTGACTCTCAACTATGGCTGCCAAGTCTTTCAGAATAAAATTATGTGATACCATGGCTGAGATTCCAAGTGCTCTGTGCAAAGCCAACCTGGGCCTAGATCTCAGTTTCCAAGGGCAAATCTCATGCGTGGCCTCCTAAAATCCCAACTCAATTCATGGCAATACTTCTCTGAGGTCAGTACCTCAACTCAGTATCTAAGGGGAATCAAACCAGAGTTCAAGCCCAGGTGGACCCAGTCGTCACTTCCAACCACCACCCAAATGACCACAATTAAAACCAAAACACTCCCACATGACCCACATTTTCTTCCATATAGACACTCATCATAACTTCTGGCTGGAGGTTTCCATAAGGGGCTCCGCCCAAGCCAGTGTCAAAAATAAGCTTCCTTGACCCTTAATTTGACTAAACTGAGGGTGGCTGTACACACTTCCTGTGAACAAGATGTGATCAAATAGGTCTGCCATTAATACTGCTCCGCTTCTCCAATTTGAGGACTACTGACTGTGGGTTTTAGATTCTTTATGTGAACTGGAGTCATGATAAAACCCAAGCACCTATGGGATAGAATCTGCAGGGCTTTGAAGAACTCATTTGAGACAAAGGATCCCTATTCTCACTTGATGGAAGTCACGAACCTTACAGAGGAAGACGAGAGACTTCATCCACAATGACTGCTCTTTTTGCCACTTTGGTTTTGGATGTACACATGGAATCTTTCTTTAGATCCATCAGGTGATGAGAAACTAAGCAACAGCCTCACACAGGGCCAATGGTCTGAATGAGACACATCTTTTTCAAAGCAATTAAGCAAAGAGCCACAGGTGATGCCCATTCATTTCCATTTGAAAACTCTTTTCTTCAGGCTTCACAAAGGGGTGGCCTAAGGCAAAGACCTTCCTGACATTTAGGGCAACAGAACAATAGGTAACCAAAAGGCCCAAAGCAGGGTTTCTCCACTGAGTCTTTAATGGTCATAGTGATTTCTGAGTTTTCTGTGATGCTCACCATTCCCTTCAGCTATCCAGTACATGGCCATGTCACAGAGCTTGGAGGTGGTATATATCTTGCACAAAAAACCATGAGCCTATTCTAGAGAGTGGCCAGAATTCAGGAAGAAAAGTGGAACTTAGGAAGATAGCAGGTGTAGCCAATTGATAAGGCAAGCCGCAGTCCATTCATAAATTGTGCAGGATGAATTCAGGGAAGCTTTCTACTAAACAGGACATATCCATTGATCCAATATCTTTTCTAATGTCTACAACCATAGATAACAGTGGGATACACAGACATAGAAACACTCGCCTTGCAAACGACTTACTAGAAACAGTTCACTCCAAACCAAACAAACCGACTTCCCTGCCTATTTTCAGAACATGAGACAAAACCACAAAACCACAACCAAACCTACAAAGGCACCTCCTTCTGCCAAGTATGTCTTTGACTATCTTGAGTGTCCTCTGACTTATGGGCCATACTATGTTCCCCTGAAATGGCCACTCCTGTCTCAGATTTGGACTCCATGGCCAACTCTATTTAATTGTCAGGAGCCAGCTGTGAGCCACTACCTGTTTTCTCAGGAAAGGCCCCTCTTCAGAGATTTCCTGCCATTTGGCCATCCTCACATGAGTAGGTACCAAGAAAGACTGACTCTGTCCTTGGTAAATCCAAACAAATGAGACCACTCGGACTGGAACTGGCCCTGGCTTTTGCCTGAATTCCTGGATCCCAAGATCAGAGAGTTCCATCACCAAGGAAGTGAGGTGAGGTCACTTCTTTCAGAAATTGAAAAATCTGTGGAAAGCAACCCTGGGCCTAGATCTCAGTTCCAAGGGTGACTCTTATGCGTGGCCTCCTAAAATCCCAACAAAATTCAATGCAATACTTCTCTAAGGTCAGTTCCACAACTCAGTCTCTAAGGGGAATCACACCAGAGTTCAAGCCCAGGTGGACCCAGTCATTTCTTCCAACCGCCACACAAATGACCAAAATTAAAACGAAAAGACTCCCACATGGCCCTCATCTTCTTACATATTGTCATTCATCATAATGTCTGGCTGAAGATTTTCATGAGGGGCGAAGCCCAAGAAAGTGTCCAAAATAAGCTCACTTGCCCCTCATTTGCCTAAAGTCAGGGTGGCCTGGACACCCTTCCTGTGAACCAGGAGTGATCAAATAAGCCTGTCATTAATAATGCTCTGTTTCTCCAATTTGAGGCCTACTAATTTTCAGGTATAGATTCTTTGTGATTTGGAGTCATGAGAAACCCCAAGCACCTCTGCAGGGCTTTGAGGAACTCTTTTGACCCAAAGAATCCATTTTCTCACTTGACAGAGGTCAGAAACCTAACAGAGGAAGGCAAGAGACTTCATCCACAATGACTGATCTTTTTGCCATTATGGTTTTTGATGCACACATGGGATCATTCTTTAGATCCATCAGGTGCTGAGAATGTAAGACACAGCCACACACAGGCCAAGAGGCTAATTCAGCCACATCCCTTTCCAAAGCAATTAAGCAAAGAGCCACAGGTGATGCCCATTCATTTCCATTTGAAAACTCTTTCTTCAGGCTTCACAAAGGGGTGGCCTGAGACCAAGTCTTTCCTGACATTCAGTGCAACAGAACAATAGGTAAGCAAAAGGCCCAAAGCGGGGTTTTTCCACTGAGACATTTCTGTTCACACTGATATCTGAGTTTTCTGAAAGGCTGGCCATTCTCTTCCGCTATCCAGTACATGGCCATGTCACAGAGCTTGTAGTGGTGCATATCTTGGACACAAAACCATGAGCCTATTCTGGAGAGTGGCCAGAATTCAGGAAGAAAACAGGAACTTAGGAAGATAGAATGTGTTGCCTCTCGATAAGACAAGCTGCAGTCCATTCATAAATTGGGCAGGATGAATTATGGGAAGATTTATAGTAGACTGGACGCATCCATTAATGCTTTCTCTTTTCTAATGGCTACAAGAATGGACACAGTGGGATACACAGACATAGAAACACTCACCTGGTCAAACGACTTACTAAAAACAATCCACTCCAAACCAAACAAACCAACTTTCCTACCTATTCTCAGAACATGGCCTGACCTCTCTCAGATCTGGTTTCCTTGGCCAACTCTGTGAAGTTGTCAAGAAAAAGGGGTGAGCCACTACCTGCTTCTTCTGGAAAGGTCCCTCTTCAGAGCTCTCCTGGTATTTGGCCATCCTCACATCGGTAGGTACCAAGAAAGACTGACTCTGTCCTTGGTAAATCCAAACAAGTGAGTCCACTGGGACTGGGGCTGCCTCGGGGTGCCTGGATTCTTGGATACAAAGTTCAGAGAGTTCCATCAACAAGGAAATGAGGTATATCACTTTCTTTGGAACTGAATGAGGTCACTGCCTTGGCAACCACTTTGTCCTAACAGTTGCTTCCAAGTCTCCCATGAGATGGAGGCTGCCCCTACTTCCTGTGACACTTTCACAAGGTAGAATGGTATGTCAACCATAGGCACCCAGCAGCAGCTCTCCACACAGGCCTGGTTTGGTCCATCTTCTCTACAATAAAAAGAGAGAGGCTGATTCAGACACATCCCTTCATCCTGACCAGGTTGTTTGCCATGGAAGATGACTTTTGCTCTCTCAGGTCCTTCATAGCTGCCTACATCTTCTCCAGGTATCATTTCTGAATGGACCTTTGAGGTTCTCAGCAGGTGGAATGTCCCCTACTTTCCTGTATTGTAAGAACGACTCTATCCCTGCTCTTCTGTAAAATGAGATTGAGGAAACAGTGTATGTTTAGGCTTAATAACAGGTTCGATTTGGGTTAGCAATCATTCTGTGTGATAAATAATGGTATTGGGAACCTGCGATATTTACAAGAATATCGAGGTGAAATATAAGTATGAAAACAGAAATCTAGGTATGATTTGAAGCCCAGAAGGGCATTGGGCCCTTAATTGGGATACTTAGTTTTGAATTATATTCTGCAAAGATGTCTCAGACAGTTTGATATACAATGGCATAGGACCTTGTACCTTGGATGTTTGAATGTAGAAGAGAACATCCAATCCAAAGGGATAGTCAGTAGAATTAGGAAGATAGTCGGTAGGTTTAGGAAGAAGAGTGAGTGTAGGATTGGGACTAAAAATTCTTTAGCTATAGGGTTTCGGATAGAGAGTGAATGTAAATGTCAGCACATATGAAGAGTCAGTCACTATGATGAAATTGGGAAAATATGTAGAAAAGCAGATATCAATAGAGACATTATGAAATCAGGCAAAGTATTAAGTGAGTGATAGGAGTAGACATTTTCACCAGGGTTGAGTTTGAATATATAATCTTAGGAAGAAACAAATATGTAGTAACCAATAGGATTGACATTTGAGAGCATTAGGCAACCTGGACAAGGATGTTTTTAGTAATCCATGATCGCTTTCCATTTAGTCTTTGGTACAATCATAAGTGTGACCTTTACATTTTTTGTCCAGAATATTACTGTGATAAAATCTATATGTAGATCAGGTGACATGAGTATTTCTACTACCATTTCTGGGAGCAATATACTGAAGACGTAAAATTTGTATTGGGGGTACAAAGAGGTGTACCCTGTGTCCATGAATATAGAGATTAAGCATGAATACACCATACTGTGAATAAATAATATAACTGGTTCCAACTTTAAATAATGGATTGAATTGATATCTGAAAATATACAATAAATCTTATATTGGTATATATTCATTCATTCCAACCAGTTATACATCTAATGGTAATATTAGTGTTTTGATTTATCATGAAGAGTGTGTGAAGTTTGCTTCAAAAGTGATTATGGAAATCGAAAATAATGTGTTCGGAAAGAATTCTCATGCAAAGACCAGTCAAGAAATATGGAGGAATACATGTGTTTTGAAGCAGGAAGTGATTGAAAGTGAAACAAATGCCTATAAATTTGCTAATTTTTTTATGAAATATATATCCTATGATGTGCATAAACTGATGAAATTGTAATGTACCAGTTTTGAATAAAAATTAATGTAAAAATACACATCATGTCCCATTGGAATCTACTTGCATTGATGTTAAACTTGGTCAGTTACTGTAGAAATATTAGGATTCGCGTGCCTCATTCACCGAAGTTAGTTTTCTTTTTTTTTTTAATTTTTTATGGTTGTTCTAAACATTATTTATTTCTTGATATATCATATTTCACACTTTGATTCAAGTGGGTTATGAACTCCCATTTTTACCCCGTATACAGATTGCAAAATCACATCAGTTACACATCAATTGATTGACACATTGCCATACTAGTGTCTATTGTATTCTGCTGCCTTTCCTATCCTCTACTATCCCTCCTCCCCTCCGCTCTCTTCCCCTCTCCTCTCTCTAACCCCTCTACTGTAATAAATTTCTCCTTTTTGTATTATTTTTCCCTTTCCCCTCACATCATCTTTTATGTAATTTTGTATAACCCTGAGGGTCTACTTCCATTTCCATGCAATTTCCCTTCTCTCTCCCTTTCTCTCCCACCTCTCTTCCCTATTTAATATTAATCTTCTTCTCATGCTCTTCATCCCTACTTTGTTCGTAGTTACTCTCCTTTTATCAAAGAAGGCATTTGGCATTTGTTTTTTAGGGATTGGCTAGCTTCACTTTGCATAATCTGCTCTAATGCCATCTATTTTCCTGCAAATTCTATGATTTTGTCATTTTTTAAAGCAGAGTAATACTCCATTGTGTATAAGTGCCACATTTTTTTTATCCATTCTTCTATTGAACAGCATCTAGGTTGGTTCCACAGTCTTGCTATTGTGAATTGTGCTGCTATGAACATCAATGTAGCAGTGTCCCTGTAGCATGCTCTTTTAGGGTCTTTAGGGAATAGACTGAGAAGAGGAATAGCTGGGTCAAATGGTAGTTCCATTCACAGCTTTCCAAGAAATCTCCATAATGCTTTCCAAATTGGCTCTACCAATTAGCAGTGCCTCCAATAATGTACAAGTGTACCTGTTTCTCCACATCCTCACCAGCACTTGTTGTTGTTTGACTTCATAATGGCTGCCAATCTTACTGGAATGAGATGGTATCTTAGGGTGGTTTTGATTTGCATTTCTCTGACTGCTGGGGATGGTGAGCATTTTTTCATGTACTTGTTTTTTGATTGTATGTACTTCTCTGAGAAGTGTCTGTTCTGGTTCTTGGCCCCTTTGTTTATTGGGTTATTTGTTATCTTATTGTCTATTTTTTTGAGTTCTTTGTATACTCTGAATATTAGGGCTCTATCTGAAGTGTGAGGAGTAAAGATTTGTTCCCAGGATTTAGGCTCCCTATTTACCTCTCTAATTGTTCCTTTTGCTGATAAAAAACTTTTTAGTTTGAGTAAGTCCCATTTGTTGATTCTAGTTATTAACTCTTGTGCTATGGGTGTCCTATTCAGGAATTTGGAGCCCGACCCCACAGTATGTAAATCGTAGCCAACTTTTTCTTCTATCAGACGCCATGTCTCTGATTTGATATCAAGCTCCTTGATCCATTTTGAGTTAACTTTTGTGCATGGCGAGAGAAAGGGATTCAGTTTCATTTTGTTACATATGGATTCCAAGTTTTCCCAGCACCATTTTTTGCAGATGCTATTTTCCTTCATTGCATGCTTTTAGCCCCTCCATCAAATATAAGATAGTTGTAGTTTCCTGGCTTGGTTTCTGTGTCCTCTATTCTGAACCATTGGTCCACCCGCCTGTTTTGGTACCAGTACCATGGTATTTTTGTTACTATTTTTCTGTAGTATAGTTTGAAGTCTGGTATCGCTATGCCGCCTGATTCACACTTCCTGCTTAGTGTTGTTTTTGTTATTCTGTATCTTTTATTTTTCCATATGAATTTCATGATTGCTTTCTCTATTTCTAGAAAAAATTCCATTTGGATTTTGATTGGCATTGCATTAAACCTATTGAGAACTTTTGGTAATATCACCATTTTGATGATATTAGTTCTGCCTATCCATGAACAGGATATATTTTTACATCTTCTAAGATCTTCTTCTATTTCTCTCTTTAGGGTTCTGTAGTTTTCATTGTATAAGACTTTCACATCTTTTGTTAGGTTGATTCCTAATTATTACTATTTTTTTTTAGGATATTGTGTATGGAGTGGTTGTCCTCATTTCTATTTCAGAGGATTTGTCACTGATATGCAGGAATGCCTTTGATTTATGCATGTTGATTTTATATCCTGCCACTTTGCTGAATTCATTTATTAGCTCTATTAGTTTCTTTGTAGACCCTTTTGGGACTGCTAGACATAGAATCATGTGATCTGATAATTTAAGTTCTTCTTTTCCAATTTTTACGCCTTTTATTTCTTTCGTCTGTCTAAATGCTCTGGTTAGTGTTTCGAGAACAATGTTGAACAGAAGTGGTGAGAGAGGGCATCCCTGTCTTGTTCCAGATTTTAGAGAGAATACCTTCAATTTTTCTCCATTCAGAATGATGCTAGCCTGAGGCTTAGCATAGATTGCTTTTACAATATTGAGGTATATTCCTCTTATCACTAGTTTTTCTAGAGTGTTGAACATAACAGAATGCTGTACTTTATTGAATGCTTTTTTTGCATCTACCGAGATGATCATATGGTTCTTATTTTTAAGTCTATTGATGTGGTGAATAACATTTATTGATTTCCGTATATTGAACCAGCCTTGCATCACACGGATGAATCCTACTTGATCAGGATTCACAATTTTTTTGATATGTTTTTGTGTCCAATTCGCCAGAATTTTATTGAGGATTTTTTCATGTAGGTTCATTAGAGATATTGGTCTGTAGTTTTCTTTCTTTGAAGTGTCTTTGTCTGGTGTAAGAATCAGGGTGATCTTGGCCTCGTAGAATGAATTTGGAAGATCTTCCTCTTTTTCAATTTCCTGAAACAGCTTGAAAAATATTGGTATTTGTTCCTCTTTAAAGGTTTTGTTAAACTCTGCTGTATACCCATACGGTCCTGGGCTTTTCTAAGTTGGTAGTGGATTGATGGTTTCTTCTATTTCCTCAATTGATATTGGTCTGTTTATGTTGTCTATATCCTCCTGAATCAATATGGGCAGATCATATGACTTCAGAAATTTATCGATGCCTTCACTGTCTTCTATTTGTTTGGAGAATAAGGATTAAAAATAATTTCTGATTATCTTCTGTATTTCAGAAATATCTGTTGTGATATTTTCTTTTTTAATCCCTTTTGCTAGTAACTTGAGTTCTCTCTTCTTCTCTTTCATAGCATGGCTAAGGGTCTGTCAATTTTATTTATTTTTTCAAAGAACCAACTTCTACTTTTGTCAAGTTTTTTCAATTGTTTCTTTTGTTTCAATTTCATTAATTTCAGCTTTGATTTTAATTATTTTTTGCCTTCTACTTCTTTTGCTGTTTCTTTCGTCTTCTTTTTCTAGGATTTTGAGATGAAGTATGAGATCATTTATTTGTTGGTTGTTTCTTTTTTTAAGGAATGAACTCCAAGCAATGAATTTTCCTGTTAGAACTGATTTCAATGTGTCCCATAGATTCCGATATGTTGTGTCTGTGTTTTCATTTATCTCTAAGAATTTTTAAATTTCCTCCTTGATGTCTTCTATAACCCATTGTTCACTCAGTAACCTATTGTTCATTCTCCAAGTGATGCATGATTTTTCCTTCCTTCTTTTATCATTGATTTTTAGTTTCATTCCATTATGATCAGATAATATGCATGGTATTATCTGTACTCCTTTATATTGTCTAAGAGTTGCCCTGTGACATAATATATGATCATTTTTTAGAAGGATACATGTGCTGCTGAGAAAAAAGGTAACTGTTTTATGTTGGGTGTTATATTCTACATATCTCAAATAAGTCTAGGTTATTAATTGTGTTATTGAGTTCTATAGTTTCCTTATTCCTTATTCCTTGTTCGGAAGATCTGTCCAGTGGTGAGAGAGGTGTGTTCATGTCTCCCATGATTACTGTATTGTGGTGTATTAGACTCTTGAACTTGAGAAGAGTTTGTTTGATGAACATAGCTGCACCATTGTTTGGGGCATATATATTAATGATTGCTGTCTCTTGTTGGTGTATGGTTCCCTTGAGCAGTATGTAGTGTCTCTCTTTATCCCTTTTGATTAACTTTGGCTCAAAATGTATTATATTTGATATGAGTATGGACTCTCCTGCTTGTTTCCGAAGTCCATATGAGTGATATGATTTTTCCCAAACTTTCACCGTCAGTCTATGTATGCATTTTCCTATCAAATGCATCTCCTGTAGGCAGCATATTGTTGGGTCTTGTTTTTTGTTCAATTCTACTAGCCAGTGTGTCTTCATTGGTGAGTTTAAGCCATTAACATTTAGGGTTATTATTGAGATATGGGTTGTTCTTCCAGCCATATTTGTTTATTTATGTTACTAAACATGGTTTGTTTTCCTCTTTGATTATTTTCCCCCCTTTAATGTCCTACCTCCCACTGTTGGTTTTCATTGTTATTTTCCATTTCCTCTTCCTGCAATGTTTTGCCGAGGATGTTTTGAAGAGATGGTTTTCTAGCTGCAAATTCTTTTCACTTTTGTTTATCGAGGAAGGTTTTAATTTCATCTTCCATACTGAAGCTTAATTTCGCTAGATACACAATTCTTGGTTGGAACCCATTTTCTTTCAGTGTTTGAAATATGTTATTCCAGGATCTTCTAGCTTTCAGAGTCTGTGTTGAAAGATCAGCTGTTATCCTGATTGGTTTACCCTTAAACATAATCTGCTTCCTTTCTCTTGTAGCTTTTAAAATTCTCTCTTTTTTCTGTTTGTTGGGCATCTTCATTATAATGTGTCTAGTTGTGGCTCTCTTATGATTTTGCACATTTGGCGTTCTGTAGGCTTCTAGGACTTGGGATTCTGTTTTATTTATCAAGTCTGGGAAGTTTTCTCGTATCATTTCATTGAATAGGTTGCTCATTCCTTTGGTTTGGACCTCTATACCTTCCTGTATCCCAATGACTGTTAAGTTTGGCCTCTTTATGTTATCCCATATTTCTTGGATATTCTGCTCGTGGTTTCTTAACAGTCTTGCTGAGTGGTCTATGTACTTTTCAAGTTGAAATACTTTGTCTTCATTGTCTGATGTTCTATGTTCTAAGTGTTCTACTCTCCTGGTAGTATTCTCAATTGAGTTTTTAAGTTGGATTATTCCTTCCTGCAATTCTAGGATTTCTGTTTGTTTGTTTTTACAACCTCTATCTCCCTATATATTTGATCTTTTGCTTATTGGATTTGTTTATGTAATTCATTGTCGAAGTGATCTTTAATTTTCTGATTTTGTTGTCTAATGTCTTCCTTGAGACTCCAGATCATCTAAAGCATGAGTATCCTGAATTCTTTATCTGACATTCCATCTGATGCAGCTATTACCTCTTCTAAAGTTGTGTTGACCTGCATTGCTTGTGGTCCTTTCTTTCCTTGTCTTTTCATACTGCTCGCGTTTCTCTCTGCTTGTTGAAACTGTTTTGTTTTGGGCAGTGGCTCTGCTCTGCCCCTATTCCTATTGGGGTGACCTAACAACCACGCTGGTGGGCCGCTGGGCTTGTACTGGGCGCGGTAGAAGGCTCTGCTTTGCCACTACTCCAATAGGGGTGCCGTGTCTACCACACCAGAGGGTCGTTGGGCCTGTTCTGGGCATAGGCGGTGGCTCTGCTCTGCCCCTACTCCAATTGGGGTGACGTGACTACCACGCCTGCTGGTTGATGGGCCTGCTCCGGGCACGGGCGGCAGCTCTGCTCTGTCACTACTCCAATTGGGATGACATGACTACCATGCCTGCAGGTCGCTGGGCCTGTGCCGGGCATGGGCGGCGGCTCTGCTCTGCCCCTCTGGCTTGAAGACAAAGTGAGAGAGACACGGGTGTTTGTGACTCACTTTTTTTACCAGGAGACCAACTGTTTCTGTCACCGCTGGTATCGATGAAGTTATCTCCTCCACCACTTTGTGATGACATCAGATCTCTAACATGTTGGTATCCCATGTGAATGGCAGCATTTCATTCCCTTTGCCGGATGACCAAAGCAATGGGTGAGTCCTGACCAGCCCTCACAAGCCCCGTCTCAATCCTGTTGCCACTGCCTATGAAGGCTAGGTAGGTATTTACCTCCACAGTATTCAGCAAGACCTAGACCGAGAAGGAGTTTCCGCGGGTTCTTTAGCCCTGGGCCTGATCAGTTCCAGGAGCCAGAATTCGGCCGCTCTGGGCTTGGTGTATGTTCTGATAGGAACAGGCCTGAGTAATTTGTCTCCGAGACACAGGCGAATGGCAGCCTGAGATTACCTGTTCTATAGCTGAATGAGCTGCTATGAGTTGAAAACAGGAATGGTGACGTCAGCTCTCCAAGATGGTGGCCCCTGGCTTCCTCTGTGGTCTGACTGGTGTGGAAAACCGAATTGGACCGCGTCCTTCCCCAGTCTCAAACCCAGAATTCAGCAATGAGCACAGTGATTGTACAGCTGGCAGGAGCCCACAGAATCCGCACCACTGAATATTTGTGTTGCTATCTCATTGTTTGCCAGCATGTGCCACAGACTCTAGCCGCAGGGCGATTTGCTGAATAAGCAGCATGACGCTCCATGCAGACAAATCACTCACGTTTGAGCCCCGTAGCTAATCCTCATGAGATGGAAATACTTCCACTAGGTTTTGGAGTACCCAAATTTTGCTGGAAATTCGTCATTCTCTTGCACAGTGATGCTGTATATGGGGTTGATGCACTCCTTTCGCTGCCATCATATGATCCCCTGAAGTTAGTTTTCAGTACTGGAAACGAATATGTATTTCAGGTGGATGAATATTTCTGAGAATAAACTTGTGAAAAGTTGATTATAAATCCACATACATAAATATGAATGAATTTAGGGAGTGTAAAATAAGACAAATACATTTCATATTTTGAAAAATCTGGAGAGTGAATACATATATATATATATATATATATATATATATATATATATATATATAGATACACACACAGAGAGAGACATTAAAAAGTAGCATTATGTATGCCAATTGAAATTCACCATGAAATATATATCATCCACAGATCCAAAAATACTCATTTTCCTGAACATCAATTTATGTTGTTCAACTAGAAAGCTGACCCATATGTTGAATTTTCAGTTCCAACAGCGTTTAGTAGGAGTGATCTTTTCTTACAGTTTGTATCTGCCAAGTCAGCCACCTCACAAAATGTATGTGTGATACCAGGTAGAATTCAATATGTGCATAAAAAAATACATGTGCTGAATAGACTACAGAGAAAGGGAGACAGTTATTCACATATTTGTTAACTTTTAAAACACATAAAGAACTGTTTCAATTAAAATTTGCTAGATTTATAGCACCTACCATTTATCATAGAAAAGGCAAGTCCAACTATACACCATGCCTCCTGTGAACCTCTTGTATTTCTATTTTGTTTGGGTTATTTTTCTCTATCATATTAAGATTAGAAGTAAAAGTCTAGAAGGGAATTTGTTAGTGTCAGGGATTCAGTATTTCGAATGGAAAATTGGAAAATGTATCCAATGTGTATGCAAATATGTGCTACACAAAAATCTTCCCACTCTCATTCAGAACAATGCCTTGGCATTACCTTCGCCCCATGTAAGACACAATTAGAGGAGAAGAGTTAGAAAATCTGTGAATACATACCTGTTATAGAAAATGCTCAGGAGTTCACAAATTTGGAGGTGGTAGAGGAGTTTCCAAAAGTAAGGGACAGGGTAAACACTCGACAAACATGAAGCTCTGCTGGCCTAACATCTGGAGAAACTACCTCTGAGGGTGAGCACTTGAAATATATTTTGTTGTCAGGAGCATTAGCTTCCTTTGTAGTGAGACCATCAAAGCTGGGTCTGCATCTATGTGACATGGATGACATGGTTTCTTATTTTCTGATGAACATGAGGCAGCAGTGCTGAATTTTCTCTTTGTAGGTAAACTGTGGCCACTGAGGGCAAGTGTCTCCTCATCTGGACTGTGAAGCCATTTTGTCATCCTCCACTCTTTGTGGTGTTTTTTGCTGTTGCACTAGGAGTGTGGTATTTGCTTCATGAAATAAAAAGAGTTCAACTGGGACACAGTGCTGTAGGGATTTCTTTCAGTTGTGGTGGGTTGGGTTCTGTTGGAGAATGCACCAACCAGGCTTCTATCTCACATAGCTTGCAACATTGACCATAGCAACCTGATTCTGAACATTGCCCTGAAACCTCTCCATATAACAAGATTCTTTTACATATAAGGGTCTACTGGCTGCAAAATGTCAGTCACAAGTTATTTGGACACCAATGGCAGATAAACATGGCCACACCAGAGATATTTTATCACACACCTGCCCACCATGGTTCTAGGAACACTACTCAGCAGGTTCCAACTTACTTGCATCTCTGTTATACACCATTTTCAGGAAACCCAGTCAATAAAGGCAATGTCTTGTATTCTCATGATCAGCTAGAGGACATCCAAAGGTTCTCCTGTGACACCTAGTCTTGAGAATTTCAAAAATTTCATGGTATTCATCTAGCCATTATTCAAGGAAGAAGTTGTAGGCACTGTGGGTTTCAATTCATTCATTAACCATTAAATGTTGAGTAAGCTCATTTCAATGAAAGCGCTGGAGAACTCTCAGAGGCAAGGCTTCCCAAAGGGTGGCCAAAAGGTCACATGAAGCCAGGCCCATTGAGGTCTACAATGTGAGGTCCATGTGTGTTTTCACTCTCAACTATGGCTGCCAAGTCTTTCAGAATAAAATCATGTGATATCCTGGCTGAGATTCCCTTTGCTCTGTGGAAAGCCAACTTGGGCGTAGATCTCACTTTCCAAGGGCGACTCTCATGCATGGCCTTCTAAAAGCCCAACACAATCCATGGCAATACTTCTCTGAGGTCAATTCCAGAACTCAGTCTCTATGTTGAATCACACAAGAGTTCAAGCCCAGGTGTACCCAGTCATCTCTTCCTACCGCCATACAAATGTTCACAGTTAAAACCAAAACACCCCAACATGGCCCTCATCTTCTTCCATGTAGACACTCATCATAACCTCCGGCTGGAGGTTTCCATGAGGTACACAGCCCACGTCCGTGTCCAAAATAAGCCCCCTTGCCCCTCATTTGCCTAACATCAGGGTTGCCTGGACTGCCTTCCTGTGAAACAGAAGTGAAAAAATAGGCCTGGCGTTAATACTGCTCTACTTCTCCAACTTGAGGCCTACCGAGTGTGGGGTTTAGATTCTTTATGTAAATTCATATTTTTTGTTGTTGTACTTTAACTTTTTAATATGTTTTCATTTTTTAAATATTTTTATTTTATTATTATTATTATTTTAAACTTTAATTTACATCTTTTAAATGATCATTATTTTTAAATTTTTTTCTTTCTTTCTTTCTTTTCTATTTTTTCTTTTGTCTTATCATTTCTTTTCAATTTTCTGATTTCCCCTTCCTCTTATTCTACCTGCCTACTCTCATTCTCTTTAGTGACTTCTTCCCTTTCCTTCTAATATCTTTTCTTCCAAGCATCAAATAAATTTATAAGAGTAAGCAGTAACTCAACAGTCAAACAGAGCAAGAAGTAACATGAGCAGCACAAAAAATCAAGGAAGAAAATAAGTACAAACAACGAAGGACAGCCAAAATATTCAGGAGGACCTATAGTCATCAGAAAAATGGTAATATAAAGAACTCAAGGAATACCTTAGACAGATGGAATTGAAACTTAAAGAGGATACGAGACAGCAAATCCAAACAGTGAAAGAACACATTGAAAATGAATTACATAAACAGATAAAAGAAGAAGTTATGCATCTTTATCAGGAGATAGAGATTATAAAAAAATCAAACAATAATTCTAGAAATGAAGGAAATGATAAACCAAATTAAAAAGTCAATTGAGAGTATCACTAACACTGTGGATCAAGTAGAAGACAGAATGTCAGATAATGAAGACAAAATATATCATCTTGAAATGAATCTAGCCAACACAGAAAGGCTGGTAAAAAATCATGAGTAAAACATCCAAGAGATATGGGATAACATAAAAAAAAAAATAATGAGTCATCTGGATAGGTACACAGATTCAAACCAAGGGAATTAGTAATCTATTGAATGAAATAATTACAGAAATATTTGCAGAAATACAAAGTAAATGGATATACAAATTGGACATGCTTACAGGACACGGAGCACACAAAATCACAGTAGACCAACACCAAGACACATTGTTATGAAGATATCCAATATACAAAACAAAGAGAAAATATTAAAAGCTCAAAGAGAAAGGAGGCAGATTACATTAAGGGGTAAACCAATAAGGTTGAGAATGGATTTTTCATCACAGTCGCTGAAAGCAAGAAGATCCTGGAACAACGTATTTCAAACACTGAAAGACAATAAATGCCAAGCAAGAATTCTGTATCCAGCAAAATTAAGCTGCAGGTATGACGATGAAATAAAAATATTTCATGATAAACAAAAGGTAAAAGAATTTGTAGCCAGAAAACCAGCATTGCAAAGCATCTTGAGCAAAACAATACACGAAGAAGAAATGAAAATCAACAACCAAAACCATCAGTGGGAAGTGCCTCAGTAATGACTGAGGGTGGGGGAAAAGCTAATCATGGAGAAACAATCTAAATTAAAAAAAAAAAGATGAATCATCAATCATGAGCGGCAGTACAAACCATATATCAATAGTGACTCTAAATGTTAATGGCTTAAACTCTCCAATAACGCGACATAGGCTGGTAACTTGGATTAAAAATGAATCCAACAATATGTTGCCTCCAGGAGAATGGAAAAGACATACACAGGCTGAAGGTGCAAGTTTTGGAAAAAATATACCATGCAACGCTCCCCATAAGCAAGCAGGGGTGGCCATGCTCATATCGAATAAAATCGACTTCAAGACTAATTTAATCAAAAGGGATAAGAAAGGACATTATATACTGTTAAAAGGAACCATTCATCAAGAAGACATAAAAATTATCAATATTTATGCACCAAATAATGGTGCTGCAAGGTTCAAAAAACAAATTCACCTCAAGTTCCAGAATGAAATAGACCACAACACAATAATTATGGGTGACTTCAACACACCTCTCTCACCATTGGACAGATCCTCCAAACAAAAGTGAATAAAGAAACTATAGAACTCAATATCACAATCAATAACCTAGACTTAACTGACATATATCGAATATATCAATCATCATCAAGTGGATATACTTTTTTCTCAGTAGCACGTGGATCCTTCTCAAAAATAGACCATATATTATGTCATAGGGCAACCCTCAGTAAATATACAGGGGTTGAGATAATACCATGAATTTTTTCTGATCATAATGGAATGAAACTGGAAACCAATGATAAAAAAAGGAAGGAAAAATCCTACATCACATGGAAAATGAACAATATGTTACTGAATGATCAGTGGGTTACAGAAGATATAAAGGAGGAAATCAAAAAATTCTTAGAGATACATGAAAATACAGACGCAATATATCAGAATCTATGGGACACAATGAAAGCAGTTTTAAGAGGGAAATTCATCTTCTGGAGGTCATTCCTGAAAAATGTAAAAACGAACAAATAAATGAGCTCACACTTCAACTCAAAGCCCTAGAAAAGGAAGAGCAAAACAACAAAAAATGTAGCAGAAAGCAAGAAATAATTAAAATCAGAGCAGAAATCAACGAAATTAAAACAAAAGAAACTATTGAAAAAATTAACAAAACTAAAAGGTGGTTCTTCGAAAAAATAAATATGTTCGACAGACCCTTAGGCATGCTAATGAAGAGAAGAAGAGAGAGAACTCAAATTACTAACATATGGGATGAAAAAGGCAATATTACAACAGATGCTTCCGAAATACAGAAGACAATTAGAAATTATTTAGAAAACCTATATTCCAATAAAATAGAATATAGTGAAGACATCGATAAATTTCTTAAGTCATATGATATTCCCAGACTGAGTCAGAAGGATACACACAATTTAAACAGACCAATGTCAATGGATGAAACAGAAGAAGCAATCAAAAGACTACAAACCAAGAAAAGCCCAGGAACGGATGGCTATACAGCGGAGTTTTACAAAACATTTAAAGAAGATTTAATACCAATACTTTTCAAGTTATTTCAGCATAGAGAAAAAGAGGGAGCTCTTCCAAATTCATTCTATGAGGCCAACATCACACTGATTCCGAAATCAGAAAAAGACACCTCAAAGAAAGAAAACTACAGACCAATATATCTGATGAACCTACATGCAAAAATCTTCAATAAAACTCTGGTGAATCGAATACAAAGGCACATCAAAAAAATTATGCACCATGATCAAGTAGGATTCATAGCTGGGATGCAAGGATGGTTCAATATACGGAAATCAATAAATGTTATTCATCACATCAATAGACTTAAAGATAAGAACCATATGATCATCTCGATAGAAGCAAAAAAAGCATTTGACAAAGTACAGCATCCATTTATGTTCAAAACATTCGAAAAAATAGGGATAACAGGAAGTTACCTCGACATTGTAAAAGCTATCTATGCTAAGCCTCAAGCTAGCATCATTATGAATGGAGAAAAAATGAAGGCATTTCTTCTAAAATCTGGAACAAGACAGGGATGCCCTCTCTCACCACTTCTATTCCATATAGTTCTCGAAACACTGGCCAGAGCAATTAGACATACTAAAGAAATAAAAGGCATAAAAATAGGAAAATAAGAACGCAAATTATCACTATTTTCGGGTGACATTATTCTATACATAGAAGACACAAAAAGGTGTACAAAAACTACTAGAACTAAAAAATGAATGACCTGCGACCCACCAGCAGGTCAGGCCCAGAAACCTGCAGAGGGGCACAGCTGCCCCACCCACCTGCAAGGTAGGCGATACCGTGACCACTGACAAAACAGGCCCAGTGGCCGTCTGACACATCACCCGGGTTGGGGGAGGGGCAGAGCCACCACCAGCACCTGTTAGGTAGACAGACCTGCAAACGACAGACAGAACAGACCTAGCGGCCAGCGGAGGTGCAGAGCCGCTGCTCACGCCTGCAATGTATGCGAACCTGTGACCACCGAAAGAACAGGCCCACCGAAAGTAGAGGCACAGCAGCCTGCCGGCGTAGTAGGCACATTGCCCCAATTGGAGGAGGGGCAGAACCACCGCCAAAGCCTGCGAGGGAGACTTTGCAACTATACAAGAGCAATATAAATATATAGGGGGAAAATCAATAACACAACAGTTTCACCAAGCAGAAAGAAACGCGATCAGTATGAAAAGACAAGGAAAGAAAGGACCACAAGCAATGCAGGTCAACTCAACTTTAGAAGAGGTAATATCTGCAGCAGATGGAATGTCAGATAAAGAATTCAGGATATACATGCTTCAGATTATCTGGAGTCTCAAGGAAGACATTAGACAGCATAATCAGACAATGAAAGACCACTTCAACCACTTCGAAAATGAATTACATAAAAAATACAAGAAGCAAAAGATCAATTATACAGGGAGATCAAGGTTATAAAAAACAAACAAACAGAAATCCTGGAAATGCAGGAAACAATAAACCAAATTAAAAACTCAATTGAGAATACTACCAGCAGAGTAGAACACTTAGAAGATAGAACATCAGAAAATGAAGACAAAGTATTTCAACTGGAGAAGAACATAGACAGCTCAGCAAAGCTGTTAAGAAACCATGAGCAGAACATTCAAGAAATATGGGATAACATAAAGAGACCAAACTTAAGAGTCATTGGGATACAGGAAGGTATAGAGTTCTAAACAAAAGGAATGAGCAATCTATTCAATGAAATAATACGAGAAAACTTCCCAGCCTTGAAGAATGAGACAGAATCCCATATCCTAGAAGCCTACGGGAAGCCGAATGTGCAAAATCATAAGAGATCCACACCTAGACACATTATAATGAAGATGCCCAACATACAGAATAAGTTGAGAATTTTAAAAGCTACAAGAGAAAGGAAGCAGATTACATTTAGGGGTAAACCAATCAGGATAACAGCTGATCTTTC